>NC_047048.1:4734722-5047500 GCF_011762595.2 Tursiops truncatus
GCCATCCTGTATACAATAGTTTGCATTTGCTAATCCCATAGCCTCCCCTTACGGATCCCCAATTTTTGCAAATTTATCTGAGAGATAAATTTTCAGACATGGGATTCCAGATCCAAAAGGAAAATGGATTTGAGATGTTGGTGGACGTTACCAGACTTCCTTCCACACCCATTTACTGTTCCTAACTCCCTCCAGCAACGTGGGATGGTGCATAATCCCCACAGCCCCCACAGCAGAGAATGCTGGCCAACTTGGGTATTTTGACAGCCCGATGGGTCAGAAATGGAATCTTAGTTTTCATTTGCTTTCCTCTCATTATGTGCCCATTTATCTTTCGGGTTATTGGCCTTTTCCTTTTCAACTTCTAGAAGATCATTCTTTCTTAGGGGGATTCATTCCCATGAATTGCAAATGTTATCTCCCAATTTGCCATTTCTCTTTTGACTTCGCTTTTATGACTTTCTGTTTGCTTTTTATTTGCTTGTTTTGTTGCCATAAAGAAAATCTTATTTATTTTTTTAATACAATAGCTTCTTTTTTTAAAAAATAGTTTTTTAAAAAATTTATTTTATTTATTGATTTTTGGCTGCGTTGGGTCTTTGTTGCTGTGCTCAGGCTTTCTCTAGTTGCGGCAAGCGGGGGCTACTCTTCGTTGCGGTGTGCACAGGCTTCTCTTTGTGGTGGCTTCTCTTGTTGCGGAGCACGGGCTCTAGGGTGCAGGCTCAGTAGTTGTGGCGCACGGGCTTAGCTGCTCCGCGGCATGTGGGATCTTCCTGGACCAGGGCTCGAACCCGTGTCCCCTGCATTGGCAGGCGGATTCTTAACCACTGTGCCACCAGGGAAGCCCCAGCTTCTTTTTTTTAAATAAATTTATTTACTGGTTTTTTTTGTCTGCGTTGGGTCTTCATTGCAGTGTGCAGGCTTCTCATTGTGGTGGCTTCTCTTGTTGTGGAGCATGGGCTCTAGGCACGCAGGCTTCAGTAGTTGTGGCACATGGGCTCAGTAGTTGTGGGCTTGCGGGCTCTAGAGCTCAGACCCAGTAGTTGTGGCACACGGGCTTAGTTGCTCCGCGGCATGCGGGATCTTCCCGGACCAGGGCTCGAACCCATGTCCCCTGCATTGGCAGGCGGATTCTTGACCACTGCACCACCAGGGGAGTCTCAAATCTTACTTTTTTAATGTAGCCAAATGTATTTTTTTTTCTTGTGCAGCATCTAAATTTTGAGTTATACTTAGAAACGACTTCCCCATTCCAGGATTATAAAAGAATGTTGTCTGTTTTAGTTTATAGTTTCCCTTGCTACATGTAAATCTTTGAACTACTTGGCATTGATTTTGGTGTATGGTGTGAGGTATACATACAGCTTTATCTTTTTTTCCCAAAAGACTATTTTGTCCCAACACCATTTATTAAAAAGTTCATCTTTATCTTTCCACCTTGTCATACAGTAAATTTCCATCTGATTTGAGTCTTTCTGGACTTACTATTCTGTTCCATTGGTCTATTATGTCAGTACTACATGATTTTCCTTCTTCATATAGGCCGTGGTGTTTTAATATTATTTAGGGTTAGGTTCCTCGCCCCTTCTCACTTTTCTTCCTTTTCAGAGTTTTCCTGGCCCTTTTTGTTTGCTTGTTTTTCCTCGTGATCTTTATTTATTTATTTAAAAATTAATTTAATTTTGTTTTTGGCTGCATTGGGTCTTCGTTACTGCATGCGGGCTTTCTCTAGTTGTGAGTGGCGGGGGCTACTTTTCGTTGCGGTGCACGGGCTTCTCATTGCTGTGGCTTCTCTTGTTGCAGTGCGCGGGCTCAGTAGTTGTGGCATGCAGGCTTCAGTAGTTGTGGCTCGTGGGCTCTAGAGCACAGGCTCAGTAGTTGTGGCGCATGGGCTTATTAGTTGCTGCGCGGCATGTGGGATCTTCCCGGGCCAGGGCTCAAACCCGTGTCCCCTGTATTGGCAGGTGGATTCTTAACTGCTGTGCCACCAGGGAAGCCCCCTCATGATCTTTATAATCCGCCTGTCTACAACAGAGAATAAACAGCCGCCACTTTGAGATGGCATTAGATTTATAGATGACCTTGGGGGGTATGACATCTTTCTGATGTTGCATCTTTATATCCAAGAACATGGTGTGTCTTCTCGCTCAAGTCTGTTAGGTCATTCAGGAATGTGTTCAAGTTTTCCTTCTACTTACGTAAGTTTTATACATTAATTAAATTTATTTCCCGATACTTGATGTTTTATTGCTGTTGTAATTGAGGTGTTCTTTCCATTTTATTTCCATTTTATTATCTAACTAGTTATTGTTTGGATTTATGAAAGCTGTTGATTTCTGTATATTTTGTATCTCACTAGCTTACCAAATTACTGGTTTTAGAAATGTAGCTTGTTGGTTGGTTCTCTTGGATTCTCTACTTACACAGTCATTTCTTTGGCAAGTGATAATTTTATCTCCTCCTTTTTAGTTTTTATTCTTCTGATTTTAGTCTCTTGGCCTTTTGCATTGGCCCTGAGTTCTGTTTTGAAAAATGTTCATTTTGAGCCACTAGTGAGCCCTCCATATGGAGGCATAAGTTTGAAGCTTAAGAGAGAGTTACTAGGGCTGGGAATCACATTTGCAAGTCATTAACTGAAGATGGTAGTTCAAACACTGGGACCCTGTGTGTTTGCCAAAGGCGAAAGTGCAGTGGGGAAAGGGGACAGAGCTGGAGACAACAGTGGCAACATGCGGGCGGTGATGGCCAGAAACCACAGAGAGCAGAAAGGAAGGGCTGGCTTTCTTTTTTTCGCCCCCCCCCCCCCCTTAAATAGACTTTATTTCTAGAGGAGTTTTAGGTTCACAGCAAAGTTGAGCAGAAATTTCAGAGGTTTTCCATGTACCTGCTGCCCTACCCCCACCCCGCCTTCCTGTGGGCAGCCCCCAGGGAGTGGTACACCTGTTACGGAGATGCCCCTACCAAGAGCTGTCAGTATCACCCAGAGTCCCCAGTTTATGTTAGGGCTCACTCTGGGTGTTGGGCATTCTGTGGTTTGGACGAATGTGTAAGGATGTGTATGCATCAGAGTATCATACAGAACAGTTTCACAAAAGGCTAAGTTTGCTTTTGCTCACTCCACATGCGCACCCATACTGTAGGTTATTTGCATTGTGCCGTGGTTTGTATTTCTGTACTAATCATACCACTTTCTTTAGTCTTTATTGAACTTCATCTTGTTTGTTAGCAGTCATTTCTTTAATCTTTCAATATCTTTTCCTCATTCCTTTTATTCTATTTAGAAGAGAAGTAAAGAAGTTCCTTTAGTGGAAATTGTTCAAACACTTACCTGCAGGGAGGAATTGTGCTTGAATGGGACCCTGAGGGTTGTTCCTTTGGGTGACAGATGAAGCAATTAAATAGATATTAAGATTCACAGTGTTTTTTCTGATTTTCATGGACCGGAACTTAAAAAGCAATTCTTAAAAAAAAAAAAATACACTGGCTCTTAAAATATTAATAGTTCATTCTTCTGTTTGGAACAAGTTCTGTAGTCATTTTCCTAGGTTTGAATGATAACCAACCGCAGAGGATACTTGATAGAGTAGGAAGGTTGTCTAAGATGTTGAAAATGTATTTTCTCCTATTAGAATGTTTGAATGAGTGAGAACCTTGGTTCTTTGCCCATAGCTGACCCTGTACTCATTGCTCAGCATCTCAGCCAAGTTGATGTGTGAGCCCGCTTTCTAGCAATACAGGATGAATACAGCCATGTGTGTAGCGACGTCTTATGTTCTCTCTCGGGTTTGTTACTCTTGCCATCCCTGGAAGCAGGCTTAGACTTTTCGTAGACGAAATAAAGATAAACTTATAAGTAGCCAGATTCCTGTGTACTGCTTAGACACATAAGTGGAACTTTCTAATTGGTATAAACTCCTGTGGGAATCAAAGTTACGTTTTTTTAAATAGAAATTGGAGAACCAGGTAGGTGAGAGGTGGGTGCTGCTTCTTAGTAACTGATTTCATCAATGTGGTGATTTGTTGTCTGAGCCTTTATGGGTGGAGATGGGTGCCGTCCTCTGAAAAGCAGAATCCCGGGGTTCTGTGGCACCTGCGCCTCCCGTCCCTGACAGGCCACCCTGTCCCAGGCTAAACTCACGTGAATTGAGACAGTGCGTGTCTGACCAAGGGTGTTGGCTGCCGAGTGGTGGCCACTGATCAGCTCCTGCCCTGCAGCCAGCTCCTTTGATCTGCAGTATTCTGAGCTGCTTCTCAACAAGGGTACCTCCGCTTAGATACGAGCCTTCTCTTCTCTGAGCAGTGGAGTGAGGAAATAGGCACACCACCCCCACCCCCACCCCCACCCCCACCCCCGCCAAGAAAAAGTCAGAAGCCGATCCAGGCCTGTTGACTATTGACGTTGAGGCAATTGTTTTATTGATTTAGCTGTCTTTCATATGAAGAGTTGTAGCTTTATTCATTTGTATGAAAGAGAAGCAGGCCTTCTGTTCTAGAACATTAATTGGGAAATCTGGGGGCTTCCCTGGTGGTGCAGTGGTTAAGAATCCGCCTGCCAAGGCAGGGGACACGAGTTCGAGCCCTGGTCCGGGAAGATCCCACATGCCGCGGAGCAGCCAAGCCTGTGCTTCACAACTCCTGAGCCTGCGCTCTAGACCCGTGAGCCACAACTACCGAGCCCTCGTGCCACAACTACTGAAGCCTGTGTGCCTAGAGCCCATGCTCCGCAGCAAGAGAAGCCACTGCGATGAGAAGCCTGCGCACCACAACGAAGAGTAGCCCCTGCTCACTGCCGCTAGAGAAAGCCCGCGCGCAGCAACGAAGACCCAACACAGCCAAAAATAAATAAATAAAATAAATTGTAAAAAAATTTTTTTAAAAATTGGGAAATCTGGAAGTTTCAATAATCTCTTTGAAACAGTGTGTAGCAGGTGGGTATAAGTACACTTCTGGAGACTGGGGGCGGAAAGTTAATCATAAGAAATGATTATTGGCTGTTAATACGTTCTGCAGGGTTTCTAAACCCCTTCTGTGTCTACGTGGTGCAGTTTGCTCAGATTGCAAAGTTGTCTTCCTGCTTGAGGCTGTAATCCTGGAGTCGTTACAGAGAGAACCCAGGTGGCCTGGGAGGGGTGTTCATGTGTGGTTTCCTCGACTGGCGGGGTTGGTCTCAATTTTAAGTGGCAGCCAATCCTGTCTATACAGACATTCCAGATTTCTTTAAACAGTGGTGGATTTGTGTCTACTGACTTGTACTGATTTTCCTTAACTATTTTTAAAAATTAATTAACTTTCTAATAATGGGAGGCCCTGCTCTTTTGGTGGAGTCGAGTTGTGGAGAAGAGACCAGGGATCCCCGAACTTGAATGGGGCTTCTCTGCCTGGCGGCTTCACAGTGTGCTCGACTTCATAGGTGAGGAACCTGTGGAAGTTGGTAGCGGGACCCTGCCAGCTGTTGTGTGGTGTCCAGTTTTCGTTGGGAATAATATGTGTTAGGTGAGCATCGTGTATGAGGAGGAGCCTGGCGGGGGGAGGTTGTGGAGGGACGCGGAGTCCAGGACCAGAGCTGGTGGCATCGCGGGCCACGCCGCGGAGGGCCTTAGGGAGGAGCAGTTCTGGTCACAGGGACCAGGGCGGACCTCGTGGAACGAGCGGTGACCGAGCCCGGGAGGACCAGCAGGCGGTCCACGGCTGGGGTGGGCCCTCCTGCAAGGAGGACAGGCATGCGCACGATGGCGGGGAAGCGCAGTGTGCTCCGGGCAGCGAGCCGAGGCTACGGGCCGGGCGGGAGGAGAGGCTGGAAGCATCTCTGAGGACCAGAGAAGAGGCACTTACGTGGCGCAAGGGAGGCTCTGGTTCCCGTGCCGAGTAGGTTGGGAAGAACCGTCCATGACTGAACGACCTTCTCCACCAGCTTGGTCCATGCCCCTTATCTTTCCAACAAATCACTCCAGCCCTCTCGTTACTGAGGGCTAGGAAGTCCACCGTCTCCTTCAGGATGACCCTTCTTGACCTAGGACTTGTCCTGTAGACCTCCGGGGATTCCTTGGTCGGGCCGTGAGCCCGGAGAGCTGGGGGAGTCGCAGCTCTGTTTGCTGGTGCTGAATACGCAGCTGCTCCTCCCCGAGCACAGCTGCTTGGCGGGGTCACTGGGTCCCCAGGGGCTTCTATCTTAAGTACAAGTTGTGCTGAAACCAGCACCCTCCTTGAGCATCCGGGCCTTGGTTTTGAGCCCGAGTCACCCTTTCTTGGTGTCCTCGCTTGCCGGCTGACCTGGGATGCCCAGTGTGTCAGGCTGCCTGGGAACTTCTCTAACAGGAGGGAACGAGGGCATCTCTCCTTTGCCTCCAAGAGGCTCCTTGGCCCAGATGCAGATTGGACCAGTGGAGTTTGAATTACTGCAAAGGAAACCTTGGTCAGGACCCGGAAGGTGCTTTTATTCTTTTTCCAGGGCAGTGGGTGCCTATACTCATCTGATAATTGCATCCTCGGGAGGGCTGACTCACAGACGTCTCCTGTTGACAGAGCAGCTCTGCAGCGGCTCCAGAACACGGGAAGGTCGGCCCCACCAGGCTCCTGCAGCACGTGGTCAAAGTTACTGAGTACAGCTCTGCCGGTAGGGTGGTAACTCTGTGAACAGCTCTGTGATTTAGAAAGATAACTGTGCAGCGTCAAGTTTGGACCAGTGATAAGGTCTTGAGATAAGGTACAGACTGGGACTAGAGGTGAAGAGACAGATTTACTGTCTTAAACAAAACAAAAACTTGTTACTGAGGTAGAGTTGACAGGATTTGTTGACCTCTTGGATGTAGGTCAAAGATAACTCAAAGCTTGTCTAACACGATTCCTAGTAAAAAGACTTGAATCCAGGCATGGAACAGGACAAACAGAACGTGCAGAGTTCAGCATGATGGGTTCGTTTTTGGACACAGTGATATTTCTATATGACATCCTATGAGGCTGTCTGGCAGGCAGTTGAATATACTGGAGTGACCAACACCTAGGTGATGTTTGACATTGTGAAAGCACTGAGATATCAAGAGAAGTGTAGGATGTGTAGAGTGAGGAAAGTGGGTGCCTGAGGGATGAATATTTAGGGAGAAGCCCTACTTAAGGAGCTTGAGAAGAAAAGAATCCTGGGATGCCAGGAAGCTGAGGTAGAAAGAGGAGTAAGAGTGGAGGTAGTGGGAGAGCGGTTTCAAGTGACCAAAGGAAATCATTGGAAAGACACAGGGGAAGTTACAGAGCCTGCGGGAAGTCTAGAGAGCCCCGCCCAGAAAACTGAGCACTGCCAAAGGAAGCCGGGCCGTCAGAGCCTGGTTAGGGTGCCGTCTGACTACTGCTGCAGCTGCACCACTGGGTCCTGTTTGCTGCTGGCACTGGCCAGGCCATTTCCAGATTGTCCGTTTCTTGACCACAGTCTGTGAGTCAGAGCCCTGGCCAGAAGTAGCTCGCGGAGCAGGCTCCCGGCCCCAGGGCTCCGTGGATTGCACGATGGCAGGTGGCCCCTCACGTCAGGACGGGAGAGTCAGCAGGCACTGCGCTCTTGGTGGTCTTAGCAGGAGCAGGGGGATAGCAGTTGGGAGAATAACTGGCAGGCGGGAGGCAAGAGAGCCCCATGTCCCCAGGCCATGCAGTCAGAGCCGGGGGTGCTTGATCCCTGGAGGCCTCTGGCCTCTCCTGCAGCCACGACTCCCCAGGGCCTGCCTGCAGGGCCTGCCTGCGTCTGCTGGCGTTTTCCCAAGGTGGGAGAACTGATTTGCCTCCTGGTTTGTTTTAATTGTCAGGAATGTGCTTATGTCTGGGTTGGACTAAAGGGTGGTTGAGCTTATCCGGGATTGGGCTTGGCAGAGGGTCTGGTAGAAGGGCTAGAAAGTAAGGAAAGTATTAGAAAGGTGCATCTCTGGGCTGACCGGGAGGAAGTGAAACCTTGAGGGTGTGGAGAGACCAGGAGACAAGGCAAGTTTAAAGACTGGGGTGCAGGTGGGGGTGCAAAAGCGGAGCACCCAGCTTGTCCCGGTTAGGATCAGAGAAGAACTTGGGGCGAGAGAATCTGGAAGAGGGCCTTGTTCTGAGGCTTTTCAGGACAGCAGTGAGGTATCCTCAAAGAGTTTGTGAATGGGGGAAGTTAATTCCTATCCTGGGGTTACAGACTGTAAAATCAATACCATCTCCTCCTCAGAGGGACACAGGTGGCTGCCTGACCAGTAAAACAGAGGCGAGGATGGGATGTGTCCTTGAAGGAGCAGAGGCAGAGCCGGCCTGCTGGCCTCTGGGCGTCCAGTTCGGTGGAGACTCCGTCCTGAACGTGAAGATGCATGCAGCAGGCGCTAGCAGTGGGCTCGGGTGTTCGTGCGGTGTCCCTGTGGAGGCATGGGGGCATCTGGTCAGGATACTGATGCCCTTAAACAGCCTCCCTTCTGGTTTGATTGCTTGGGCACACAGCAGTTTTCCATTTCCTCCCCACTTTGGGAATGATGTGGCGATCATGTTAATTTCTAGTATCTCTCTGTCCCCTGGGATAGGTTCCTGTTTATCTCCGAAGTGATCAGTATGCATTGAAAGCAATGCAGTTGTATTTCTTATTGCACATGGATAATTGGACATGCTGATTTGAGACATAAATTTCTCAAGTGTGACTGATGTAATTGAGGACCTGAGAGATGGGTCACTCCTGGCAGGTAATAAACAAATCCGGCTTCTGGGCCTGCAGAGGCCCTCCGTGGTGAGCATCTCTGGGTGAGGCTCCTCAGGAGAGGTGCTGGCCCTGCCTCCCTGCAAGACGCTGTCGCGCTGTCACATGAGCCGTGAGCAAGTTTCTCACTTACTGCAGAGCCCTTGGATCCCTGCTCAGGCGGGGCCCCTTGCCTGGAACACACTTATCCTTGACCCTGCTCTTCCTCTGGTTCCATCCTACTCAGCCCCGGGTCACCTCCTCACCCTGCCCTAATCCTCAATCTAAAGTTCCTATTGTTCTCTCTTTTCCCTCTTAGAACTTACTGTTATTATTATTGTGATGATGATGGTGATGGTGATGATGATGTGCGTGTGTGGGGTGGGTTATGCTGCCTTGCCTTACGGGACAGAAAGCAGAAGCCGGGCGGAGGCCCTGTGGTCTTGTTCACGTGCGTGGCCCTGCTGCAGGCACAGTCCCTGCTCCGGGCAGGCGTGGAGTAGTATTCGCTAAATGAATGAAAGCCCTGGGTGTGGTGGGTACAGTTGGGAGGGAAAAGGCCTAGAGAGGACCCCAAGGGGTGAGGGGAAACCCTGCTGAAGGTTGTGAGAGCAGCTGTCTGTGAACCGTGGCGTGCCACGCGCGACCTGCTCAGCCGCGGGGTGATGTCTTATTTTAAGACGCAAATAGCATTATCCATTTTCTTTTTTCTGATTGTGAAGATACAAACTCCTAAAAATTTTCAGAAAATTACAAAGAGGAGAATGAAAGTCATCTATAATCCTGCCATTTTCACCATTTTGGTTTGTGTAACTTGACTTTCTGTGAGTATATATATTTTTCAAAACACGAACACAGTTGTATGTACTTACGGTTTCCTACCCAGCTCTTCTTATTTAATTATGTTGTAGACATCCTTCCATGTCAGCGAGATCCACGTTGTCATTGATTGGCTGTGTGGTATTGTCGTTGGAATGCAAGCCTGTCTCCTGTTGTGAACACTTAGATTACATCGGGGTTTTTTCCCATGTAAATTGCACTGAGATGAACATTCTTCAGATTGTAATTTCAGTCCTCCAAGCCGGAACTTTGCTTGAGTCTGGTGGCTGATAGAGTAGAATGCAAATTGGGATTCCAAGTGTTTATTTTTGACTGTTTCTGTCTCCTTGGGGTTTGCATTAGTCATTTGATGCCCTCCACAGGATCCAAAAATCTCCCCAAAAAGTTCCTCTTTCCCTGCCTAGTAGAATGGGGATAGACAGGTAGTTTTTAGCTTTAGGTGCCTGAGGCTCTGCTTTAAGGAGGAGAAACTCCTTGTAAGTTGCTAGCTGAAGGATGTTAACAGTTATTAATAGAATCACAGTTAACAGCAGCAGCAGTACCTAATGTTCAGTTGTTAATTGTCCACCACGTGCCAGAGTGTTTGGAGTAGTAGCTCCTGGGTGGTTCTCACAGCAGTCCTTGAGATTGGTGCTATCAGCCCCATTGTACAGATGAGGAAACTGAGACCTAACCAGATGAAATAACTTGAACGAGGCTTGTGAGGATGGAGTTGAGCTGTGGACCCCCCGGTCGCATGTTCCTGGGGTCTGCCTTGGCGACCCCGCGCTCTCCACTCTGTGTGCGTCTCAGGAAAATGAGCGCACCTGGCGGTAGCGAGCTAGTTTCCTTATAAGGTTAAAGAGGCACCATGTTTTTAAGAAGAGAAGCAGAAATGTGTTAACATTTGGGGGAAACGTATTTACAGCGAAGACGTGACTGCTTTTATTTATTTGGCTGCAGATTGTAGCAGTTGGGAGAGGTGAGTCGGTCGGGGGTCTGGTGCCCCGGCCGCCTTTAACGACTGCGTGTTTCCTCCTTGGATCTCCCTCTTCACTTTCTTTGGCTCAGTCAAGTTTTACCTCCTGTTCCTCTGGTCTGTGCTGTTACTGGACAGCTGTTAAACATCTGTTGCTCTCTGCTCTGAGGACGCGTGGTGGGTGTGTGTACACAGTGGCTCTGATCCTGTTGGTGTCGGCGCCGGGAGCCTTCAGAACGAAGGGTCTCTCGCGGCCCTGTGCAGCGTCTTCTCCTAGTCACCGCAGTCTTAAAAGCTGCCAGTTGCCAATAAAGATGTCTAACAAAATTAAGAGACCTTTTCCCATCACAGGAATAAAGGAAAAGAAAAAGATAAGACAAAGTGGAAGGAGGAAGTCTCCTACTAAAAAGGGAGATTTTTAAAAATCATTCTTAAAAATACGGTGCTCTCAAGTGTGAGGGAATCCTCTTGCGGATCTGGGCAGTGGGAGGGGTGTTGGAGTGGGAGGACGCGTCTCAGCGGGGGGAAACAGCCCAGATTTGCAGAAGATGAAATGTAACGTTGAGCAGGGCTTGGACGCAGATAAGAAGTTCTTTTGCCTCCTCGACTTGCTTTAAAACCGTTCATTTTTTATTTTTAAGGTCATTTGGGGGGAGGCTCTTTGCTCCCAGCCTGGCTCTTTCAGTGTGGCCTGACCCCTGAGTCCTACCCTCCCACACAACTTGAGAACTTGATTTCTTTGCTCACAAAGACTTCTTTCCAACCCCTCTCTTCCCCGCAAAATCCTCCGTATTTGGTGCTGAGTATTCTGCACAGAGCATGGCTAGAGGGCCTGTTAAGTATGTCCTTCTGTCCTGTGGACATGGAAAAGTATGAGCTTTAAAGCAAATGTATATAAAAAGGAAATGTTCTCTAAGCCAGGGACACACGGTTTTCCCTTTATGAAAGTGCTGAGTGATGTGGTCTATTCAACATGCCTCTTTGAAACCGGAAAGAAGGTGATCAGTGGCGGTTTGAGATAGTGAAAGGGAACGGAGCATCGAGAACACGGCTCCTTAGACCGTTCTTCTGCGAGCCTTGGCTTACAGAGTTAAACACTTAAACAAGGATGTAAAATAAGGGAGAGCGTCACATTTTCACATTCACATTCATTGTTAAATGTTTTTTTTTTTAAATAGGAGACTCTGAGTCAGAGTGAGCCTGAGCAATGGTCTGGTTGTTGAAATTTACCCCACCTACCACATTTCCATGATTAAAGAAACAGACCTGCAGCAAATCAGAGGCTCTCATTCTCCAAAAAGTTGAGTTTTTAAACGCTGGTTCAGCTGAGGTCCTGTAAGTTTGCTTGTTCACATTCACGGTGGAATTTTCTGCTGGAGGAATCATAATAACATTTTCAGGAACATTTTCAATAAAGTTTATGAGATGAGGTGGTCTTGGAAGATACACAAAGAATCTAACAGCCCATTTGGGTGGAGAACTACAGATTTGCTAATTACTGAAAACTTAGTTGATGTGAATGCTGCTTCCCTTTGGGAGCCCCGTGAATTGGAGGCAGCTGTCCGTGACGGCGGGGCCCCCGCGCCTTGGCCCGTCTTTGTTGGGAAGACTTCCAGGTCTGATGAGTGTTACAGGTTTCTGCCAGAGATCCTTTGCTGAGGTTGAGAAATCTTCTATTCTTAGTTTACTGCATTTTTTTTTTTTTAATCACGAAGGGCTGTTGAATTTTAGCAAATGCTGTTTTTCCGTCTGAGACGGTCGTGTGTTTTTCATTAGGAGCCTTTCTGTACTATTCGACTTTTTTTTTTTTTTTCTATTCGACTTTTTTAAAAAACCATTTGCACATAGTACATCCACTCACCCGAGGCTTAGAACTCCTTTAAAACACTAACTTTGCAGCCATGTTACTGCATGTGTTTTCCCTTGAATTTGATTTCTCCTTCCGTCTGTACTGTCTGCTTTCCATTTTGAGGTTATTTCAGCATTTCTAGGCTATTAGTGATTTCTTCTTTCTTCAGAAGCCTCTCCTGTCATTTCATGGGTTTAGAGGAGGGAGAGCACACGCCCCTGGGCCAGGCCTGCCCTTTGACCGAGTCTTGGGGACTTTGAAAAGCCAGCCCTCCTCGCCCAAGTTCTGCTGTGCTGTCAACTTCCTGAAGCCGTTGAGATGTCCTGTCACTTTACTCTGAGACCCTGACTGTGAATCGGGGCTCGGAATTGCATTACAGAACCTGACAACTCAGGCTGAAATTTCAGGAGATGATTAGAAGGTTCATAGGACCTTAGCGACAGAGTAGCTGGAAGAATCTCTGGGCTTTTCAGCCCAGACTGCCAACCTCACCTTCCCTCCTGGACTGAGAGATAAAAACCACATGGATTCCGCCCTGATTTGCGTGCTTTGCCCTAAAATAGCCCTCCCCCACCTCACGTTAAATTCCTCAAGTGTTCCATTATACCTTTTAGATGTTTGTGAATGGGAAGCGGAGTGCCAGGTGTTGTACAGCTGTGTTCAGTCTGCTCAAGACTGAGCCGTGGAGCAGGCTTCCTGGCAAGGATGAGGAAGTCTCTACACTGCTTTCCAGGGGAGGGTGGTGGGGACTGTTGTTTGAGGGGTGGGTGTGCAGACGGTATGGAAGGGACCTGTTCGGTCTTCCAGCTGAAAGTGGGAGCCAAGCATGGATACGTTGCTGCCTTTTTAAAAATACACCCTTTCGGACTTCCCTGGTGGTGCAGTGGTCGAGAATCCTCCTGCCAGTGCAGGGGACACGGGTTCGAGCCCTGGTCCGGGAAGATCCCACGTGCCGCGGAGCAACTAAGCCCGTGTGCCACAACTACTGAGCCCTTGAGCCACAACTACTGAAGCCCGCGCGCCTAGAGCCCGTGCTCCGCAACAAGAGAAGCCACCGCATTGAGAAGCCCATGCACCGCAACAAAGAGTAGCCCCCGCTCGCCGCAACTAGAGGAAGCCCGTGCGCAGCAACAAAGACCCAACACAGCCAAAAATAAATAAATACAATAAATAAATTTATTAAAAAGAACCCTCTCTACTAACAACATTGTAAAGCAACTGTACTCCACCTTTTGGCTGTTGTAAACAGTGCTCAAAGGACATTCATGTACAACTATTTTAAATACCTGTTCTAAGTTCTTCTGGGTATATACCTAGTGGAATTGCTTGGTCTTATAGTAATTCTGTGTTCAACTTTTTGAGAAACCTCTAAAATGTTCTCCAGAGTGACTAAACCATTTTACATTCCCACCAGCAATGTATGAAGGTTCCAATTTCTCCACGTCCTTGCCAACACTTGTTACTATACTTAAAAAATATTTCTTGGGCTTCCCTTGTGGTGCAGTGGTTAAGAGTCCACCTGCCAATGCAGGGGACATGGGTTTGAGCCCTGGTCCGGGAAGATCCCACATGCCGCGGAGCAACTAAGCCCGTGCGCCACAACTACTGAGCTTGCACTCTAGAACCCGTGAGCCACAACTACTGAGCCCGCGTGCCACAACTACTGAAGCCTGCGTGCCTAGAGCCCATGCTCCGCAAGGAGAGAAGCCACTGCAGTGAGAATCCCACGTACCGCAACAAAGAGTATCCCCTGCTCACCACAACTAGAGAAGGCCCGTGCGCAGCAACAAAGACCCAACGCATCCATAAATAAGTAAATCAATTAATTTAAAAAATTTCTTATAGCCATCCTACTTGGTATGAAGTACCATCTCATTGTGGTTTTTGGTTTGCATTTCCTAATGACTAATGATGTTGAGCATCTTTCCGTGTGCTTTTGGGTATTTGTATGTCTTTGGAGAAATGTCTATTCAGGTCCTTTGTATTTCTTAATTGGGTTGTTTGTCTTTGAGTTATAAGAGTTCTTTATGTATTCCGGATACTAGACCCTTATTAGATATATGGTTTACAAATATTTTCTCCCATTCTGTAGGTTGTCTTTTCGCTTTCTTGATAATGTCTTTTGATGCACAAAAGTTTTTATTTGATAAAGTCCAATTTATCTTTTGTCTTTTAGCTGTGAAAGCTAAAGATATAGTAGTGTAAAACAACATTAACACACTTTGGGTTTTGTGATCTAAGTACGGGGAGCTTGAAAATTGGGTTAAATTTAAGCATTTGAAATTAAGTGGATGCGTGAAAGCTAGTCATTCTTTCTCTATTAGAATTACTATTTTTTAAAAAATTATTTTATTATTTTTATTTTTGGCTGTGTTGGGTCTTTGTTGCTGCATGCGGGCTTTCTCTAGTTGCAGCGAGCGGGGGCTACTCTTCGTTGCGGTGCATGGGCTTCCCATTTTGGTGGCTTCTCGTTGCGGAGCGCGGGCTCTAGGTGTATGGGCTTCAGTAGTTGCGGCACACAGGCTCAGTAGTTGTGGCTCGCAGGCTCTAGAGCACAGGCTCAGTAGTTGTGGCTCGCAGGCTCTAGAGCACAGGCTCAGTAGTTGTGGCGCACGGGCTTAGTTGCTCCACGGTATGTGGGATTTTCCCAGACCAGGGCTCGAACCCATGTCCCCTGCATTGACAGGCGGATTCTTAACCACTGCGCCACCAGGCATGCCCCTAGATTAGTTTTTGCTTTAATGAGTGCAGTGCAGTCTTTCTCTTGGGAGTGAGTTTTTTTTTTGGGGGGGGGGGAGTGAGTTTTGATGTAAAATAAGCTAAGAAAGACTGAGATAAATTGTGACTTAAGAAACTTAGTTTTGATACAAAAGGTATGTCTTGGTCCTGTGATGTAAGATTTAATTTTGTTTTTATTGATTATCATATCTTTACAAAGTTTTTTAAAAAGGGTAGAATGGTGTTTTATAAAGTGCTAGTTTGTGTGGTCAGGAGAAGTGATACAGTGAGGTGCTAATTATTATAAGAAAGTAAGCGACACTAAAGACGGAGCAAGCCACACCAGTGTGACCTGGTTCCCAAGCTGCCCGGGCCATCAAAGTCTGTAATGTTAGTATCATCCCATTAAAAATTCTTAGAAGTTCTGTTTCTCTTTCTGTGTCTGTGTGTACGTATGTGTCTGTATCCTGGGAGGATGAATCTGGAATGTTAACTGTGGTTATCTCTGTGTGGGGGGTGGTAGCTGCTTTTTCTTTTGCTTATCATTTGCTTTTTCTGCATGAACATGTGTCTGCTTTTAGTATGGTAGAAAGATTTAAAAGGTGAGTGAATGGGGGTAGAGTTGTTAATCAATGAGAATTATTTGTGTGGAAACTGAAAAGACAGTATTTGCCCCATTCACAGGTTTGCATGATTTGACTGCTGTTGTCACACACATTGTCTGTTCTTGAAATCCTGGAGAATTAATTTGTGTATAAATACCTAATCTCCATGTAAGTGGAGAAGTGAAATACCCTTACTCACTTTTTCTTGCTTTCAGTAGAGCCTGCCAGCAAATGTTCAGTCCCTGTTGAATAAATTACTGATTCACCGACTGTTTTGAACAGGCCAACCAAAGTGTTGTGTAGAACTACTTTATAAAATGTTCTTTTGTCATATTAGCTGTGTTGTCAAACAAAAATTAAGCATCACCCAAAAATCTGGAACATTTCTTTGTTATAATGAATTATAATGGTAGACAACGAAGTGGTTCAGGTGAAGAGCACTGCACAGTAACTTCTGTCCGGGCTGCTGCTTCCCTAGCTGTTAAAATGTTAACGAATCCTCCAGGTGGGCGGGTGTCACCGCTGAAGCAGGTGAGGAAAGCCAGGCTCCTGCCTCTTGTAGCACAGAGACGATGGTTCTGTGTTCCCTGCTCGTTTCCACCTGGTGGCACATCTTTAGAATAAGTGAGCCCTGACGTTCAGTCAGTGATGATGGACCTTGACAGTTGTGTCCTTGAAAGTCTGGCTGGTGTTTCGTTAGCGCTCTGATCCCACCCCATTCAGAGACTGTGATGAGCACCGGCAGGGGGGCTGCCATTCTCTGCTCTTGAGCCAAAGGCTCTTCTCGGACCCCCTGCCAGTTTTCCCTGAGATGGCTCGCAGGACCATGTAACTGGAGATCAGGGCTGTAACCAGTTCCTTCTGTCCTGTCACAAGGGTATGGAAAAACACCTGTTTTTTTCCCCTTAGGTGATGTGACTTAAAAAAACTTTGAATTTTGAACTAATTATAAATTCACAGAAAGTTACAAAGAGAGGTCTTCCTTGCTCTTCACCCATCCCTTCTCATTGGTTACATCTCATGTAACTGTAATATGAAAATCAGGAAGTTGGCATTGGTACGATGTGTGTATAGGTCTGTGTCATCTTAACACTTGTGTGGATTGATGTAACCACTACTGCAATCAAGATACAGAACCACAAAGATCTTTATCTTTCTCCTGTTACCCCTTGGTAGTCATACCTACTGTTCACCCCCAACCATCCTTAACCCCAGGCAGTGGCTATCTGTTTTCCATGTCTATAATATTGTTATTTCAAAAGTGTTATGTAAATGAAATCATACAGTATGTAACCTTTCGAGATTGCCTTTTTTACCCCACTCAGCATAATGCTCTTAAGATCCATCTGAGTTGTGTGTATCAATAGTTAGTTCATTCGTATTTATTGCTGAGTCGTATTCCATGGTATGCATGTACCAAGTTTATCTCTTTACCTATTGTAGGACACTGGTTGTTTCTAGTTTTTAGATATTATAAGTAAAACTGCTGTGAACATTTGTGTACAGGTTTTTGTGCGGCCATAGCTTTCATTTCTTGGGGTAAATGTCCAGGAGTGATATTGCTGGGTCATACGGTAAGTGTGGATTGTAAGAAATTGGCAAACTGTTTTCCAGGGGGCTGTAACAAGTTACATTCCCACCAGATTCTCTGCATCCTCACTGGCCTTTGGTATTGTCACTGTTTTAAATTATAGCTGTTTTAATAGGTGTGATGCGTTATTCTAATGACTAATGATGTTGAATATCTTTTCATGTGCTTATTTGCTGTTTATCCTCTTCAGTGAAATGTTTCTTCTTGTGTTTCGCCTATTTTCTAATTGGATTGTTTGCTTTTTACTGTTGACTTTTGGGAGTCCTTTGTAAATTCTAGATAAGAGTCCCTAATCAGACATATGGCTTATTTTCTCCCAGTCTGTAGCTTACTTTTTATCCTCTTATCAGAGCAAAAGTTGTTAGTTATGATGAAGTTCAGCTTATTGTTTTTTTTCCTTTATGGTTATTGCTTTTGTTGTCATGTCTAAGAACTCTTTTTGAAGCCCTAGCTCCCAAAGCTTTTCTCTTACGTTGTCTTCTGAAAGTTTTATAGTTTTACACTTGATAGTTAAATCTGTGATCCGTTTTGAGTTTTTTTTTTTTTTTTTTTTTTTTTTGTGGTACGCGGGTCTCTCACTGCTGTGGCCTCTCCCGTTGTGGAGCACGGGCTCAGCGGCCATGGCTCATGGGCCCAGCCGCTCCGCGGCATGTGGGATCCTCCTGGACTGGTGCACGAACCCTTGTCCCCTGCATCGGCAGGCGGACGCTCAACCACTGCGCCACCAGGGAAGCCCCTTGAGTTAATCTTTATATAAAGTGTAAAGTGTAGGTCGTCTCCTTATTTTGCCTATGAATATCCAGTTATTCCAGCACCGTTTATCGAAAAGACTATTATCCTCTATTGAATTGCTGTTGTACCTTTGTCAAAAATCAGTTGGCCCGGCCTTCCCTGATGGCATAGTGGTTAAGAATCCGCCAGCCGATGCAGGGGACACGGGTTCGATCCCTGGTCCAGGAAGATCCCACATGCCGCGGAGCAACAAAGCCTGTGCGCCACAACTACTGAGCCTGCACTCTAGAGCCTGCGAGCCACAACAACTGAGCCCGTGTGCCACAACTACTGAAGCCCATGCACCTAGAGCCGTGCCCCACAACAGGAGAAGCCACTGCAGTGAGAAGCCCGTGCACTGCAACAAAGAGTAGCCCTGCTTGCTGCAGCTAGGGAAAGCCTGCGTGCAGCAATGAAGACCCACAAAATAAATGAATAAAATAAATAAATTTATTAAAAAAAAATCAGTTGGCTGCATGGAGTGTGGGCTCTTTGGAGTTTTCTATTCTGAGTGATTCCTCCAACTTAAGCCTTTCTCAGAATAGTTCTAGTTATTCTAATATTCCTTTGATTTGCCATATAAATTTTAGAATAATCTTTGCTATATACATACATTTACAAAAATTTTGCTGGGATTTTGATAGGAATTACATTAAACTGGTTTATCAATTTGAGGAGAAATGGCATCTTTACTGTGGTGAGTCTTCCAGTCCATGAACACGGTATATCTCTCCATTTATTTAAATTTTTCATTTCATTAGTTTTTTGTAGCTTTCAGCGTACAAGGTCCTGTACGTGTTTTGTTAGACTTACACCCAAGTGTTTTGTTTTGAGTGCTGGTGTTACATTTTAAACTTTGGTTTCTGCGTGTTCACTGCTAGCACATAGAAACATGATTTTTATATGTTCTTGTATCCTGCAGTTTTGTTGAACTCACTTTAACGTTTTAGGAGGTTTTTTAGGATTTTCTTTGTAGGTTATCTTGTAATCTGCAAATAGGGACACATTTCTTCCTTGAGATCTCTGTATAACAATTTTCAGATCAATATTCATGAGAGATATTGGTTAGTAATTTACTGTTTTTGTACTGTCTTTGTCTCATCTTGGTATTAGGATAATACTAGCTGCATAAAATGAAATGAGAAGTGGTCCCTCTTCTTTTTTCTGGGAGAGATTATGTAGAATTGGTGTTAATTCTTCTTTAAATGTTTGGTAGAATTCTCCAGTGAAACAATGTGTACCTGGCCATTTCTTTTTGGGGGAGTTTTAAGTTACAGATTCAGTTTCCTTAATTGTTATACATTCTTCAAATTATGTATTTCATTTTGGGTGAGTGGTAGTAGTTTTTGCTCTTTAGGGAATTGGTGCGTGTTATCTTAGTTGTTTGCAGTATTGATCTTCTCTCTCTCTCTCTCTCTATATATATATATCACTATCCTATATATATCTTATCCTGTACGTCACTATCGTCTGCAAGGGCTGATATCCCCTGTTTCATTCCTCATATTGGTAATTTGTCTTTTCTCTTTTTATCTTGTTAGAAGATAGCTCGTTTTCTTTTTAAAGAACCAACTTTTTGTTTCATTGATATTTCTCTGTTGTCTTTCTGAATTCTGGTGGAAGCTACAAATGTTTGGGCTGTTCATCATTGTTTTCAATTTCATTGATTCTGCTCTTTATTTTTTCCTTCTTTCTGCTTGCTTTAGGTTTATTTTACTCTTTTAAAGTTTTTTGAGGTGGGAACTTAGATTGTTGATTTGATACATTTCCCCTTCTAAACATTTTAGTGCTATAAATTTCCCTCTCAGAACTGCTTTAGTGATGCCCCACGAATTTTGATGTGTTGTATTTTCATTTTCACGCAGTTCAATGTACGTTTTTGAATTTCCCTTGGGATTTTGCATTTATCCCATGGATTAATTGGAAGTGTGTTTATTAGTTTTTTGGTATTGGGAGACTTTCCAGCTATATTTCTGTTACTGACTTCTAATTTGACTCCCCTGTGGTCAGAGAACACATTGTGTATGATTTCACATCTTTTAAATTTATTGAGGTATATTTCATGCACCAAGGTATGGTCTATCATAGTATTTGTCTGTTTTAACTTAATTCTTGTTAGATTAGGTCCTAGATTTCTTTTGCGGGAGGGCATCATTCAGCCTATCAAAGATTCATATCTATCTCACACGCAAAATATGTTCATCACGTCCCCAAATCTCCTTAAGTCTCAGCCTATTACATTGTCAAATCAAAGTAAGAAAGTCTCATCTAAACATCATCAGCTCAGAAATCCCATATCTCAACCAGGTGTGGGTGGGACTCTGGGTCTGATCCATCCTGAGGTAAAATTCTTCTCCATCTGTGCCTCAAGTTAGAAAACAAGTTGTCTGTTCCCCAAATCCAGTGGTGGGACAGGCAAAGGATAGCAGTTACAGACATTCCCATTCTAAAAAGGAGGGGAGAGAGAGAGAGAAGGGAAGGAAAGAAGCAGTCACTGCTCCCCAGCAATTTCAGAACCCAACCAAGCAAGGTCATTGGGTGTCAGGGCCTGGGAATAATCCTCTGTGGCTCAAGGCTCTGGTCCTCACAGTGATCTTTCCTTTTTCTTGAGGTTAGTTAGCATGTTTGCAACTGAGTAGTTTTACCAGCCAGTTTTCCTGTCTGTAGAATTTTGGGTGTCTGACAGCTTTATTTCATTTCATCCTCTCTTGTCTTTTTCATACCAAGCAGGCCGTGTTTCTGCTAGTATAACGTTCTCAGAAACCTGTGGGTCTCTTATCTATTTCATGGGATTCACTCCATTAGACAAGAGGGTCCCCCATAGATCTTTCCTGTGTAACCCCATTTCTATCCCCCGCTTCTGCCGAGATGGTTGGAGGGATTAATGAGTGGCAGGCTTGTCAGAGAATTTTCTGTGTGAGGGAATATTGTGTTCTTTAATTTCTCCCAGAGCATTTGCAAGGCATTAGCCAGCCACACCTTGACTTTCTCTTTAGAGCGCGTGTTCCTTACAGTGAATGTCCTGATTTTATTATCTTTTACAATCTGGATGAGATGAGATTTTCTCACATCATCACGTCTTGGTTCCTTTTTGTGTAACAGTTTTTCCTTCAACTTACCTCTTTCCTCTTGCATTTTACTGTAAGCAGCAAGAAACCAGGCTGCACCTTTAACTCAGTTAAATGTCCAACATCGAGACGAAGACCCTCCACCAGCAAAAAGGTTACGACTCACCGAAGGCTCAGATGATGGTTAGCGTTTTTTAGCAATAAAGTGTTTTTAATGAAGGTATGTACATTTTTAAAAGATATAATGTTATTGCACACTTAATAAATTGCAGTGTAGCGAAAAACATAACTTTTATATGAACTGAGAAAACAATTCGTGTGACTTGCTTTATTGTGATACTGGCTTTATTGCAGTGGTCTGGAACTGAACCTGCAGTATATCTCCGAGGTCTGCCTGTATTCCAAGATTCCTTTGTTTATCTTTTTTTTTTTTTTTTTTTTTTCCCCAGCTGCGCCTTTCGGCTTGTGGGATCTTAGTTTCCCGACCAGGGATTGAACCCGTGCCCTCACAGTGAAAGCACCTGCCAGGGAACTCCCTGTTTATCTTTTTTTTTTTTTTTTTTTTTTTTTTGCGGTACGCGGGCCTCTCCCGTTGCGGAGCACAGGCTCCGGACGCACAGGTTCAGCGGCCATGGCTCATGGGCCCAGGCGCCCCGTGGCACGTGGGATCTTCCCGGACCGGGGCACGAACCCACGTCCCCTGCATCGTCAGGCGGACTCTCAACCACTGCGCCACCAGGGAAGCCCTATCATTTGTTTTTAAAGAACTTCCTTTAGCCATTCTTTTAGGGTAGGTTTGCTGGTAACAAATTCTTAGTTTTACTTCATCTTAGAATGTCTTAACTTTTATTTTGTTCTTGAAGGATAATTTCACCACATATAGAATTCAGGGTTGATATAATAGTTTAAAAAAATTTTTTCCCCTTCATTTGAAAAATGTTGGGTTTCTTCCTTTGCCTACTGTGGTTTCTATGAGGAATCCAGTCATTTGAATTGTTTCTCTGCTGTAGGTAAGGTGTCATCTTCTCTGGCTGATAAAAAACCTTTTTTCTCTTTCAAAAGCATATGATGGCAACTATACGCAAATAAAAATTAAAAAAAAAAGATAACAGAAAAACAAAAGCATATGATGTGTTTTGGCACAGGTCTCTGGGTTTATCCTTTAGAGTGTGCTCAGTTTCTTGAATTTTATAGGTTTGTTTTTTCACAGATGGGGGAAGTTTTCAGTCATTACAAAAAAAAGCACTTTTGCAGCCCGCCTGCCTTGTCCTCATTTGTTTCAGGGGAATTCTCTGTGTCCTTTCTGACTATCCAATGCCCCTGTCACCTGTGGAGAAGCTTCTCCTCTTGGCCCGTTGGGGTTCAGGCAACAATTGAGAACAACTTGCTGGTCACGCACGTCTCTCTGGGACTTTTTTGACTCCAGTGCCCCCTGTTGGGAAGTGATGTCTAAAATCCTGTCATTAAGCTTTCAAAATACTCAAAAGTAACAGGCATAATTCCCCTCAAAGGGATAAGGGGTGTCCCATCCCATCCTCTTCACGCACAAAATAACTCTGTAGTTTTGTGTAGGGTGGGTTTTGTTTAAACTCTTGTCCATTTTTATTTACCACGAGAACCTTACTCTTTGGTCCAAAGCTGATTAAAATCAGTATCGTCTCTGTACTAACAGTGTGACCTGGCAGCCCCTCGCCTGGGGTGGTGAAGAAACTCGCACAGCCTTTCACAGGGAGACTGTCAGCATTAAATCATTTTGTTTTATGAGTGGTAATTTTATGTTACTGTAGGAAATTTTACAAACCTCGCGCATCCTACAGAAAAGAGGGAAACAATAGATCTTACAGGTTCTACTTGTTTCTTAAACCAGCAAGTTATCCTTGCTCCATATTTGTTAATCTTTTACTTCTTTCTTATGATTTTTGTCAGGCATGCCCAGTTTTTTTAGCTTCTAAGGTCACACCCAGGCCATGGGGGACTGTGGCCCTGTTAGGTGCTAGCCGCCAGGGGAATTCCAGGGCTGAAAATACATGCTTGTTTTTGAGATTACACCAGTTTGTGTGGTTTTGAAGAGCCAGATATCGTGTAGGTTATTTGGGAATACTTAGTAATATTTGAGGAGAAAATAAGAGTTCTTCTTTTTTGTAAAGCGTTCCTTATACAGGAAATTAAAGATAATTTAAAATGGTTTAGACATCTGTAGAGTTCTCTAATGAGGCTTCTGAAGTTTTTTTTTAATGTTTCAGATTTTCAAAAAAATTTCAACATTTTATTATGAAAAATTTCAAGTATAGAGAAAGTTAAAGAATTAATTATACAGTGGCTGTGCAGAAGCCCACCTCCTAGAGTCTGCCATTAACCTCTTGCTGTGTGCTTTACCCCAGGTGTATCCATTTATCCATCTCTCATCCATCAGTCCCTCTTATTTTATAGGCATTTTAGAGTTGTAGGTATCTCAACAGTTCACTCCTTTGGCAGGTTGTTTTCTTATTTATATGGTCCAAGATGGACCCTCCAGAAACCTGGAATCAAAACACCTGTCTTCTAGAAGTTCTAGTTACTGCCACAGGGTGAGGTGAGTCTGCCCTCTGTCCCTTCTGCCAAGAAGAGCTCCCTCCAAATTCGTGTCTGTGCAGCTCAGATTTACCTCTCCTCAGTGCTGGGCCATCCTGATAAGCTCTTGCTTTGCTGGCTTCTAAGGAACAGTGTTTATCTTCTGCTGGGCGTGATCCTGAATTAACTAAGGGATCTGGGAAGAGGGGACAAGACTGTGTACTGGGGGTCCCAAGAAGAGAACAAGTCACACTTAGGAGCAGTACCTTGTAGACTGTGGGCTTCCAGGCCCCGGGGTTGAGGGCCAAGGAGGTTTTTTTTTTTTTTTTTTTGATTGAGCAATTAAAGACAATGGCAGAAAAAGGTAGGGACATTGTACCAGGATTGAGGCTATAATGAAAAGAGTGGGATCAGACTGCCTCATTGTGTAGAATGCTGGCAGTAGTGTCATTAAAGCCCTTGGTGTGAACATTACTTGATCATGGAAATGTACAAAATCATGGAAATCTCATTAAAATGCTCTGGGAGGCTTCCCCCCCCCCCTTCTCCCCAAGCTTTTCTGCACCGCATGACAGTGGATGATGCTGGAACGTATTTTCAGGAATCCACCAAGACCATGAAAGTGTACAAACTACTTTTTTTAATTGCAAAGAATTAACAAATAAGCAAACAACTCTCATCCCTGGAGTAACTTTTGTGAAAACCCTGTGTTCTGAACACTAAGATAATTCAAATATTCTTGAGCACCTACTGTGTGCTAGTCATAGCTCTTGGTGCTGGGAATTCAGTGGTGAACAAGATAGGCAAGAAACTTATCCCTGGGAGTTGACATTCTTGTAGGAGGAGACTAACAAATCAGTGAGATGATAATATGAACACACAGTACTTGTATGTACGACAGGCTGCTGAAGTGCTTAATATTGTCCCTATTAAAGAGGAGAAAAGCGTGCAGAGAAATTGCAACCCCTGTGCACCGTTAGTGGGCATGTAAAGTGGTACAGCTGCTGTGGAAAACAGTATGGAGGTTCTTAAAAAAAAAAAAAAATGATCCAGCAGTTCCATTTCTGGGTGTATATCCAAAAGAGTAGAAAACAAGACTCAAACACATGTTTGTAGCCTCATGTTCACAGCAGTATTATTCATGATAGTCAAGGGGTAGAAGCAACCCAAATGTCCATCGACAGGAGACTGGATAAAGAAAATATAGTATATTCGTACGTAAAACTGTCACATGCTACAACGTGGATGGACCTTGAGGACAAGTGAAATGAACCAGTCACAAAAAGGACAAACATTGTATGATTCTTGTTGTAAGTAGTATCTAAAGTAGTCAAATTCATAGAAGCAAACTCTGAGTGGTGCAACCCGGGGCTGGAGGAGGGGAAATAGGGAGTTAGGGCTCAGCGGGTACAGAGTTCTGGTTTTACATAGAGGAAAAAGTTCTGGAATGTGAATATACTTAATACCCCTGAACTGTACATTTTAAAATGGTGAAGATGGTAAATTTTATGTTTTTGTTTTGGTTTTTTTTGCGGTATGCGGGCCTCTCACTGTTGTGGCCTCTCCCGTTGCGGAGCACAGGCTCCGGACGCGCAGGCTCAGCGGCCATGGCTCACGGGCCCAGCCGCTCCGCGGCATGTGGGATCTTCCCGGACCGGGGCAGGAACCCGCGTCCCCTGCATCGGCAGGCGGACTCCCAACCACTGCGCCACCAGGGAAGCCCAATTTTATGTTTCTTTTTAAGCCACAATTAAAAATTTTTAGAAGAGTGAAGCGCGGGAGTCCAGAATCACAAGGTAAAATGCAGGGGCTGCGCCCGGCCGTGTGGCCGCAGAGCACCTGCGTCCAGTCACTGTGCCGACTGCTTCCTACACCCCGATGCTGCTGGGTGCCTAGGAAAACTGAGACAGTGGAGTCTTACAGGAAGTGTCGTGCAGGGAGCCCGGGGTCCTTCAGGCCACGGGGAAGGCCGCGTTTGCGCTGACGTCCAAAAGCGAGACAAGGAGCCAGCAGAGGAGCTGTACCGGGCGGCGTCCACTGGGGAGGGCGCTGCACCGCGGGCCCGGGTGAGGAGGCTGCGTTCTGTGCTGAGGGCCACGGGGAGCTCTCTGTGTTTTGAGCAGGGATGCGCTTCGCTTAGTGCGCACTTCCAAAACTACAGCTGGAAAGGAAGTTGAGAAGAAATTCTAGGCTCTTTGGCCATTTTGTAATCTATCATCAGACTGAAGACTTGGCTGGAGATAGTCTGACTTCAAGATCTATAAGATTAAATCATTGTCCTGCACTTTTTTTTTTGCGGGGGAGGCTGTTCAAACATATTTAAGTGGGATGAATCTACCAAGCAAGGCAGTCTAGCAAGGAAAGCACTGATGCCCATCCATTTCTTTTTGAAAGATACATAGTTTAAGATATACCTTGGCAGGAGAAATGCTGCTTTCCTTTTAAGCCTGGGGGCCGCTGCTCAAGGTGATGTCAGTTATTCATCAGAACTAGTGAAATGAATTGGAAAGAAGGTGGTCATATGCACTGAGGGTTTCTTTTGGGGACATGCTTACTGATGCGGATTTTATGCATTTTTAGCCAGAACTCACCTATGGCTTCAGCAAACTGGTTATAAGAACATTCTTATCTCCCCAACTTAATGAAGCTTTCAAAGGCAAAGTTTTTGACAGTAATTTAAATGAAAAGAATCACATCTGATCTTAAATTTTAGGTGACGTGTTTCGTAGTTGAAAATCTCATTTGAAATCTGATAAGGAGCCTCTTTCATCTTCTCTCTGATCTTCAAGAAGAACTTGTTGGAAGTCAGGGCTGATTAAATTGCCGGAGTTGACTTTCACAAAATTGTTTAAGAAAATTATTTAGAAGCTTTGGATGTCATTATCTCTTTTTAGAAACATTATTAATAGATTTATTTTTTAGAGTTTTAGATTTAGATAAAAAAAAAAAACCTGAGCCGACAGTACAGAGTTCCCATATGGTCCCTTCCACATCTGGTTTCCCTGTTCCTCACATCTTACTTTGGTGTGGTATGTTTGTTACAGTTGATGAACCAGGGTTGGTAAATTGCTGTTACCTAAAGTCCATAGTTTACAGTAGGATCCACTCTGTGCTCTGTAGTTCTATGAGTTGTGACAAATGCATGATGACATGTATCCACTGTTAGGGTATCATACAGAATAGATTTGCTGCCCTAAAACCCCCCGTGTTCACCCATTCATCCCTCCCGTCGTTCCCCTGAACCCCTGGCAACCACTAATCCTTTGACTATCTCCATAGTTTCAGAAGTTACGTGCGGCTGGAATTACAGTGTGTGGCCTTTTCAGACTGGCTTCTGTCACTTATTAATGTGCATTTCAGGTTCCTCCGTGTCTTTTCACGGCTTGATCCTCATTTCTTTTTAGCGCTGAGTAATATTCCATTGTCTGTTGTGCCACAATTTATGTTCACCTGCTGAAGGACATCTTAGTTGCTTCCAGTTTGGGGCAGTTTTTTGTTTTGTTTTGTTTTGTTTTGGGCCATGCCCCGCGGCTTGCAGGATCCTAGTTCCACAGCCAGGGATCAAACCTTCCCCCCAAGCACTGAAAGTGCAGAGCCCTAACCACTGGACCGCCAGGCTACTCCCTGGAGCAATTATGAATAAAGGTACTGTAAGCATTCGTGTGCAAGTTTTCATGTGGACAGAGGTTTTCAACTCAGTTGGGTGAATTCCTGGGAGTGTGATTGCTGGATTGTATATTGCAAGGTGGTGTTTAGCTTTATGAGGAACTGCCGATCTGTCTTCACACGATTTTTATGCCTGTGTATTTGTGAAGCTGTTCCCACTCTATCCTCCACCCCCCATCACAACTTCTGCCTGGGAAAAAAATCAGTTAAACAGGCTTGATGTCAAAAGTTGTTTTGCTTTTTCAGTTATCCACGGTAGAAATAGAAAGTCTCATTGTTCATTATTAGTTGTTCATGATTGAGGTAAAAACATGTCTCTTTCAAGATCTTTAAATGCTTCTTGCTTTGATTTAAGGTGTAATATTTATCTTTAAATTTCAAGCAACATTCAAGAAGAGCATTAAATTTGGATTAGCTTTTTGTAGTAATGCAGACATAGATAATATCCTATTACAGGTGAGGAAACTGAGGCACAGAGAGGTTAGGTAAGTTGCTTAAGGTCACACAGCTAGTAAGTGGCAGAGACAGGCTTTGCGACAAGCAGTCTGACTGCAGGACTTAGGCTTCTAACCACTGTGTCATGTTGCCTCTCTAATGTATTGCGTTCATGATTTGTGTGAAGGACTTAGCTGTGCATAGCTACATTTTAGCAATGTTCAACAAAATCATTTGGGAAGCTTGTTAAAGTTCAGAGTCCTTGGCCTCCTACCCGGAGGTTCTGATTTGATAGGCATGGGCTGCGGCCTTGGAACCCTATTTTAGACAAGTGATGCTGACGGAGAAGTCCTGTGGACTGTGTTGTTTAGGAACAGGTTGTAGACAGTGAGCTGGAGTCATTGATTCAGATCATTGTCAACACTGTTGATGAGGAGTCCGGAGAGCTGGTTGAGTTCTTGGCTCTCCCGTGTGCTCTTGCTGGATGGATCCAGGGGATAATCGCCCTCACCACTGCTTTCAGTAAGACACGCGCCACCGCGGAAGTCCTCCTGTTGCTTACTGGTGGTTGGCTGCATCACCCACCAGGAAGAGCGACAGTTGTGGGTTGGCAAGTTGGTCATCAAGAGGATGTTTATATACGAGTGCAGACTCACTTGGGGAGGGGGTGCTGCCCCATGTGAGTGTAAACACAAAGCGGTTATTTAAAAAACTGGCAGTGACTGCTTTCATTCTTAGTTTATTGCTGACTTGATCGTCTCTCTGTTGTGCGATGATTCTTAACTCCTACCCAGGGATAGATGTGATCGCCGGAGGGTGAGGGAGACTTTGGAGTAACAGCAGTCATGACAAAGGTTTCGTCTTCTAGAGCAGTTAGCAATGATTTTTATCTACTCTAAAAACCATTTTGAATGAAGAGATGTCACCCCGTTATAAAGTAAGCATATGCTTCACAGCTCCTCTGTCGCTGGTTCTAAGATGCACAGTTTAACCTCTCTGAAACTGGAATGCGCCTTACAGTCTGGCATCATAAAATTAAATTTGGTAGCCTTAGTGCTTTTTCTTAACAGGACACAAAAGAATGGCGTCCTTAATAATGGATGGATTTTCAATTTTCTGAAATAAGTTATTCTGTACAGGCAAACCTTGGAGACGTCCCAGATTCAGCTCCGGACCACTGCAGTAAAGCGAGTCACATTGTGTGTATTGGTTTCCTAGTGCATATAAGTTACGTTTACACTGTACTGCAGTCTATTCAGTGTGCAGTAGCGTTATTACGTCTAAAAAAGCAATGTGCGGGCTTCCCTGGTGGCGAATTGGTTAAGAATCCACCTGCCAATGCAGGGGACATGGGTTTAAGCCCTGTTCCGGGAAGATCCCAAATGCCGCGGAGCAGCTAAGCCCGCGAGCCACAGCTACTGAGCCCACGTGCCACAACTACTGAAGCCCGCGCGCCTAGAGCCCGTGCTCCGCAACAAGAGAAGCCACTGCAATGAGAAGCATATGCTCCGCAACAAAGAGTAGCCCCCTCTCGCTGCAACTAGAGAAGGCCTGCGTGCAGCAACGAAGACACAACACAGCCAAAAATAAAATAAATAAATTTTTTAAAAACCCAAAAAAACCAATGTGCATACCTCAGTGAAAAAGTACTTCATTGCTAAAAAATAACATCTGACAATTCAGGGTTGCCACAAACCTTTAATTTGTTTTTGTTTTTTTTTTAAAGGCAATATCTGTGAAGCACAGTGGAGTAAAGTGCAATAAAGATGAGGTCTGCTCTAAAAAGAAAAAAAAATTCCCCTTGCCCTGTGTCCCTTATCACTGCCGCAGTGGCTTCTTGCCCTTTACTTGGTGTTTTGAGTTTTAGAGCTACAGAATGTGAGGCAGAGGTGGCAGTGAGGCCGTCTGACTCATCTTTTTGTACCTCAGACCAGTCTGTCCTGACGTCCTCCTAGGTGGGCGAGCATCGGTTTCTGTTAGTGTGTGGCAGGCTCTTAGAATCCTCTTTTAATGTCTTTTCAAGGAAGTTCTTCCTTCTCCCTGGAGGGTTATAAGGGATCACTTACCCCGAAGTAGACTTTCAGGGGCAGTAAATACAGTGCCCCGACATTAAGTGCACACAGAACTCGGGCTGTTTTACTTGGATAAGCACACATGCTTGTGTAACTACCACCCAGATCAAAATACAGAACATTTGCCGGCCCCCAGAAGGCCCTCTTGTCTGACTTCTCACGCAGCACCTTTCCCCCCACCCCAGCTTAACCCCTCTTCTGGTTTCTGTTACCACAGATTTGTTTTGTCTGTTCTTGGCCTGTTCTGAACGTTTCCTATAGATGGAACCATGCAGTGTGTGGTCTTCTGTGGCTGGATGGGCATAGCATGTCCACATATCAGTGCTTCAGCCCTTTTCATGGCTGAGTAATATTCCATCGTGTGGGTATATCCCACTCGGTTTAATCATTCATCACTCGGTGGACATTTGGGTTGCTTCTGCTTCTTGACTGTTGTGACTGATGCTGCTGTGAACACCCATGCACCAGTTTTTTTTTTTTTTTCTGTACGCGGGCCTCTCACCGCCGCGGCCTCTCCCGCCGCGGAGCACAGGCTCCGGAGTGCAGGCTCAGTGGCCATGGCCCACGGGCCCAGCCGCTCCGCGGCACGCGGGACCCTCCCGGACCGGGGCACGAACCCGCGTCCCCCGCATCGGCAGGCGGACTCCCAACCACTGCGCCACCAGGGAAGCCCCCCCATGCACCAGTTTTTGTGTGGACATATGTATTCAGTTTTCTTGGGTAAACACCTGGGAGGAGGGGACTCACTGGATTACATGCTGACTTAGTGTTGAACCTTTTGAGGAACTGCCAGACTTTTGCCAGAGGGGCTGCACTTCATTGCATTTTTAAAATGAATTTCTTTTCTGTTATTTTCTCCTTTGGGTTTTAAACTATTATTTTTCTAATTTTTTTAAGGTGAATGCTTTGCTTATTTTCAGCTTAATTCTTTCCTAAAATAAGCATTCTAGGCTGTGAGTTTCTGAGGATTGTTTTAGCTGGAGCAGACAAGTATTGATACGCAGTTTGTCATCATCGTCTTCTCAGAATTTTCACATTTACATTATATCTTCTTTGACCAAGGAGTAATTTAGAATTGTGTTCCTTGATTTCCAAACAAAGGGGTTTTTCTAATCACTGTTTTGTTATTGATTTCTAACGTAATTATTCTCAGAGATTCTCAGAGATAATTATGCTCAGAGAACGTGGTCTTCATGATAGCATTGTTTCCATAGGAGTTCCACGGGAGACACACGAAACTGGCTGTGTCTGGGGCAGGAAGGGATAAAGTAATAGGGAATTGGGGTGCTGGACACAGCCCTGGAATGACTAGGGGACTGGGCTCTGGCCTGGTCTCCAGAATTGAGTCACTGATGGAGCTCCTCATAGGTGACCCCTGGAATCGTTGAGATCCACGTGTATCTCCAGCGAGGAAGGGGTCCACAAGCCTGGATCCAGAAGGCGCTCTACGGCAGCACCGCCTCGACTCCTAGGAGCCTGGAGAATGAGCGCAAGAAGGCTGTTGAAGGAAATCCTCTGCTTCCGCATCCTCGCTGGCCAGCCAAGAAGCATTCTCTAAGAAAAGGCAGGGCGAGGACCCCTGCTTCACTTCCCTCTGTGGAGTCCTGGGTGGTGCATCCGTGGGTAGAGCCTAATTCATCCTCACAAGTCTAAACGTAAGAGAGTCCGGTGGTGTAATTTTGAGCTTTCGGTGGAGCAAAGCCAATCCATTGTATCCACCACACTGGTCCCGTGAGAGTTAGTAAGACTTTGTTGATGGACGGTATACAGTCGGTTTGCATAAATGTTCCCCATGCCCCCGAAAAGAATGCATTTTGCACAGCTGCTGGGGGGGGCAGTGATCTGATTGAATCTGTGTCTCCACCAGTTGTAAGGTGCGTCATTATTTTATGTTCCATTAAGGGAAAAAGAAGCTGTCAGTTAAACCAGACTTAATGATTTCTTCTCACTTAGAATTTTCTTACTTATACTGATGGGAAGAGTTCTTTAAACGTCTTTAAGCATTGATTTCTAAACAACGTTTACTAACTGTCCATACATATAGAAGGTAAGATATGAGCAAAATAAGTTGGTTAAGGTACACCTTAAAGCCTAGGACCAGAGCCTCGTTCTCTGCACAGAGCAGGCGTTTGCGTTTTTGTCAGAAGCAGTACAAACAGCAGTGCTGTCCTCTCTGCTGCTCAAGGCACAGGCGCACAGCACTTCTAAAGGGCCCTCCTGTATCGTCCGGGAGGGGCGGGGTTCGAATTCTGCAGGTTTTCACACTGAGACTTTATTGATCTTACTAGAGGGTACCAATGCAAGGTTTGAAGCAATAGTCAGCCTCTTATTTCTTTATGAAATGGTTCTTAAATTGTGTTTTTAGCAGAACCATCAAGGAGTAGCAAGCACTTCAGTAGTGCCCCTGGCAGTCGTAAACGTATTCACAGATATGAAGCCATTGACCTCTGTATGTCACATTAGGTTTCAGAGACGTAAAGACGCACCTCTTAAAATTGATGAAGCATATTATGTCTACTAGTTCAGCTTGTTAATTGTATTAGTCAAATCTATAGCTTTTTCTTTTTTCTTTTTTTTTTGCCTTTAGGAGGAGTCCATTTTTACGTGTACCCTGTCAATTTTTGCTTTATACGTTTTGAAGCTATTGTGTTAATTGCATATATGTTCAGACTTGTTAATTTTGTGATTAATGGAACGATGTCAGTATCTAGTGACTTTAGTCTGTTTTGCCTGTGTTCATGTCACGGGACCAGTTTTCCTTTGGTATATCACTCCCTACCCTTCTGCCTTCAATTGTTATGTGTTCTTATATTTTAAATAAGCCTTGGGACTTCCCTGGTGGCACAGTGGTTAAGAATCCACCTCCCAGGGGGCTTCCCTGGTGGCGCAGTGGTTGGGAGTCCGCCTGCCGATGCAGGGGACATGGGTTCGTGCCCTGGTCTGGGAGGATCCCGCGTGCCGTGCGGCGGCTGGGCCCGTGAGCCATGGCCGCTGGGCCTGCGCGTCCAGAGCCTGTGCTCCGCGGCGGGAGAGGCCACAGCGGTGAGAGGCCCGTGTACCGCAAAAAAAAAAAAAAAAGAATCCACCTCCCAATGCAGGGGACACGGGTTCAAGTCCTGGTCTGGGAAGATCCCACATGCCACGGAGCAACTAAGCCCGTGCGCCACAACTACTGAGCCTGCACTCTAGAGCAAGCCACAGCTACCGAGCCTGTGCACCACAACTACTGAAGCCCGCGCACCTAGAGCCTGTGCTCCGCAACGAGAGAAGCCACTGCAATGAGAATCCCACGCACCGCAGCAAAGAGTAGCCCCTGCTTGCCACAGCTAGAGAAAGCCCGCGTGCAGCAACGAAGACCCAGCACACCCCAAAATAAATAAGCCTCTTGTATCTAGAAAAATGGTACAGGTGAACTTTTTTTGCAGAGTAGAAATAGAGTCACAGATGTAGAGAACAAAATTATGGTTACCAAGGTGGGTGGGATGAATTTGGAGATTGGGATTGACATATATACACTACTGTATATAAAATAGATAACTAATGAGAGCTTACTGTATAGCACAGGGAACTCTATTCAGTGCTCTGTGGTGACCTAAATGGGAAGGGAATCTAGAAAAGAGTGGATATATGTATGTGTATAACTGATTCACTTCGCTGTACAGCAGAAACTAACGCAACATTGTAAAGCAACTATACTCCAATAAAAATTAATTTAAAAAAACAAACCTAGGCCTGTTTGTCCTTAATTATGTTCAGCAGGCTACACAGCATAGAGATGTTCTATTTTTTAAAAGATGAGTCCATGGTCACGTCAGTTAAGAATCCTCTCAGTTTAATACAATTAGTGTTGTTGGTGCTTCTTTTTCTGGTTACAGATTCCATGGAATCTTTAACATATTAACATGTATCATGATGTACTAAGAGGGGTGATATATAGTATGATATTTGATTGTGGACCAAATCCATGTTTGTGGATTTAAACTTCAAAAATTATACACTCACGTTTATAACAGCATTGTTCGTAGTAGCCGAAATTTAGAAACAACCCAAGTATCCATCAGTAGATGAATGGAGAAGCAAAATGGTGGCTAAACATTGTGGAAAGTTATTGAGCCGCAAAAAGGAATAAAATTCTGATACATTCTACAATATGGACGAACTTTGAAAACATTGTGCTAAGTAAAATCAGCCAGACACAGAAGGACAAATATTGTATGGTTCTACTTACATGATACACCTAGAACAGGAAAATTCAGAGAGATGTAGAGTGTAAAAGAGGTCACTAGCCAGCGGTTAGGGCTTGGGGGTTGAGGATGGGAAATTACTGTTCAATGGTTACAAAGCTTCTGTTTGGGATGATGAGAAATTCTGGAAATAGGCAGTGGCGATGGTTGCACAACGTTGTGAATGTACTTAGTGCCACTGAACTGTACACTTAATGATTAAAATGGTAAATTTTATGTCGTGTATATTTGGCTCAATAAAAAAGGCCAAAAATAAATAAATAAATAAACCTCTTTTAAAGAGCGTTTAGTTGGGTGTTTTTCCATTGTGCATTTTTTTATGTCCAGGTTTTTAAACTTGGTCCTTTTTCCTGTTCATTGTAAATGTATCAGTTACTTATGACTTTGTTATTTCATAACAAAGTATTCCAGAGTAATTGGCTTAAAACAGCAGTGGTTATTATTGCTCATGTTTCTGGGAGTTGGCTTGCAGTTCATGGACCGCTCTCGTCTGGGTCCACCCACTCCCGTGGCTGCATGGAGCTGGCAGGTCAGCCGGGGCTGAGTTGCCTCCCTGAGGTCCGGGGCCTCAGCCGAGGCGGCTGCAACAGCTGGGATGTCTTGGACTCTCCCTGCCAGTGGCGTCTTAGCACAGTAGGTTTCATTCAGAAGCTTGCTGACCCGGGCTTCTCTGGAGCACGGGACCTGGTCTTGGGGTTCCCAGACAGGAGGGGTGCGAGGCCTGGGTTCCGGGTCCTGCATGGTGTCCTCTGTGCCACCCTCTCTTGGGCAAAGGAAGTCCCCGAGCCTCCCACCTTCCTGATGGGAGGAACTGTGCCGTATCACAGACTCTTTCTTTAGTCTTCCACAGTAAAAATCAATGTTTGGAGTTTTTTTTTTTCTCCTACTCCCATATTTTGCATTTTGTATTTCTAATGGTTTTTCTTTTTAAAATTTCAGCTGTATTGAGATAGAATTGACATATCTAACAGTTTTTCTCTGTTTCTCTTTGTTGTTTTGGATTTTTTTTCTCATTGCAGTTTTTCTTCTTCCTCTTTCTCAGTTTGGGCATTTTGAACTCCATTTCCATTGCTTTGCTGCTTAGCCTAGACTTTTTTTTTTTTTTTTTACATCTTTATTGGAGTATAATTGCTTTACAGTGGTGTGTTAGTTTCTGCTTTATAACAAAGTAAATCAGTTATACATGTACATATGTTCCCATATCTCTTCCCTCTTGCGTCTCCCTCCCTCCCACCCTCCCTATCCCACCCCTCTAGGTGGTGACAGAGCACCGAGCTGATCTCCCTGTGCTATGCGGCTGCTTCCCACCAGCTATCTGTTTTACGTTTGGTAGTGTATATATGTCCATGCCTCTCTCTCGCTTTGTCACAGCTCACCCTTCCCCCTCCCCATATCCTCAAGTCCGTTCTCTAGTAGGTCTGTGTCTTTATTCCCATCTTACCCCTGGGTTCTTCATGACATTTTTTTCCCTTAAATTCCACATATATGTGTTAGCATGTGGTATTTGTCTTTCTCTTTCTGACTTACTTCACTCTGTATGACAGACTCTAGGTTCATCCACCTCACTACAAATAGCTCAGTTTCGTTTCCTTTTATGGCTGAGTAGTATTCCATTGTATATATGTGCCACATCTTCCTTATCCATTCATCCGATGATGGACACTTAGGTTGCTTCCATGTCCTGGCTATTGTAAACAGAGCTGCAATGAACATTGTGGTACATGACTCTTTTTGAATTATGGTTTTCTCAGGGTAGATGCCCAGTAGTGGGATTGCTGGGTCGTATGGTGGTTCTATTTGTAGTTTTTTAAGGAACCTCCATACCAGCCTAGACATCTTAATATGGATTCTTAGCTTGCCAGGTCGAAGCTAATGATGCAGGCTCTCCTCCTTGGAACTCTAAGCACTTGAGAGCAAGTTATGTCTCTTCCCGTTTCCATCCTAGTGTCGCTGGCTCTTGTTTACTCTGTGAGACGTTATCATCCTGTGTGGTCACTTTTTCTTTAGGTTTCCTTCTGTAAATCTGTGCCCATGATTCCCTCTGGTGTCCCACCCCTCCCATCTTGGGTCTTTTCTCTTGATTGAAGTTCATTCTTTCAGAATTTCCCTTAATGATGGTGTGCTGGTGGCCAGCTCTTGAGTTTTTGTTTGTCTAAAGGGGTATTTCACCTAATCCAAAGAAGGCTGGGAAAAGCATGAGTGTCCCGGGACGAAGAAAGATCACGAAGGAGGATGAGGGGGAGTGACAGGAGGTGACTGCTGAGTGGTCCGTGGGGGCCAGGACCTTCCTGTCCCGTAGAAAGCCGGCCTCCCAGAGCGCCTCTCTCCCCGCGAGGCACACTCTGTCCTTCCTTGTCCCTGGCAGAAAGGCTGCCGCTGCAGTTTGGTCGCAGTGCTTTAGCGATCTGGAGCCTGCACTGACCTGGCCCCCGGTGTGGTTGACATACTGCTGGCCCTGTTAGCCATTTGGACTCCGCTTCGTCACCTCGCTGAAGGCGTACAGCCCTTGGGTGGTGACCAGACCCAGAGGCACAGCTGCCGACGGCCACAGCCTGCCTTTATGTTCTTGGTATAAACCATACTGCTTCGTAGTAGCTAGGAACTCATCCTGCTTTAACAGCTTAAGTCACCGGTTTTTGTAGTGTTCCAGGTAGGTATTATTTGTTTGGGTTAAACCACACTCCAGTACAGAGTTCCCATGTAGTGAATTAATGGGACCAGAGGCCAAGCCCATGCTTTCCCAGAATTCTTAGTGTCCTATGGCATTGACCAAAACTCTGAAAAATACCATACAATAACAAAAAAGTTAGTATTGATTAGTAATCAAGGTAAAATTAAGGTTGAGTGACATCAGTTTCCATTAGCACTAGGTACCAGAAATATGCAGTTGTGGGTCATGTGCAAGTGATTGTTTGAAACCCTGTTTTATCACCTATTATCAAATTTGTTAAATTATCACATTTGACATTTAGTGACTAAAACAAGGTGAAGGTTTCTGGCCACAGTTCACATCTGTGGAACATTATCTTCCCCTAGGAGAACTGCTGATTAACTTTATGGAAGATCGTGTGTGTGTGTGTGTGTGTGTGTGTATATGTATGTGTATGTGCGTGTGTAAAATTTGTAAGGGAGTCATTTGATATTTATAGCCGTGAACCAAATTACAGCTTCTTGGTGGATTGGAATCTGTTAGGTAAATAGATTATTAATATAATTTGAAAATTAGAAAACACTTTGAGATACCATTTGCTTATGCTTTGATGTCAGTATGTCTGATAATCTCCCTTTTTCCATTGATTCTGATTTGCAAAATTTTCTACATTTTGAAATCACTAACGTGGAGGATTCATCTTCTATTTGATGGGATCTTAGATTTCATTAAACATCATAAAGTAATGATTCTCAGTTTCTTATTAATATATTTTTTGCATGCTTTATCTTAGTGGTTTATTTTAGTCTTTAAGTAGTAGTGCTTTTTAGGTATTATATACCTTTAATTTATCAGAGTCTACTATCAAATAATATTACACCACTTCACATCCAGGGTAAGAACCCTGGAACAGTGTACTTTCATTTCTCCCTTCCCAGCCTTTGTGCTCTTTACTTTTATGTGTGTTACCAACCCAATACACTTTGTTATTTTTGCTTTGAACAGTAGCAGTAAATCTTCTAAAGAGATTCACATCATGAGGGGAAAATGTTTACCCACATAGTTACCATTTACAGTATTTTCCATTCTTCCGTGTAGATACAGACTTTCATCTGGTATCTCTCCACCCCCCACCCCACCCCAGGGCTTTTTTTTTTTAATATAAATTTATTTATTTATTTATTTTTGGCTGGGTCTTCGTTGGCTGCGTGCAGGCTTTCTCTAGTTGCGGCGAGCGGGGGCTACTCTTGGTTGTGGTGCATGGGCTTCTCATTGCAGTGGCTTCTCTTGTTGTGGAGCACGGGCTCTTGGCACGCGGGCTTAGTAGTTGTGGGTTGCAGGCTCTAGAACACAGGCTCAGTAGTTGTGGCGCATGGGCTTAATTGCTCCATGGCATGTGGGATCTTCCCCGGCCAGGGCTCGAACCCGTGTCCCCTGCATTGGCAGGTGGATTGCTAACCACTGCGCCACCACGGAAGTCCCCACCCCAGGACTTTTAAACGTTTCCTGTAGTACAGATCAACTAGTGATGAATTCTTTCAAGTTTTTAATGTCTGAAAATGATTTTGTTTCACCTTCCTTTTTGAAGGATACCTGGCAGGGTGTAGAACTGTGTCCATTGTTTTAGTCATTTCAGACAGGAGTGTAAATCTATCCCTGTTACTTCGTCTTGGCTGAAAGCAGAACTTCCCACCTAAGTACTTCAATTAAGCTCGTACAAATCATGAACCCCAAACACAGACCTCCCACCCACAAGCCTCCATTTGTGGGAAACCAGTGCCTTCTCGAGAAAGGCAGGGGCCTGGACTAAATTACACAGATTGCTCCTGATTCTTAATCTAAAACCTCTCTGGCAACACCTTTGTACTAAAATGGGGAATTTCTTGACATCTTTCCACATTGCTTTTCCCCTGTGAAAACATTTATATTTGTAGAAACCACACCTGCTGTGTTGTGGCTAACCTCCTCCCGTCATTCTGCAGATGAGAAGTGGGCCCCAAGTGGTGAGGCTTAAGCAAGGCCCTTATCTCTGGAGAATCGGGAAGACGGTGATCAGCTGCAGCGACTGCACTGAATTTCACCAGCGGGTTCCAGTTAACTTGCTTTTTTAAAAAAAGCTTTTATTGAGGTTGGAAGGAAATTTCTCATGGTATGATGCCCTTTTGTATGTTTTCAGAGAGTATGTATGTGTGTAATAACCATATCCGTGTAGAACTCTTTCAATTGGGAAAAATAAACCACTGGATTTCTTAGGAGAAAAACTAAATCAGCTGTAGACTTCCGTTTCATCTTACCTAACCATGTCAAAGTGACAAAATGTGGATGATAAAGTGAACCAGACCTGATTTTTGCCTTCATTGGGAGAAGACTGCTGAGTTGTGGGAAAGGTCTTGCTAGTTAAGAACGCCTTCTCCGAACATGGCTCACCTTCCCGTTTTTTTCCCATGGCACTCGCGTGCGTGAGATCATCTGTGTGTGAGCGGACTGTGTGGCTGCAGAGTTATTTTGAAGGCAGAGAGATGCTGATAGAATTTCACTGGATACCAGCAAAATGCTGGTATTCACCGTACATTCAGGGAGTTAAAAGAACTAGTAGGACATCAAGATATTCAAGTGACAGCTGTACAGAGATTGGTCCTGAGTATTTCATTATATACTTGTATTCTTTTTATTTATTCTTTAAAATGTGCCAGGAAACATTCCATTGTTTTTCATTAATACTTTAGCCACATACCCTGAAAGGGTGCTACTGGCCGTTGATACTTGAAACTTTTTTTTTAACTTATGAAAAATTCCAGGACTTCCCTGGTGGCGCAGTGGTTAAGAATCCGCCTGCCAATGCAGGGGACACGGGTTCGAGCCCTGGTCCGGGAAGATTCCACATGCCGTGGAGCAGCTAAGCCTGTGCGCCACAGCTACTGAAGCCCATGCGCCTAGAGCCCGTGCTCCACAACAAGAGAAGCCACTGCAATGAGTAGCCCCCGCACGACAACAAAGAGTAGCCCCCGCTCAACGCAACTAGAGAAAAGCCCGTGCGCAGCAACGAAGACCCAATTCAGCAATCAATCAATCAATCAATTCCAAACCCTTAGAGTATAAAATAGGTAATGAATGCCCATATATCCATCAAATAGATTTAACACTTATCGTTTTGCTTGATTAATTTTTTGCTGAACTATTTCAAAGTAAAGTCCAGATGTAATAATATTACAATTCCTAAATTCTACAGCATGAATAAAGACTTTTTTTTTAAACATAATCACAATATCGTTATCCCACCTTACAGAATTTGTCTTTCTTTTAGACATGCAAATTCTGGTCAGAATTACGGGTAAAGTAAATGGTCAGTACTTTAACTCTTTAGGGCCTTAAAGGGATAGGAAAAGTTGGGCATTACTGAGAGAAAATCAAGGAAATCCATTAAAGATCATGATTCTTGAGTTAAATCATTCTGGTGTTTAGATTCACTTAAAATGTACCTTCACTGTTATCAGCCAACCCTACTCATCATCAGGGTTGGAGGGGAGAAAACTGGAGGTGGGTTTTCTTAAACCAAAGTCTATTGATGATTGAACTAGAGTGGCACCCTTTCAGACTCTTGTTTTCATATAGCTACATCGGAGAACTCAGCAGAACATTTTTTTTTTTTAAATGAGGCCCCTTTTGGGAGCCCAGTCCATACTGGACAGACTCGATTTGACTCTTTGGGTGCATTTATTTTTTTCGTAACAGGATAGCGTCAACCAACTGGTTAGTTTTTGATTTCTCTCTATATTGCAGTAAGGTGCTTGCTTGCTGGTAAGAGTAATTCCTTGGGAGGTTCAAGAATTGCACACTTGCTTCTTTATTTTACTGTGGCATTTGACGTTGTTGGGTTTTTCCCTCTTGAAATTCTCTCCTTTCTTGGTTTTGGATGCATCATTCTCTGCTGGTTCTCACATTTTCTCTTGACCTGGGTCTCCCCACCCCACCCCATGCATGAATAAGAAGCCTCTGGAAGCCGCTAGCAGCAGCTTTACGATGAAGCTGACACTTTGGACTATAGAATGGAAAGAGCGGGTCCCTAATGACACTTGAGCTGCTGGGCCTGCCCGTAGCGTACTCTGGGCCCTTGTGGATCTTTGGGTTTATCCTACTGGGAGTTCAAGCACCTGGGATGTGTATATTCATGTCTTTTATCAAATATGGAACATTTTACCCAGTACTTCTTCAAATATTTTTTCTCTGTCACCAGGGAAAATCATTAGACGTCTCTTGGCTTCAGTTTTCTCAGTTATAAAATTAGGATAATGATGGCTGCTCTCAAAGTTATTTGGCGGTAGCAGGGGTGGGTGTTTGGTGGTGTGGTATAATTTCCTACTCTGAATTTATAAACACATTTTCTATTTTTCTTCCTAAGAAATTGTGTAATATTTATTGCCTTTTGAATTTAAGCCTTTATTCTACTTGGAACCGATTAAAAATACGATGATAACCAGGAATTCAATTTCATTTTTTTTACATGGAGATAACTGATACAGCACGTAACATACATAGAAGAGTCTGCCCTGTCTCTCTGAGCTGCAATGTCAGTTGTGTTGTAAATCAAGTTTCTGTGAGTCTGTGTGTATTTTTCTGGCTACTGTCTTCTGGTTCATCAGTCCGTTTGTCTGTCCCTGCACCGCGATCACATTATCTTAATTTGTTTGTAGAAGCTCTACATGTTCTCTTGCTATTTACTCAGATTCTTAATCTTTTGTTTCTTTAAACAGATTAATGAAATAGAAATTAAACACACAGGTAGAGGATTATTAAAAGCTGTTTCTCTGAAAAGCTTAATGAGATAAAAGCCAATTCTAGCACAAGGAAAAGAGAATATAGACATAGTAGGAATGGAAAATACTGCAGAGGTTAATCATTAATGCAAGGATATAATGAACAACCCTGTCAATTAAAATTAAATGTCCATGTACCAGCCAACCTTTACCCACTGCATTGACGTTCCCTAATATCGTTCTGGAATGTATTTCCTCACAGCCAACCTTCTCAGAAGGAACCACTATCAAGAATGTGGTGTTGAGGGACTTCCCTGGTGACACAGTGGTTAAGGATCCGCCTGCCAATGCAGGGGACGTGGGTTCGATCCCTGGTCGGGGAACTAAGGTCCCACATGCCGTGGAGCAACTAAGCCCGCGTGCCACAACTAGCAAGCCCGCGTGCCACAACTAGCAAGCCCATGTGCCACAACTACAGAGCCCACATGCTCTGGAGCCCGCACGTCACAACTAAGATCCAACGCAGCCAAAAGTAAATAAATATTTTTAAAAAAACCCAAAAAACTGCCATTAAAAAAAAAGGAATGTGGCGTTGATCATTTCTGTGCATTTACTTATGCTCCGCGTATGTGTATGTCATCCCTCTGTGGAAGGTGTCATGCACAGTGTATGTCTTCAGCCTCCTTTTATCTTCTTTTCACTTGTGGGTTTCATGTGTGTTGGAAGACTGAGTTCAGCCATTGTTAATTGTGTGGGATTCTGTTTCATAAATATGCCACAGTTTGTTCATTTTCTTATTAGTGGAAACTTAGGTTGTTTTTCTATTAAAACAATGCTGCTGTGAATATCTCACATGTGGTCTGTAAGCGAGGGTTCCTTGGGATAATACCTACACACAGAATCGCTGGCTTGTACGTATACCCGCCTTCAGCCTCACCAGAAGTTGGCACATTGTTCTCTGGAGTAGCTGTTGTTTACTTGTTTAACTTGATTTTTTTTTTCTTTCAGTGCCTGAAGACCTCTCATTAGAAGAGAGAGAAGAACTTTTAGACATTCGTCGAAGAAAAAAGGAACTTATTGATGACATCGAGGTAAAAAAATGTCTTTTAGTTTTTGCTCTTAGGTAAAATTGTAAATCACGTCGTTTGCAGAGACGTGGATGGACCTAGATACGGTCATACAGAGTGAAGTAAGTCAGAAAGAGAAAAACAAATATCGTATATTAACGCACGTATGTGGAATCTAGAAAAATGGTACCGATGATCTTATGGGCAAAGCAGAAATAGTGACACAGACGTAGAGAACAAACATGGATACCAAGGGGGAAAGGGCGGGGGGTTGGATGAATTGGGAAATTGGGATTGACATATATACACTACTATAAAACAGGTAACTGATGAGAGCCTACTGTATAGCACAGGGAACTCTACTTGGTGCTCTGTGGTGACCTAAATGGGAAGAAAATCCAAAAAAGAGGGAATATATGTACATGTATGGCTGATTCACTTTGATGTACAGCAGAAACTGACATAGCAGTATAAAGCAACTATACTCCAATTAAAAAAAAAAAAAGGATAAACAACAAGGTCCTACTGTAGTGCACAGGGAGCTGTATTCAATATCCTGTGATAAACCCGAATGGAAAAGAAAAGGAAAAAGAATATATATATGTGTGTGTGTGTGTGTGTGTCGCTGAACCACTTTGCTGTACAGCAGAAATTAACACAGCATTGTAAATCAACTATACTTCAATAAAACAAATTTTTTTAAAAATTGTAAATCAAGTAGCTTCATGAAAATGTAAAAAAGTGGGTATTTAGTATGCGTTTATCCGAACCATATGGAGAGGCGGAGCGTAAGAGTTACCCAGGCTGGTGAAGCAGAGCTCGTGCTCACGGGGCGGCGTGGACTCATTGGAAGAGAAGTCATGCCTGGAGTCACGGGCGAGCGATGTGTGACTCTGCAGTCACGAAGGGCGTCTTCACACGGCAGTGGCGCCTGCACACGTACTGCTCCCGGAAGTCTATGGCGAGGCCCCGCTTCGTCTACCAGGGTCCCTGGCATGCTGCCTGGCACATGGTTGGCACTCAGGTGTCCTTTGAATAATGGACTAAACATACATTGAGTTCTAGCTGTGCACCGAGCACCTACTAGCTGGTGGGAGTAGAGTGACGGACAAGACACAGACAGCCAACCGTTGCACTTTCCACACTTGTGTGCTCAGAGGACAGGGTGGAGGGGGTCCCATGGGAGACCCAGAGGAGTCAAGCCACAGTCTCCGAGTCGGAGCGTCTGTAACAGCTGCAGAAATGATGCAGAGGGGCAGCGCTCGCGGCTCCCGTCTGGGGCTTCCTCGGGAAGTCGACTGCACATGTGGCTACTCCCTGGGAAGCTTCCTAACCGTTGTCCCGCCAAAGTCAATGTGGCCTCCCCGGCCACTTGCTGCGGAACCGAGCTGTGTCCAGACAGTAGCTCCTTTCTGGGGGCTCACGGTGTGAGCCTGAAGTTTCTTGGCACCTGAGATCATAGGGTCTGAATAAAAAGCTCTTTGTATTTGAGAGATAATTCATGAAACTTTTTCTTCTAAGGTTACCCGTCATTCTCAGAAAAATCAGATAACCCAGAACGTGAGCTTTGGTTGAAGAATAAGAACATATTGTAAGGCTGACGTTCCGATTTGGACGTTAGCAATAATAGTGCCCATGGAGCCTTGTGCAGCTCCAGCGACCTCACTTCTGAGTCGAGGATGCCGAGGCCCAGGAGGTCAGAGCTGTCTCAGCCAGTAAGCGGTAGGGAGTCTGTCCCTTCTGGGGTCCTTGGCCTGTCCGAGGGCCCCAGGCAAGATCGTTGTCACCTCCTGGGCTCTGTCCACAGTGCCTCGTCTCATGGAAAGTGACAGATCATCCTGAGACGGTGGTTGGAGGCCCGATACTGACCTGACTCGAGTTTAAGCCTCGCCCCAGGTCTTCCCAAGAAGTCAGGTGCCGGCGAAGGCAGGTGGGCGTGTGTGGGTGACGTATAACGGGACTCATTGCTTTCCTTTTGCTGTTGGTATCTTTTTACACCTGTGACGTTCTCCCCAGGGTCCCTTCTTGATTTTACACACACACACTCCAGGATCTGCCTGCGGGAGGATCTGCCTGCGGGACCCCTCTGCTCTCGTTCTGATGGGAGGTGGACAAACAGTAATTTTGTTTGCTCGTGAGTTGGCGTGGCTCTGACTACGAGACTCTCTGTGTCCATAAGCAGTGCTGGTTTCTCCATACCTGTGATGCCCCGATGAGACCTGAGGGGACCTTGCACCTGGGGGGCTAAAAGGTCTCTGAAGGTGGAGACCCCCTCTCTCACCCCCACAACGCTTTCTTTCTTTCTTTCTCTCTCGACAGAGGCTGAAATATGAAATCGCGGAAGTGATGACGGAGATCGACAACCTCACGTCCGTGGAGGAGAGGTGAGCAGCTGTGGCTGCACCTTCAGGTCACCCTCCAGCCGAGCTCGTGACGCTGTGGTGGCCACGGCGGAGCGGGCTTTGGGGCTAGGCAGCGGGGGGAGCCTGTCAGGGCCTCGTCCTCCTCCTCCGCCCCCCTCGTCTTCCCTGCTTCTCCCTTCCCCACGTGGTCCAGTTCACCGTCAGGCCTTGTAGTTGAGAAAGCCGCGCAGGCCCCTCAGAACACCCTGCCCAGACATGACCTTTCTGTGTAACAAGAAGCTCTGCTTTTGCTGAACAAGTTAGCAACTGTGAAAGAAAAGAGCTGCAGTGGCCGTACCTCTGCTGCTTCCACCTGGGCAGGGGGACCTGGGGGCCTGTGCCCTTTCCTTTCCCGAGTTGTCCTCCTGGGAGGGGATGTGAGCTCCCGGTGCTTTGTGCAAACGTCCAGTAACGACTTCTTAATTCGTTCAAACACACAGCAAAACTACTCAGAGGAACAAGCAGATAGCCATGGGAAGGAAGAAATTCAACATGGATCCCAAAAAGGTAAGAGAACGTCTTCACTTTTCTGGCCTGTGAGAGACTGATGGATGGATGGATTGATCGATTTTAAAGACGTGCTCCCTCTTGGACGAGGGTGGGCATATACCTCATAAAGACACTGAGTTCAGTTTTACCACAAAGGGAGCTGCTGATGAGCGGGGGCAGCAGAAGTCCCTGGACCAGGAGGCCTTTCTTTGGGAAGTTCCAAGTCGGGGCTGGCCTCACAGGAGCTGCCTGACGCTCAGTTCCTTGGTTCCTCCGGGCCGAGGTTTTTGCTGGCCCTCAGGAGCCCCAGGCCAGGGAGTCGCATGGCCCATCGGGGCAGAGACGGTAGATTTTATGGTCTAGGGGGTTAAAAGGTTCAAGGGAGAGGTCTTCCTTCCTTTCATTTACCTTAAAAAGAAGACATCTGTCTGAAAGACCAAGCGACTCCAGATTTAAGCCAATATCTTTCCTCAAGTTGGATTTTCTAGGAAAGCACCCCCCAAGAAATGAAACCTGCAACATGTAGCATCTTGTTTTTGAGATTTGAGCTAAAGGACCTATTAGCTGAACCTATAAAGCTTTGTGGAACACATGGCTCAGTCGTAACATCGTTTTGGTTTTGAGAAGAGTGGACCTGATCAGCCGCTAAGGTTCATGGTCGAGGAGAGGAGAGGAGAGACGTTGTCCACAGAGAGGTGGCCTCAGGCCCTCCCTGCCGGTGACTTCATTCCTCACTGGTCTTTTTTTGTTGTTGTTTGGTTGGTTGGTTGGTTGCACCAGATCTTAGTTGCGGCAGGTGGGCTCCTTAGTTGTGGCATGCGAACTCTTAGTTGCGGTATGCATGTGGGATCTAGTTCCCTGACCAGGGATCGAACCCTGGTTCGATCAGGCCCCCTGCATTGGGAGTGTGGAGTCTTATCCACTGCCCCACCAGGGAAGTCCCCTCACTGGTCTTTAATTTGTGTTCACTTCTAACGTCTTCCTTGTTTTTCCTGGCATCTCTGTACTAATTACTTAATTATTTGTTCATTCGGCAAATGTTTGCTGATGGCTGGAATTACACTGCGCAAGATCTCAGATCTGTAAATTTACATCTGTAGGTGCAAGCACAGTTGCAGATGTTATTTAAAGATATACATACCACTTTTCCCTATTCAAGGTTTGCAAATTTGGGTTTTGTCAAGATATTAGCAGGGCTGCAGCACAAGAGGATCTCTGTTTAACCCGGGTACTCTGGCCACTGTGAAAGTTTTCCTGTTGCTTCCTAATTCTCTGCTTACAGGGTATAAATCAACTCCAGATTGTCAGTGAGAACAATTCAAATTGTGAATTGGGTAATAATTTGATATTTGGGATTAGTAACAGTCTTTTTTTTTTTTAGAAGTTGAGTTTATAGAGTAGAATTATCAGCAGATGTAATAAGCATTGGAAGCATCTCAGGAGAGAGACGGTCTAACGAGGACGGTTTAAAAACTGGGCCTTAAATTTTCAAGTGCAGTGCAGGGTAGCACGCCATTCAGTTCATGGGGGAGATTCAGATCTTCTCTCGAAACAGACAAATAAGTACTTGCTTTGAGCGGTGCCTGAAGTCCTCACCATCAGGGTCTTGCCTGTTGTCTTATTTCACATATACTGTGTGTCAGATTTACAATAATAATGGCTAACGTTTATTGAGAAGTAGCTCTGTCAGGAGCTGTGCTAAGGAAGCATGTGGCCTGGTAGACTTTAGTCCCTGTGACGACCTCCTGAGGGTGGTTCCATCTTAATTCCTGTGTCACAGCTGGGGAGCGGCCAGGGAGCACAGAACCCGACTCTGAGACTCATGCCTGGAACTGTGGTGCTTCCTGGGCTCTGGCAGACTCTGGGGTTGGTTCGTAGGTGGCCTTGAGCCCAGCCTAGGTGGCCCAGGCGCCTGGCCAGCCCCGTGGTGTCTGCTGACCCGTCTCGGACATGGGTGTTTGATCTGCTGTGCCTGGGCTGCGGCGAATTGCGCCACAGGCCTCGTTTTGTGTTACTGTTCACCTGAAAGAGTTTTTGAAGTATTAATTCTTGGTTCCATTTGACAACTTACTTGTAATTACGTTGTGTGAAAAAACCACTTGACACATTTAGTCTGCATGTTTGCTTTTTCTGGGAATAATTATCAAAATTCTCTGGTTTTGTAGACTTGGTTTCAGCACTTGTAGTCAATGCCAGCCGTCATAACAAAACACCGTACACTGGGTGCCTTAAGCCACAGATTAATTTTTCTCACAGTTCTGGAGGCTGGACGTCCAAGATTATGGTGAAGTTCTGGTGAGGACCCTCTCCCTGGCTTGCAGACGGCTGTCCAGTTGCTGTGTCCTCACATGGCAGAGAGGGTCAGGCTCTCTGGCATCTCTGCTTATAAGGACACTGATCCCATCAGACCAGGTCTCTGCCCAAATGACCTCATCGAACCCAAATCACCTCCCAAAGGGCCCACCTCCTAATACCATCATATTGGGGATTAGGACTTCAACATGGGAATTTTCAGGGGACACACGCATTCAGTCTGTAACAGCACCGGATGATCTCACAATTCAAACTTGCGTCTCCGCCATGGCCCAGGCCCCTATTAAACCACGTGACATTGTGAAACACGAGGCTCTTGTCAGAGTGAATTCGTTCTTTCAGGCCAGGAGGAAGGAGCTTTGGCTTGTTCGGGTATGGGGATACCCAGGAGTAGCACTTGGGTTTATAAATACAGAAGAGAGACGGTTGATGAGATCAAGGAAGCTGAAAACACTCGGCAGACTCTCCCTTTTATTCCCAACTTCCTAGAAGTGCCTTTAAAAACATAATACATTGGGCTTCCCTGGTGGCGCAGTGGTTGAGAGTCCGCCTGCCGATGCAGGGTACACAGGTTCGATCCCTGGCCCTGGAAGATCCCACATGCCACGGACCAAGTAAGCTCGTGTGCCACAACTACTGAGCCTGTGCTCTAGAGCCCGTGAGCCACAACCACTGAGCCCGCGTGCTGCAACTACTGAAGCCTGTGCGCCTAGAGCCCGTGCTCCACAATGAGAGAAGCCACTGCAATGAGAAGCCCGCGCACCACAATGAAGAGTAGCCCCTGCTCGCCACAACCAGAGAAAGCCCGCGTGCAGCAACGAAGACCCAACACAGCCAAAAATAAATTAAAAAAAAAAAAAAAGAATCCGCCTGCCAATGCAGGGGACATGGGTTTGAGCCCTGGTCCGGGAAGATCCCACATGCCGCAAAGCAACTAAGCCTGTGAGCCACAACTATTGAGCCTGCGCTTCAGAGCCCCTGAGCCACAACTACTGAGCCCGTGTGCCACAGCTACTGAGGCCCACGTGCCTAGAGCCCCTGCTCCGCAACAAGAGAAGCCACCACAATGAGAAGCCTGTACACCGCAACCAAGAGTAGCCCCCGTTCGCAGCAACTAGAGAAAGCCTGCGCACAGCAACGAAGACCCAAGGCAGCCAAATAAATAAATTTAAAAAATAATAGTAAAAAAAAAATAAATTAAAATAAAGAAACTGGAGTGGAAGAAATATTTCCAAAAAAATATTGGATATATCAGAACTAGATTAAGATCAAGTCCTCAAATTCAAAGGGATCACCAAATGCCAAGCAGGGTACATTTCTTAAAGACCTATATGCATAGATATATTGAGTAAGATATCAGGAAACCTGTGGATTAAGAGAAGTGTAAGAAATTTCCAGGAAGGAAAGAGCAGATTCTCTAAGAAGAAACAAAATCACAGCAAGCTCGTCATCAGCAGCAGCGAATCAAGGACAACAGGGAAATCGTGTTTTCCGAAGTCTGGGGAAAAGTGATTTAAATTAACCACTAAGACCTTCTCTGAGCGCCAGAAATGGAGTAGTTGGAGTAGTACATCTCTGATCCGGAGGTGAGCCCGAGGGCGAGATGTGGGATTGAGAAAAAGAAGAGCAGAGAGACCAGAAGAACTTACAGTTACGTCTACGTAGTGATTGTTGTGAGAACACTTTTAAAAGCTAAGTCCCAGATTATCTCAATGTGTAAGTAGCAAGAAGGAAAGGAAGGAAATTAAAAGCTGGCTAAGGTTTTCTGGATGTTGGTAGATGAATATAAGTTTAAAAATTTGTTAAAATTAAGAGTCGCCACTAAAAATAGCAATAAAATAGGACTTCTGAATCATTAGCGTTTACCTGATGTATCTGTTTTCTAGGGCTGCCGTAACAAACCGCCACAACCTTGGTGGCTTCAATCAACAGAAACTCATTCTCTCGCAGTTCGGGAGCCCGGAAGCCCGAAGCCCAGGTGTGGGTGGGGCCTGTTCCTTCCCGAGGCTCCAAGGGAGCCTCTGCTGCAGCCTCTCGCAGCTCCCGGGGCTGCCAGCATCCTTGCCCGTGGCTGCATCCCTCCCGGCGTGTGACGTCTCCTCCTCTCTGGACAGGGGTGCGTGTCCTCAGGCCGAGAGCAGGCCTCTTCCTCTGCTCTGTCTCATCCCCTCCCAGGTGCAGCCGGCCCCTTTCTCCTTCGCAGCTGCTCTCTCTGCCTGTGGCCTGGGCTCACGCCAGCGGCTCCGTGTTCTCCGTGACCAGGGAGGGCCTCCGTCTCTTGCACAGGGAACTCAGGCTTCCCTCGGGGCCTCCTCTGCCCGCCTTACGTGATGGTTAAGCACAGAAGGGACCCCCTTGTGCCGAGCCCGTCTGCCGTCCCGGATCCTGGGAGGTGGCTAGGTGACGCTTCCTCTCGGATCCGAGTGATTGGGGAGCGTTGGGTTTTAGAGCAGGTCGTGTGCACCTGGAAGAATCCAGGAAAGCCTCATCCGCAGCCCGTTCAGTTCCGGGGGACACAGGCTGAGGGGGTTGCCGGGGCCCCTTGGCCGCGGAGATTGCCGGTCGGATGACTCTGCAGACAGCCGGCAGGGTGGGGAGAGAGCAGGGTCGGAAGGATGCAAGACCCTCTTGCAGCCTCGGCCCCGCTGAGGACACACAGCCAGGTAGCATCCGCAGAAGGGAGGCTGGCTGCTGGGCCACCACCCTCACTGGTATCACAGCCGAAGTGGTCACGAAAGACCAGGCCAGAACTGTCACCCCGATGTGAGCCTCGATCCCCCAGGGAGCCTCTGCTTCTGCTGGTCCCTTTGTCCCTGACCTCTGGCTCCTGGGAGGCCCTCTCCCCTGCCCCTACCGTGTTGGGAGCGGCAGAGTCTCCTGTCTCCACCCACAGCCAGCCTGTGAGTCCTCACGACAAGGACTCCAAGGGCTCCATCGAGGCAGCTGGGGGCAGCTCTGCCTCTGGCCTCTTGGCAGGGCTTTTAGGTCAGACTTGGAGCCTCTGCCCAGCTTCACAGAGCTCCCCTCCCTCACAGAGCCCTGAGGGCATCCCCAGCCCTGCAGTCTCCCCTCGCCTTGCTCCATGGGCACCTGGGTGTGGCGTCATGTCCCCTGAGTAAGTAGCGCCAGCACCGCCCTTGTCCGAGGCCTTGTTTTCCGGAATTTGGGTGAGGACAGTGCACACCTAGGATCAGAATGCTTTGTTCCAGTGTGTGTGTGTCTTCAGATTTGGAAGATGATACCCAGGTGGCTGTACCCACTTACGCTCCCACCAGAAATATAGGGCAGTTAATTTAAGATTGTCAGACTTAGTTTTTTTTGGTAAACTTTTTTTTTTTTGAAGAATAACATGGTGCACAAATTTAAATGTACAGCTTGAAGAATTTTAACAAATTTAAACACTCATGTGACCACAACCCGGAACAAGACGCAGCTGTGGGACGCCACAGGGCACCTTCCTGGCGTCTCCTCCTAGGGAATGAATGCTGAGCTATCAGCAGAGATGAGTGTTACCTTTTAAAAAATTGACGTAGGTGGAATTACAATATGCTGAGTCCTTTTATCCATGTCACGTCTGTAGATTCATCTGTGCTATTGTTTATTCCATCTCGTGCTGTAGTCTTCCATCATGTGAACGTGCTACAATGTACTTGTCGGTTCTCTTACTGACCCACTGTTGGGTTGTTTCCTGTTCTTAGAAATTCTGAATGAGGCTGCTGTGGACATTCATGTGTTTAAAAAAATGAATAGACCCTTCAGATGCATTCATGGGGCATGAGGGATCCCTGGTCTTGGGCCCTTAGGCTGTTAGCTGCATTTGTAGAAACAGCTTCTGGGCAGAATCCCCTCTTCCCTTACAAGCTTTCCAACATGTATTTTGAAACCAGCTCAGAAGCTCTGCCCGAGGTAAATTTTTGCTATTATTAGGGCTTCCCGTGAGACAGAAGCGATAGTTCGGGCCCAGCAGCCCCTCTGCATCCGTTCATAGAGACTGTTGGGCTGGTCTCCGTAGGTCCTTCCACGGGTGTGGATTTGACTGCTGTGTGCTCAGTGGCATGGTGACTGGTCACCTGTTCAGCCACAGGTGGCTGCACATCCGTGAAGAGAGCTTATGCAGCGGGCTGTCTTCTCACGGCGGAGGTGGCCGCAGGGCGTCGAGTGGCTCCCAGGTGGCAGGGCTGGGGTCCTGTGTGCTTCCCAGCCTTTCCCTGTATGCCGGCTGCAAGGGCTCCTGCCATCACATCTGCATTCAGGGCAGGAAGGAGGAGGAAAGAGCTGTCAGGTCCCCTTTTATCAGGAAAGGAGCAGTTTTCCTGGGTCCTCCTCACAGACTTCATCTCTGTTTGACCAGATCTGTTCACAAGGTCATTTCTGGTTGCAGGGGAGTCTGGGAAGCGGGGCTTGGGATGGGTGTTGGGTTGGTCAACCATGTACGATGTATTCCTGTCGCACACAGCGCAGATCCTTTTCCCGAGCTGGGGAAATTCGGTGTCATTGTTCCTTCTGCCTTTATAATCTCTAATAACACTTAGAACGGTTTGTTCAGTAACTTGTTTGTCTCTTAGCCTGTTCATTTGCCACGAGGCGTGGAAGTGCTTTTCTCTGATGGGTAAAATGTGTTACAGTGATGTGAGAATCCCATCGTGCTCTTGTATTAGTTTTGCCATGTCCGAACCAGTAAGGTCATGACACTAAATGTATTTATCTTTGAAATACGAGTCTGGTGACCCTCCTAACCGGTGCTTCCTTTTGACGCTCCTATTCAGGGAATTCAGTTTCTAATAGAGAACGACCTGCTGCAGTGCTCCCCGGAGGACGTGGCCCAGTTCTTGTATAAAGGGGAAGGCCTGAATAAGACGGTGATCGGGGACTACCTGGGTGAAAGGTGAGTTCAAGGGCAGGGGGCAGCCTGCCCACCCGGGCCGACCCTTGCATCAGGGTCTATCATGTGGGCTCTGCGGGTGGCTGTGCTGGCCAAGCGAGGCCAGCGCAGCCACCTCCTCCCCTGTGCCCTTGTGAGCAGAGAGGTGTGGGTGTCCTGGGGCTGGGCGGGGTCGCTGTTCTTCTGGAATCCTCTGCTCATCCAGGAAACCAGGACAGAACCAAGAATGCCACTGCCTCCCGCTCCTTGCCTCGGAAAGTGTCTTTGGTTGTTTTGCACAGAAATACCCGGATCTCTCAGCTGTCGCCTTTCCCCTGTTAGTTGGGGGTATGAGTAAAGGTAGAAGGTTGTTATTTTTTAAATGGAGGGCGGCCAGTCAGGCTTACTTTCTCGACCTTCTCCACTTAAAAGTCCACTGACTCTGCTTAACAGAGGGCAGGGCAGGAGTCCTCAGGCAGCGCTTCCCCTGAATGTGTCAGAATAGACTTGGGCAAGGAGCAGACAGCAGTGTTTTTAAACAGAAGGCCAGCAGTCGCTCAACCAGCGTGGTTTCTGTTTCGAGCTTTTCATTAAAAATACTTGATCAAAAGTGAAAAGCAGAACACTTCCCAGCTCACTCTGTGAGGCCAGTGCTACCTGATACCAAAATCAAAGACATCACAGTAAAAGAAGTCTACAGACCAATATCACTTACGACTGTAGAAGGAAAAATCCTCACCTAAATCCTAGCAAATCAAATCCAGCAATATCGAAGAAGGATTATGCACCAGAGCCCTTGAACAGCACGGGTTTGAACTGTGCAGGTTGACTCGTATGTGGATTTTTTTCCGTAGTAAATACTACAGAACTACGTGATCCACGGTTGGTTGAATCTGCGGATGCAGAACCGTGGAGATGGAGGAACCCCGTATGTACAGGGCTGTGTAAGTTTACACACATTTTCAACTGAGTGGAGGGTCGCCGCCCCTAACCCCCATGTTGTTCAAGGGTCAAGTGTATTCATTATCTTACGAATGCCAGGTTAGTTCAACATACGCAGATCAGTTATCAATAGATGCGATGTCAGTAGAATGAAGAGCAAAACCCACACGATCATCCCAGTAGATTTAGGAAGAGCATCTGACAACATTTACTGCTTCATAATAAAAACACTCCAACTAGGAAGAGAAGGGAACTTCCTCAGCATTATAGAGGGCACCTGTGAAAACCCCACAACTTCATGCTTTCCCCTGAAGATCAAGACTGTTCTCAGCACTTCCATTCAACTTGGTACTGGCAGTTTGAGCCAAGGCAGTTAGGCAGGAAAATGAAATTAAAGGCATCTAATTTGTAAAGGAAGGATTAAAACCGTTTCTATTTGCAGATAACATAATCTGGCATATGGAAAATCCTGGGGAATCACTAACAAGCTGTTAGAACTAATAATTTCAGTAATGTTGCAAGATATCAGATCAATATACAGTTTCACTCATATGTCTGTACAGTAGCAATGAAAATGCTAAAAAGGATATTATAAGAAAACAGCTCCATTTACAGTAGCATTAAAAAGAATAAGACTTAGGAATAAATTTTAACAAAAGAACACAATTTTTACTCTGAAAACTGTAACGTATTATTGAAAAAAATTAAAAGATCCAAATAAGTGGAAAGACATCCATGTTCATGGATTAGAAGACTTAATATTGCAAAAATGGCGGTACCTTCCACACTGATAAACAAATTTAACACGGGGCTTCTCTGGTGGCACAGCGGCAGGGGACACAGGTTCGAGCCCTGGTCCGGGAAGATCCCACATGCTACGGAGCAACTCAGCCTGTGCACCACGACTACTGAGCCTGTGCTCTAGAGCCCGTGAGCCACAACTGCTGAGCCCGTGTGCCCCAACTACTGAAGCCCGTGCGCCTAGAGCCCGTGCTCCACAACAAGAGAAGCCTCCGCAGTGAGAAGCCCGTGCACTGCAACGAGGAGTGGCCTCTGCTTGCTGCAACTAGAGAAAGCCTGTGCGCAGCAACAAAGACCCAACGCAGCGAAAAAATAATTAAAAAAATTTTTAATTAAAAACAAACAAAACAAATTTAACATACTCCCTAGCAAAATCTGAGCTAACTTCTTTGTAGAGGTTGACAAGCTCATCCCATAATTCATGTAGAAATTCAGGGGACCCAGAATAGCCACAACTGTCTTGGAAAAAGAAGAACAAAGTTGGAGAACTTACACTTGCCCATTACAAAACAGACTAAAGCTACACTAATCAAGACAGTGTGGTATTGGCATAAGAGTAGAAGGAAAGGCCATGGAATAGAATTGAGAATCCAGAAATAAACCCTCATATATACATCAACTGAGGGGCCAACACAATTCAACGGGGGAACGAATGGTCCTTTCAGCACGTGGTGTGGGGACCGCTGGACAGCCACCTGCAAAAAGAGTGTCACTGGGTCACTCACCATATACAGAAATTAAAGTGGGTCAAAGACCTAAGTATAAGCACTTAAACTATAAAACACTGAGAAGAAAACACAGGGGTAAATCTCTGTGACCTTAGATTAGGCAAGGGTTTCTTAGATATGACAGCAAAAGAAAAAAGTAGAATCATCAAATTTCAAAACATCTGTGCTTCAGAGGACATCCTCAAGAAAGGGAGAAGACAACCCAGAGAATAGAAAATATTTGCAGGTCATATATAAATGTGATGAAGACTTGTATCTAGTATATTAAAAGAATTCTTACAACTCAATAAGACAAATAATTATAAAATGGGCCAAGGATCTGAATAGACATTCATCCAAAGAGGATATATACATAGGCATATGATAAAGCTAATAAGCGTATGATGAGATGCTCAACATCAGTAGTCATCAGGGAAATGCAGCTCAAAACCACAGTGAGACAGCACTTCATATCCACCGGGAAGGCTATAATTAAAGAAGATGATAAATGTTGGTGAGGATGTGGAGAAACTGGAACCCTCATACACCGCTATATAAAAAATGGTGCAGGGCTCCCCTGGTGGCGCAGTGGTTGAGAGTCCCCCTGCCGATGCAGGGGAGGCAGGTTCGTGCCCCGGACCGGGAAGATCCCACATGCCGCGGAGTGGCTGGGCCCGTGAGCCATGGCCGCTGAGCCTGCGCGTCCGGAGCCTGTGCTCTGCAACGGGAGAGGCCGCAACAGTGAGAGGCCCGCGTACCGCAAAAAAAACCAAAAAAACAAACAAAAAAAAAACGGTGCAGCCACTTTGGAAAGTAGTTGGCAGTTCTTCAAAATGGTAAACTTACCATGTGATCCAGTAATTCTACTCTAGTTACAAACCCAAGGGGGAAAAAGAAACTTGCATGCACAAAAACTTGTGCACCAATGTTCACAGCCACATTACAGCCCCAAAGTGGAAACAATTCGAATGTCCAGCAACTGACGAATGGATAAAGAAAATGTGGTCTCTCCACATGATGCAATGTTATTTGGCATTAAGAAGAAAGGAAGTATTGATACATGCTACAACATGGATTTAAAACATTCAAAACATTATGATAGGAAAAGAAGTCAGTCACAAAAAGGCCACGATGTCGTGTTATTCCATTTTATATGAAATGCTCAGAATTGGCGGATTTTTTTTTTAGAGACAGAAAACAGGGGTTGCCTGGCGCTGGGGCACCGTGAGGATTGGGAGGCGATGGTTCAGGTGTGGGCGTTCTTTCTGGGGGAATGAATATGTTCCAGAATTGCTCGTGGTGATGGTTGCACAGATCTGTGATATACTAAATATGCTAAAAACTGTTGAATTATACACTTGAAATGGGTGAACTATATAGATTGTGAATTATGTTTCGACAAAGCTGTTTTTTAAAAAAATGGAAGGGTCTCCTAGGAGTTCAGGCACCGAGTCTAACAGGCACCTAGCACAGGACAACGTGCTAGGAGGGCCAGAGTCTGAGTGACTCCCCGGCGTCCTCTGGCTGGTGTGCGACTACAGAGATTAAATTAACTATGACGTTAGTGTAATGCGCGGTCTGGCAGTGCCTGCAGATTTGTAGTCCAAAAATATGGGGACTTCCCTGCTGGCACAGTAGTTAAGAATCTGCCTGCCGATGCAGGGGACACAGGTTCGGGCCCCGGTCTGGGAAGATCTCACGTGCCGCAGAGCAACTAAGCCCGTGCGCCAGAACTACTGAGCCTGTGCTCTAGAGCCCGCGAGCCACAACTACTGAAGCCTGCCTGCTGCAACTACTGAAGCCCGCGTGCCTAGAGCTCGTGCTCTGCCACAAGAGAAGCCACCGCAATGAAGAGTAGCACCCATTCGCTGCAACTAGAGAAAGGCCGCACGCAGCAATGAAGACCCAACGCAGCCAAAAAGGAGAAAGAAATGAAGTCCTGGCTCCGTGCCAGGCACTGTTCTAGGCGCTTGGGTGGCGTTGGTACCTCCGCTGTGGAACTGCGTTGGCTGCAGTAATACAGACAGTACATAACAAGCAAACTAAATAAGCAAACATGGTATGTCAGAGGTGACCAGGGCAAAGGGACCGCGGAAGAGCTGGGCGAGTGGGTAGCAGTGTGACAGGCTGGTCAGGGCGTCCGACTGGGGCGGCGGCACCTGTGTGGGGATGCTGGAGGGGCGGCTGTGCTCAGGGTGATGGGAAGTGGGGGTGTGGAAGGCTCCCGGCGGGGGAGGGGCAGGGATGTGTGTTCCGTCTGGAGCAGATGGTCCCCGTGCGGAGCGAGCGGCAGAGCGGAGGCGGGAGCGGGGAGGGTGGCTCTGGCCAGGCTGGCGGCTGCTCCGGAGGTGAGAGGCGCTCAGGCTCTGGCTCTGAGGTCCAGGGAGAGCTGGGGGGAAGGTCTGGCCGGGGTGATGCGGCGGTGAGCGGCTCTGGGCCGTGGGCCGAGCCGCCTGGGAGGTGGGGCATCGGGGCGAGGAGCTTGCGAGGCCTGGTGGGCGGTCGGGTGGAGAGCTCTGGAGAGTGGCCTGGCCTGCAGGCAGTCCCTGGAGGGCTGGCGCGGAGGCAGAATTGAATTCGCAGGACTGAGGCCCCCGACACCGCCCTCCAGCGAGGGATGGGTGGAGCCCCCCTGCCTTGGGGGGCTTCACACTGGCTGCAAGCTGAGCACTGAACACCTGTGAGCCCGGAGCCCCGCTCCTCCTCTCCGGGTGGAGGTGGCGGCCTCACGGCGGGGCTCCCTGAGCTCCGGGACCCTGCTGTGTGCCGTCTTGCCTTCAACGCGGACTTTAGAACAGACCGCTGTGCTGGGTCACAGGCCTGTCCCTGCTGCACAAATCTGTACCCCAGCCTGCCTGCCACTCCTCTGGTGCTCAGCACGCTTGCGCGCACGCACGCACGTGTACACACACCCACCCGCCCCGAGCGTGCCCTTTACGAAGTCTCGCGGCCTTTCAGCAGGACACCAGCTGGTGGGTGCAGCGTTGGACAAACCAGGGCCCGAGAGCCAGTCTTTCCAGCGGGCTGAGTGCTCACTGCTTCCCGGGAGGGTCCCATCCACACCCCTTTCTGCACACCCAGGGCTTGGAGCCCCAGGGCCCTCAGGCAGCAGCCCCACACCTGCCACCAGCTCATCTCAAAGAAAAAGGAGGGGGTGAAGTTGCAAAACATACTTTGTGCTGGGGCCTCTTCCCACCTCGGGTGTCATCCTTAGCCCTCGGGTGGGTGGTGTCGTCGCAGTCTCAGGGGTGCTGAGCTGCAGCCGTTCCTTGCTGTTGACAGGTCATGGGCCTGTACCTGTGGAGGTGAGCATCTTCAGGTGAGGCCTGGCCTGCTCTCCCGGGAGGGCGAGTTACAGGTGTCTCCATGGTCAGTGGGAGCGGCTTGGAGTTAAAATGCCAGTGTATTGAGCTGTCGCTGTTAATGTCATTTCAGTTTTTTTGTCATAAAACTTTACCTTTTTCACTGTGTTCTCATGCTAAGTTTCGTTTTTAAAAGCTAGTTATTAACGTAAGGCGTTACTTCTCTTCCAAACCATCCTTTCTGGGTCCAGGACTGTGCTTTCTGCCTTATGACCCTGGAGGAGTTGCTTCCTGTCTCTGAGCTTCAAGATCCCACCTGGGAGGTGGGAACGAGATTAGCACCTGCCTCGTGGTGGTTTTGGAGGTTGAGGATCTGTACCAAGCACCTGGGTCGGTGCCTTACAGCTCAGTGCAGGGAACTCGGAACGTTGGCCATCAGGCTTGTATTTGGGGTCTTACCCTAACTCGTACTGATGGTGAAGTAAACGCTTAATATCCTACAGGGTCTCTCCTTTGTTTTCAGCCTGAAAACAAACGCAGAGTGAAAAATACCTGATCTTTTAGTCCTGTGACGATAAAAACCGTGAAAACTTGCTCTAGGAGGTGTCGTTTAAAATTACTGAAATACACGCAGTGAGGCTGTAGAATACGTTTTCTCTCCCAGGGATGAATTTAACATCAAGGTTCTTCAAGCCTTTGTGGAACTCCACGAGTTTGCCGATCTCAACCTTGTACAAGCCTTAAGGTGAGTGTTTCATCACCTGCTCTTGTGCAGAGGGAAGGAGGGTGGCCCAGCGGTGCCGGGTGACCCACTGGCAAGCTAAGGGCCTCTGCAGACCTGCAGCCTGGTGGGGAGGGTGGGGAGGGGAGGGGAGAGGGGAGGGGGCGGGGTGTCGGGCCACGCCTGAATCCTTGTGGCCGCCGGTCCTGCGTTCCATTCATAGTTGCTTTGCTTTTTCATTTTGTGTGATATTTGACAGTTGTGGGCGTGCCTCCTTCCCACTTCTGCACGTGGTCTCAGCGCCGCCTGGGCATGGGCCCACTTTACGCCACATTTGGCCTTGAACACCAACCGTGTGGACACCCAGCATGTGCCTGGGAGGGTGTGGGTTTCCTGCCATCGGAGGCCACCCCTGGCCCCAGCGTGCCCGACGGCCTTGGCTGGTCCTGGTCTGGCCTTTCTCCTCCGTGCTCTGCCCCAGCTCGAGCCTGTTTCCTTGTGGCCGTTCCCCCACCTGTGGACCAAGGTGGCAGCCGTGTTGCTGTCTGCCACTCGCGTCTGTGGGCTCAGCCCCTGGCCTCGGCTGAAGGACACACTGGCGGGTTCCAATCCTGTAGCCGTGGTTCAGGAGTTTTAGATTCAGTGTTTGAAAATGGTGTCACGGGGAGGTGCAGGCTTGGCGAGCCTGGGGTGCGTCCACGTGGATTCTGTTCCTCTGGGTCAGTGTCTGGCGCAGAGCCGCGGGGGCTCCCGACTCGCTCCCGCAAGTGGGTGGCGGAGCACAGACAGCGGCTGTGCCACTGTGTCCCGTGGGTCCCCGCGCTTCGCCCGCAGCCCCGACCGGGGCCTCTAGGCGCGGAGGCGCCGCCCAGCCGGACCGTGGAGACGCGCATGTCCCCCTGGTTCTCGTCCCCCTGCAGGCAGTTCCTGTGGAGCTTCAGACTCCCGGGCGAGGCGCAGAAGATCGACCGCATGATGGAAGCGTTCGCGGCTCGCTACTGCCTGTGCAACCCCGGCGTCTTCCAGTCCACGGGTGAGCGCGGGCTGCGGGCGCGGGGCACACGCAGGGGCGTCGCGCGCTGGGCCAGCGCTGACGCCCCGCGGCCCTGACTCCCCCCAGATACGTGCTACGTGCTGTCCTTCGCCATCATCATGCTCAACACCAGCCTTCACAACCACAACGTGCGCGACAAGCCCACAGCCGAGCGCTTTGTCACCATGAACCGCGGCATCAACGAGGGCGGGGACCTCCCTGAGGAGCTGCTACGGGTGAGCCCCCGCGTCCCCCGTCCCCGATCTCTGTGCTCAGGAGCATCAGGCTCAGCTCAAGGGCAGCGGCACCAGGTCGTTTGTTTCACGGCGTCTTAACAGGGTCCCTGGGCCCCGTGTTGGGGGGGTGACGCGGGGGCGGCCGTTCCTCCTTCGCCTGAGTCCCCGCGCCCGCTGCCTTCCCGCCTCGCAGAACCTGTACGAAAGCATCAAGAACGAGCCGTTTAAGATTCCCGAGGACGATGGCAACGACCTGACGCACACGTTCTTCAACCCGGACCGGGAGGGCTGGCTCCTGAAGCTGGGTGAGCGGCGCTGGGGGCGGGACCGAGCCGAGGCCCCTCCTCCCGCGGCAGCAGCCCCAGCGGTGCCTCCCCGACCGGAGGCACGAACGCTCCACTGAGCATCCCACGCGCCCTGCCGAGCGAGGCCATTCTGCCGGGGCCGCACGCAGTGCCCGTCCCAGCAAACTGCCCCCCCTAGTGTCCAGATAAGCCCACGGCAGTTTCTGTACCAGAGGCAGGCGCCGCCACCCCGGAACCTGCCGCCTCTCTTGGTTTGGTGTGGCTGATTTTTGATGAGTGGTTTAAATGTGCCTTCTTGTTGTTTTCCTTCTGCTTGTGGCTCCCACCTTTCTGTTCTGTGACGGGCTGTCCCTGCTTGTTCTGCGTTAGGAGGTACGTACCCAGTGGCTTCCTGCCCCTTCCCAGCTTCTTTTTCCTCTCCTTTCTCTCTGTCGGTTTGTGTGAAGCTCTGACTTGGCTGTCATCCATCTGGCCCTTATGGCTTCGGACGTGCTGGGGTCACCTCATCCTCCTTGCAGGGTGCGGCGGCCATGACGCCCACCGGGGCTGGGTGAGGAGTGAGGGACCGGAGGCGCGTGGGGATGCCCAGGGGGGACAAACTCACGCCTCCGTGTCCTCAGGGCCTGAGCCGGGAGGTCTAAATCACCCGCCGCCCACTCACCGGGCGGTGCATGTCTGCACCACCTGTGTAGAGTCCAGCAGCGTTTTAAGGACTTCATAACCACTGACAAACAAGTAGGATAGCATTTTTATTTTCTGGGCAATTTTAGGAATTGGTAGGGGTTTTTTACTCTGGTCGGGGTTGGGATTTCCACCTTCCTGTGACATTGGAGCCTGAGAGATCTGACACATCACCCAGGCATTGTGCAAACACCGGGGCCTACGGAGTTCTGGTGACTTCGTGCCTTTAACTGAGAGGGGATAAGCATGGGCCTGGTGACAGTGTGACAGTGTGGCGGGCGTGGGGTGCGCAACGCCAGTCAGCTGTTCTGATTTGGGGTCTTGCCCTGACCTTCCTCTGGCTACGCCAGGGTTTGGAAGAGTTCTGGATCTTGGCCTAAAAACCCAGAACTGTAGCCTTGGACTTGAATGGCTGAGTAACCTTCCAGAGGCACCAGATTTTGAGATCCCATGCAGCCTGTGGTCCCGGGGTGAGGGCAGAGGAAGGTGCCCAGAAGAGCACTTGGGCCCTTCCTGTTGCTGTGTTGCCAGCAAGTGTCCCCCTCGGAATGGTGACAGCACAAGCGGGCCCGGCAGCCAGTGTGCCCCAGGGCCAGCGGGGATGTGGCTGGCTCTGGAGACTGAACAAAATGAGTGACAACAGGCCTGTGACCTGATTGAGCAGATAAGCGGGCCACAGCACCAGTGCACAGAGCACCGCCACGAGCCGCAGGGCTGGCTGGCACCCAGCGTCTGCTGCTTCCCTGCTCCCGAGGCCCCGCGCTCGTGTCCTCGTTAAGGCTACAGAGCTGGTGGTGGCGCAGCTCACACCTGGAGCCCGGAGCCTTGGCTCCCGAGGCAGCTCTGCTCTCAGGGCTCTTAGCGTCCCCAGGGGGATCCCAGCACACTGGTGGCCCATCTGCACTCCAGACTTCTGCCAACAGTTCTGACGCTGGCCAAGCTGCTGGGAAGGGTCACTGGGTGTCAGTCCCCGAGGGACCGAGGAGGCGGTCTGTCTGCAGGAAGCAGATGCGGAGGCTGCGTTGGGTTGGGCCTGGGTGCAGCGCCTATACTCGGTGAGGACACGCAGCCCTGGGCCCCTGCATGGCCTGGACACATGGGCAGAGAAGCCAGAATTGTGGCCACGCACGTGCTGGGATAGGAACGGAGATCGCAGTGTGACTTGCTTGGTTGTTTCTCATCGTGAGTTAGAGGACACTGCACTTGAGGAGGCCCGGGTGCCCTGCCAGAGCAGAGCTTGGTGGTGTCGCTTCACGCTGGTACAGTAAATACCATGTAGTCACTATGTTTTGAGAATGAGTCAGTTGTGTCAACGCAGACAGGAGTGCGGTCAGAGTGGGGCTGGCGTGAAGAAGAGGCGTGCGCGATGTGCACGAGAGCGCGTGTCTGCTAACAGCCGTGCCAGCAGCAGGGTGTTTACAAAGAGAAAGTGGGTGCTTATACTAGTCAGGTGTTGCCAGGCTCCTTCCTATAGGTGTGTGTGTGTCCCCGCGTCCTGAAGTCCAGCCGCAAACACGTGCATGAGTGGAGCCGCTCGGTCTCCCTCATCAAAACCTGCTGGGGCTCGGAGACCAAGAGCATCACCACCAGCCACCCTGAAAAGGGGCTTGGGGCTGGGCTGGGCTCAGGGGTCAACGCAGACCACACACCTCCATCTTGATGCCCACAGCCCCCAGCCCGAGAGGCTCCCCTGGTCTCAAGAGCTGGACCAGGGAGGGCTCCTCCAGACTTGCCACTGAACTTGGGCGCAGGGTGGGTGGGAACCCAGGTACGAAGAGCCGAGAGGCCTTCCAGGGAACAGAGAGCCCTGATGGGCCTGCACGCAGGGTTCGGGGAGTGAGAACCCAGCCCATGGGTCTGAGAGAGACGGGTTGGGTGGTGCCTCAAGGGGATGGAGGCCTTGGGGGGATGAAGGCTTCTGATGGGGATGGGAAGCGAGATGGGGGGAGATGGGGAATCTGGGGACTTTCCTTCAGGGCATGGCTGAGGCTGCCTCCCCGCATGGCCGCCCCGTATACCCAGCCTGCCTGCGGCTGTCACGAGGACAGACGTATCATCAGTGACGCAGGGGTGAGGGTCTCAGTCCCTGAGGACCCCTCAGTGGCACTGAATCTGAAGGCGGGGCTCCCTCCCTGCAGCTGGGTGTCCTCATGCGTGTCTCTCCCCCCCCCCCCGCCCCAGATCTCCACAAACGTCAGGCCCTCGTGCCTTGGCCCTCAGGGTGACCTTCATGTCCCTTCATGTCCCCCTGTGTCCCTGTCTGGGCTCCCCAAGCTCCTCACAGCAGGGACCGGGTTTATGACCCTTGGCCATGAGGGTCTTGCCTGCCTGCACGTCCCCTGGGGAGCAGTGGGTCAGGGGAGCCGCTGCTTACCTTGTGCCCGTAGATCGTGGGCATCTGTCACCAGGCTCATGTTTTCTCTTTCAGTTTTTGTTTTTAAACTTTGTATCAGGAGCAAAAACTAGAAATGGAAACCAGTTTGTTTCTGCTGTATATTTGAGGGTAAAAGAGATTTTCTTTTCCATAGTGTAAAGAGAGTAGGTGCAGATGAGCTCTGTGTGTGCTGTGTGTGTGTGTGTGTGTGTACACGTGTGTGTCCCAGATCTTAAGAGATTAATTCAATCTAATAATTCCCTGGGCCAAGGCGTAATCGATTTTGATGGATCCCAGGGCCGCCTGAAGTCCTCAGTAATGTGATGATGGCCCTGACGTAACGGGATTAAGTCCTGGACAGACCTGCATCCTGTTGTCATTTCCATGTGGGGAAATTAAGACCATTCATCATGACTAACTCTTGCAGGAAGCAGATTTGGGAAGCGCTCATCTGGGTGCCGCGCAGGCAGGCGGGGTGCATGAGGGGCGGGCCAGGCAGCACAGCACGGCCAGCATTTGGCTGAGTGGCGGGCGGAATCGGGGGGCAGAATGTGAAACATTTTCCTCGAGGAAGGAAACTTAAAACCCAGCTCGGCCCCTGTGGCATTTATGAAAAGCGCACTAACTTGTGTAGGGCCCGCGCCGCCCTGACTCACGGGGTCCCTCTGCTCTTAGGGGGGCGCGTGAAAACCTGGAAGCGGCGCTGGTTCATCCTCACCGACAACTGCCTTTATTACTTTGAATACACGACGGTAAGTGCAGGGCAAGTGCGGGGCTGCCCGTCCTCCGCGTCGCGTCGCGGGACCCTCCGCGGGTGCCGGGGGAGGCTGGCTGAGCGCTCTCCTCCCGCAGGATAAGGAGCCCCGGGGAATCATCCCGCTGGAGAACCTGAGCATCCGGGAGGTGGAAGACCCGCGGAAACCCGTAAGCTGGCTTCCCTGCCCCCCGCCCTCCCTCCCCTCCCCGCCCCCCCCCCCCCCCCCCCCCCCCCGGCGCCGGGTGACTGTCGTGTCTGTCTCCACCAGAACTGTTTCGAGCTTTATAACCCGAGCCACAAAGGGCAGGTCATCAAAGCCTGTAAGACGGAGGCGGACGGCCGGGTGGTGGAGGGCAACCACGTGGTGTACCGCATCTCGGCGCCCAGCCCCGAGGAGAAGGAGGAGTGGATGAAGTCCATCCGGTGCGCCCCCGGGCCAGCGGGGGCGGGGCCGGAGGGCGGGGCCCGGGGCTGTGGGTGGGTCACATGGGGGTGGGGGCAGAGGGGGCGGGGCCGCGCGGGGGAGGACCGGCCCTCCTCGCCTAACCGAGTTTCTTTCTCATTTTTCCCCCAGAGCGAGTATCAGCAGGGATCCTTTCTATGACATGTTGGCCACGAGGAAAAGGAGGATTGCCAATAAGAAATAGAGCTTTCCTGGCCTGAGCAGCAGGTAAAAGTAAACTCAAACCCCGCAGCAAAGAGTGACTGGGGGCCTCCCCGCAACACCCTGGACCCGCGGCCTGGCTCCTCAGGGACGGCGGCCCCCGCTGGTCTCGAGGGGCCTCACGTCGTCCCTTCCCGCTGCCCTCCCGGCGCCGAGCGCATCCTTCTCGAAGTCTCGTCCAGCAGCTGCGCCTGGTGGTTCAGCCGTGAAAATCCGCGTGGCAGACGCGGGGTCACACGTGTTCCTTTGTGGCGGTGTTCGCCATTCTGGAAGCCGCTGTTTTGTATCATAACAGGAAAGGAAAAGCTACCAGTTTTTTATTGTTTTTTTTCTCAGATATATAGGATTATAGCTTTTATATGCCTTTTTATATTCTCAAATTATAATGAAAGATACTTTCTAACAGTAGTATTTTTAGAATGGCAGCTATAAATTTAACTTCTGGACACAAGAATATACTGTGCACTGAGAACAATTACATGTGTACACGTATGCAGTCCCCGGGGGGCTGGGGGGGCGCCCCGCCCGTGGGGGGCGCCCAGGGGAGCTCCTGGTGGAGGGAGGCGCACGTGTCCTTGACAGCCAGCACTGGGCGGGGCGGGGCGGAGTCCAGTCCTCTGGGACCGTTCAGCTCAGACTTTGTGGTCCCACAGATACTTTCTAAAGAGGCAAATTGTTAAAATATAAATTTCGGTTTGGGGCATTTGTCCTGTAACTTCTGAATCCCAGGATAGACAGCGTATATGTTGGACCACATGAAACTTCTCATGTTTGACCGTTTCTGACACGCACAAACAGCAGTGTCCTGTGGTCCAGCTGAATACGTGGTTCAGACCAGCTGTGACCACTGTCTTCACTACTTGTTGGCAAAACGAATGCTTAGAATAATTTGACCACATTTCTTAACGTAATGAGTAGACCTATAAGGAGATAGGGATAACCTTATTCCATGTTTTCAGAGATTTGATCTTTCGTTATGGGGAGGGAAAAGAGCAGGCGGCGGGGTGGGGATGAAGAAGTGGAGCGCTTAGGCTTTTCTGTAAATAGTTTAAAACCCCAAACGTGCACTGGTGACGGGACTGCTGAAGATCGCCGACCAGGAGGTTGTCAGGTTGCTGGTGGCTGAATGAGAGAGAGGTGCTCAGTCGTGTGCTGAGGGCAGGCTGGAGCTGGGCCCCAGCACGTCGCAGAACTGGCCCAAGGGTGCACAGGTGGGCCGGCCAAGAGGCGCTGGGTGCTGGGACATTTGAGGCTGGTGACAGATGCCTTTTTATTGGGAGCTTTATTTCCGCCGCCAGGACCCCTGCATGTACTACATAGGACCCCCTTGCCCACAGGGGCCGTTCCAGTGGAGGGTCCCTCCCCTGCAGGACCTCCTTTCCCTGCGCCAGCCGCGAAAGCACTCCCTCCGCTTGCACACGTGAGAGGTCATCACCTCTCCTGTGCAAAAGCAGAGTCCGAGAGTGGCAACCGCAGGCTGTACGCACTTCCGTGGAGATGTAAAGAGCAGAAGGAACCGTTCCTGGGAGCTGCCTTGATGCTGAGACTGAACGGCTATGGGCCTTTGGCCTCGGTGCAGCTGACCTTGTAGCGCTAAGTCACACCAGACTGCGAAAGGGTCTGCACCCAGGACTCTCCAACATGCATCAAACTGATTTTTTTGGTTCATTCCCAAGCTTTTAGGCTTTGCTACTGTACTGATACCTCAGATGGGACCCTGTAGTTTTGAGAAAGGCAAGTCAGCATTCCTGAAGCGCGTGACTGGCGTATATGCAACTCTGGCCCCAGTCTTCCGTGAAAAGGGACGCTGCCCAGACCACCAGACCAAACACTGCTGACGACGACCTGGCAGCGCCCTCCCCTCGGGCTGGCCCTGTGCCCGGGCTGCTTGGGGCGCGGGCTCCATCAGGATTTTGTGTGGAATAACCTGTCTCTCCTTTGTCTGACCCAGGTAGGACCCTGGGGATACAGGGCTTTCTGTCTTTCGGGTGTGCCTCAGGGTGGGGCTGGGAGAAGTGAGCATAAGGAAACACCTGGAAGAAATCTGTTCCTCTGGCCACCTGTGAAGGAGCCTTGCCTGAGGCCTGTTTGCCCAGAACGATGCAGAAGGCCATGGTGCTCAGAATCTGTGTCACTTGCCCTCGGGAGTATTACGTGAAATCGTGTAACTCCAGGTTTTGTGTGACAGTGTTAACCTGACGGGGCTGTGGGGTGGGGCCCGGCTGCCTGGACCTCAGCGTGGTCCCCCGTTCATCCCCCTCCCCACCCCCCTGTCTGCGCTCAGTGCTTGAATTGTCAGTCCCAACTCTGGCCAAAGAGCTCTCCTCCAGAGACGGAGGGCAGGAGGCAGGGAAGGGGGTCGCTGGGCGGGAGACGGCGGCTTACACGGCCCCACCAGCCCCCACTAACATGTGGGGTTTAATTGGCCCACCCTGGACCCAGACAAGCAAGTGTCTTCAGGATCACGGAACAGTGTTGAGCAGTTTAATGTGGTACCAGGTTGAGTCCAAATAGGAGCTGTTTATAGATGAAGCAGCATTTAATGCTGCATATAAAGCAATGCATATTTTTCAAGTTAAAATGCATATATCTACATAGATGTGCTTTGCTGAGAAGTTAGGTCTGTTGTAGACCAGAAACCACACATTGTGATTTCTTGTTTTATTTTTTTCTTAGAAAACATTTCTATTTACAGTAAATAGAGTTAATATGTAAATAATGTACATATATAATATGACTTCTGGAGTGTTATTCAGTGTATATACTCCAACTTGCATGAAGAAATACCCTATATCTATTATTGATATTTTGTTGTAAAGTGGATGGTGAAGTTGGAGAGGGAATGGCTGTCAAATTGCAAATACTGTGTTGGTTAAATAAAGACGCACTGTTAAAACAAGATTGCCTGTGACTGGGTTCTTTAAAGTAGGGAGGCTGTCGGGTCCAGCAGCCCACACCTGACTCTCCCTCACCCATTTGGGGTCTGCACCTCCCAGTCTGGGACTGAGAGCCCGTGGCTTGAGCTTTCGAGGTTTTAGGAAAGTGAAGGCAAAGAGAAAGAAGTCCAAGAGAAGTGTCTGTAAGCAAATGGGGAAAACAGCAGTAAAAAATGACACGAAAGGTTTAATTTGCTGCCATTTATATACTATATAAATTTTACATGCTGTATATTTACAGTGGGGCAAGTGCTTTTTTAATCTTTAAAAAAACAAAGATCAAACTTTAGACGTCTCTGAACAACACAAACTGTATAAACCATACAGATTATTCAGATACAAACTGTATTAAATACAGTTTTCCCCACTCCAACTCCTGATGCAGGACCAGTGAATTATAAGTGTATCACAGTTTGATAGCATATCCATATTAAAAATAAAATCACAGTATGATTTTTGTCTGTAACTAGAAACTTTAAGGGACCAAGCTGACAACTCAGACTCCAATATCATAGTCAAGACAAGAGACACTGTATAAAAAAGTGTTATGTAATAAAAACATACTGTAGGCCTTACAAATAATGTTCCGATTATACATTCATAATGTAAATACTCATCATAACTGGTAAATTGATTGGAATAGTTCCACAAAGTTCAAAAACAGAACTTGTCTATAAAATCTTCAAATCTTGAATACAACTAAAATATGAAGCAAATTAGTTTCTAGTATCAGACATTACAGAAAACAGACTGCTCTCAAAAGTCTAGTTGAGAGCTTGTGAATCTTTAAATAAGTTTTTAAATTAAATATACACACTGTCAGTTTGTACTTTTAATAATTCCATGGTTTCCCGGTTGGTCTTGCACCGGATGTCTAACTTGGAGGAGCATTACATGGAATACGAGTGATCAACCTGAGTCTGTGATTAAGCAGCATTTGAGATGTTCTAGTCCAGGGCGTTATTTTCAATGTGGTTTATATACACAGTATTTTACAGTGGTCAGCAGTTGTAGAAAGTGTTCACCCATTTGGAATAAGGGTAATTAAGAAAAGGTAAAAACTAAAAAAAAAAGTCCTCCATGGTAAAATCTATACACTATTTACACTAAAGAAGCACCACGCAGATTTCAAGTTATTTTCTCTATTTGTAATTTAATGTGGGTTGGGGATGGCTTCTGTTGAACACGTTGAATCTGAAAGACAAGAGGCAGCGGGCGTTAGTTGGTCCAGAGGCAGGAAGTGGGAGCCCAGCGCCCCGTGAGCCCCGGGCGGGACTTCTCTTCTTCATTCACGCCCTCGCCTTAGCAGGCGCCCCCAGGTCTCTGGGGGGAGCCCGCCTGCCTCCCCGCGGGCGGTGAAGGAGCCGGCGGTGGCGCGGAGGCCTGCGCGGAGGGCGCCCTCTGCTGGGCGCGGTCCCGCCAGCCCGGCCGCCGCGGAGCCGCCGCAACCCGGCGATTCCCTTGCTCTAGGTAGGAAGAGGCTAATTCCTTAATGCGGCTCCGGTCTTCCCATTGATGACACGCTGTAAAGCGTGTTAATCAACTGCAAGTTAATCTCCTGCAGACAGTTCACTTAAACCCCCCTTGCCGACTACCAGAAGTTACACGTTTGGACAAAATTCCCTCCGGAGAGCAACCCTGCAGCTGCAGCGCGCCCAGGACACCAACCCCACCTCCCGGGGCCACTGAGTACGAGGCCAGGAGGAAACGACACTCCAGGTTTTGATTTGCTGTAAAAAAAGCACCCAAAACCCATTCCGATCAAACCAAGCCTGAGCCCTTTCGGTGCGCAGGGCGGGCGGCGGGCACGGGAAGGGCTCCCCTCTCTCGGCCCCTCAGGTGGGGCTGCGAGAGGACATGGCTTCTCCATCTTTCAAATGTTTATCAAATGACTTGATTCTGAAGCTTCTGACCTGGCCTCACTTTCTCACAACGAGGGAGGGAGGGAGGGAGCAGAGCTACTCTCTGACTTAAGGGGCCCAAATCCACCCCCACCACACAAGGACTGACTCCCCACCTGCTACCCCCGAAGCCGAGTCCCAAAGCTCCCTCCTCAGGGCCCCTCAGCGGCTCTACAAACAAACAGGAAGAACATAGACGAAAAGAGCTTACCGTAACCAGTGAATTTTTTGTCTTGAAGCCACGTTTTCAATCACCTAGAAAGCAAAGGTTAGGAAACATTTTAATGATGGTTTTGCAAAAATTTTAGTGCCTATGCTCTGTGTGCGTTACGTGATTACACTCAGAAGCAGTCCTCAGTAGCTTAATGTCTGTTGCCTGAAATCAGTCCTGCACAAGCTGTGTCTCCAAGTGTTTCACTGAAAACAAGAGTTGAGGTGATAACTGAGGACCACGTCCCCTCAGCAATAGTCCACTCTGGCCCCAGTAAACTCATCAGCCTTTCAGCATTAGGTGAGAACAGATCTCAGGCCAAAGAAGTCGAGAGCTTGATGGTGCCAGAGAACAGGAGTCTGGAAGACAGGTCAGTGGTCAAGGCACCAGGACAGACACACGCAGGCCAAGACGTCCGGCCTCCACCAGCCAACAGCGATGCTTGGCCTGGGCCCGAGCAGGTGGCCCTTCCCGGGAGGTCAGGATGGGACGGGCGCCCAAGCCAGTCATTGGGCGCCATCAGATCGAGGACAGGAAAGGGGCCACCCCATCTCCTGCAGCCTCTGGAGAGGCGGTCTGGGCCACCACATGCCCACTACTGGGCTTTGCACGCCACCTACTGTCCCCCGAGCCAGCTCTGCGGGTGCACTGGCGGCCTCCAGCTGTGGTCCTCACCAGAGACCTGCAGCCGGAAGGGGATTCTGGCAAAAATGTAGAATCCCTGCGGATCTGCGCAGAATGCACACGAACAGCCCGTCTCCACTTCGCCCCAAGCACCAAGCAGACATCAGAAGGGACTCATCCCCAGCAAGCGCCTTCCCCGAATCGCTGAACTGTTCATGGGAAACCAATGCGGAAATGCAAGTAATTCCCCTCTTAACAAACACACAGAGCAAACCCGCCGGTAGCTTCCCTTTCCTGCCGTCCCTACGACTCCTCACCCATTCCGCGCGCCCCAGCACTCCCCCCACCACTCAGGAACACCCCCCACCCCCTGCCCTCGGCTCCTCCAAACGCCAGTGCACTGTGCAGCCATCTGTCCCTCCTCCACCAACCATCATGGGACTGGGCCACTGGAAGGGACAGGGCTGCCCCCGAACAAACGATACCTCACCCGGGTCCAGGACGCAGTCGAGAACCCCCTGACCCCTGGACATCTAGGACAGCGGGCAGGGTCGTGAGGGTGCGCCTCAGGGCTCCAGGACGAGGCCAGCAAACCTGTCCCCATGGACGGGCGGACAGGCGGGCTGGGCTGGGCTCCTTGCGGCTCTACTGACACCTCAATTTCACACGATTTTCATGTGAAATGAAATATTCTTCTTTTGACTCTTCCAACCATTTAAAAACGTCAAATCCTTCCTTACCGTCAGGCCGCGCAAAGGCGGCGGCCAGTCCAGCCCTGCCCTAGGGGGGCCCCCGGCCCCCTCAAAAACGCTCAGCACTCCTTCCAGGGTCGAAGGTCATTGGAACAGATGAGGAAGCAAGGGGGGCTCTGCTTTCAGAGCAATCAGAGTAGAAAAGGCTGGGAAGTTACAAGGGAAGGCAGAGCTGTGCAAAGCAGACAAGAATCCCAGAGCCCAGAGGCCTGCAGTGACCCAGGGCACCCCGTCAGGAGCCTGAGCTTCACCAACGCAGGCCTGAAGCATGACGTCCAGCGAGCCAGTCACCAAACTGAGTTCTAGGTTCTACTCACAATGCCAAAGGCTTAAGGATTCTGGAGAGAAAGAATGTACCACAACATTTCTATCAAAAATGGCTTAAAAACAGAAGTTCTGGTCCACAATCAGACACTCAGAGCCATCAATTCCAGAGGTTCCCGGTTCCGCGTAACTCAGGTCTCCAGTAAGCGCCGCGGCAGCACGGCTAACCGTCGAGACCGGCCACAGCAGCCTCGGGCCAGCCGTCGGGCAGAGGACACAGGGCGGGGAGCTCAGAGGGGACTTATACCTTCTATGCCCTTTGAGGCTCCTTCCCTGTGTTAACCACCCTTTCCAAAGAAAAGAGTTTCTATATTCGCAGTTCCAAGTATGTCCTCTTACCCTGGCCACACTTAGACAGATGACACCTGTCATCCCTCGTTTCCATCCAGAAATGTTTTGTTTTCTCAGGGCAAGGTCCCACACCATCCAGAGGCTGGCTGGCCATGAGGGGGAAAGCGCTGTCCGCTCCCTGGAAATGGTCCACAGTCTCACAGCTGGTGGCCTCGGGCAAGAGTGGCTCTGAATCTCTAAGCGAGTTCTCTGATTTTGAGTGCTTCTTCTTTTTCTTCTTCTTCTTTTTCTTCTTGTGTCTGTTGTGCAGGTCGGCATCAGAGTGTGTTACCAAAAGGTCTGAGTACTGCTGCCGCCTGCAGAAGAAAAAGCCAGAACTCAAACCACCGGAAAAGCAAACCACCCCAAAGAGAACTGGTCTTCGATTTATACTCACTACTGTTGACACTCATTACGTGAACACAGGTAAACCCTATAATGAAAAATGCGTTGTTTTCATTGTAATAATTTTTTAAGTCTGGGGTCATAAGTTCACCAATTTCAACCTTTCCCCACCGATGCCCTTCAGCTTTGTTTGGGAGGGGAGCTATGGCCAGAACACCAGAGGAAGGATTTCGTCAATTTTTCCTGAAACTAGTGGCTGAAGGAAAAAATATTTTTGCCAGGTGTCTCAGGCACATAGGAGGGAAGGAAGTTTGATTTCCTTTTCCTTCAAGTAACCACACTCTCTACCTATGCCTCCTGGTAACCTCTTCCCAGGGTTTCGATTTTACGAGACGCCAACGTGTAGCACGCAATGTGCAGTAACCGTGTGTGTGCTCGCCCCTCTCATCGTGGAGAAGTCATTTTCAAGAAAACTACTGACCAATTTAGCTTTTTAAAAATACAAATGTCCCAATGAGATTTCAAACTGAGAAATGGAGACAGAAAACTAGACAGAGGCAAATGCAACAAACGATGTGTCTCAGCCCTTTGGGTCACAGGCACGTTCAACAGGGTGGCGGCCTCCCATTTCCTGCCACGAGGCAGTAGTCACTGAGGGTAAAGAAAGTATCAGCAGATGTGAAAATATAACTAAATCTGTGAATAAATATATTAGCAATCACTGTGAAGTCAAAACATCCCAAGTTTTATCTATCTACCAAACACTGCACACTTACTCCTAGAAGTTAAAAAGCACTAACTGAAAACGGCAACATCATCTTAAAAGATGGTTTTCGGGCATTTTAAAATACCATGAAATAAGATCCAGCTTAACACAGAGCTAAGTTATAGGAATCTATAAAAACAGGGAAGTCCAAAACCCACAGGGATAAAAAGTACAAATCAGAGTCACATACACAGGACACAGCCCTTCACCTGTCACCAAGCACACATGCCCTCACCTGGAATTCCGCTCTCGGTGTTTGTCCTTGGATTTCTTTTTCTTTGATTTTTTGTGCTTCTTCACTTTAGGCTCCTCTAAAGGATCCTTCTGTAAGCTTCTCCAGGCTTTCTTTTCTACGTGGCTGTCTTTATCCCCTACACTACTGTACCTCCGTTTTCGTGACTTGATGTTTTTGTGTTCGTGAAACTGACCGGCGAGGTCACAGCCTCTGTCTTCAGCCCCCAGTGCAGCCTTGTCGTGGGCGTACTTGTCAGCAGGGTGTGGAGGGGGCGTGTGGGCCGGGCCCGCCCCGGGGCTGCTGATGCGGTGCCGGTCCCTCTCTTTGGCCGCCGGCTCGTGGCCCTTCCGGCCTCTGTAGTGGTCCTTGTGGGGCCGGCCGCTGTAGGGCCCGGCTCGGTCGTACTCTCGCTCGCCGTGGAGGGGCCTCCACTCCCACGGCTCGCGGGCCGGGTACGAGGCGTACCTGTCGTGGTGGTACCTGAACCGCCCCCAGCGCATCCCGTCCGGGTAGTTCTCCCGGGCCCAGGCGTGCTCGGCCTCAGCGTGGTGGTAGCGGCCCCACTCCTGGTCGGGGGCCCCCATGCTCCGGGAGCGCGGGTGGCCGGACCTGGCCAGGGATCCGGGGCAGGGGGCGTGCGGGGCCGCGGCGCAGGGCTCGGGCCGCTCGGACCGGCACCGCTTCCACTCATGGTGGGGTCGCCTCCGGCGAGGCTGCTCCTCCGTCCCGCTCCTGCTGTCCCGCGCGTGCTCGCCGCTGGACGATCGGTCTTTTCGGCTGCGGTAATGTCCTCGGTCAACCTTTCTGAGGCTGCTGGTTTTTTCCTGCACTGCACAAGCCTCCTGGACCTTCTGCCCGGCCTTACTGTCTTCACCTCTCTCACCGTTACTTTGCTCGGGGACCCCCTCTGGACGGTTTTCTGCGATCCTGTCTAATTGCGGAGAGGGCACCCCATCTGCGGACACCCCTGTGCTTTTAGGGGGACCCTCCACATCCGTGCCTCTGTCCCGACTGCTGTGACCCAAGGGCTCAGGCTCACAGTCGCCCTCGGTACCTGACAAGGGGCTCGGGCTCAGCCTCCCCGCGGCTTCTGCTGCCGCCGGGTCCTGGGGACGCTCTGGTGACGTCCCTTTCACGTCCTGGGACGGTTTGCTCTGATCGTTTGTTAAATTCCCTGGGTCACACAGTTTAGGAAGCTGGTCACCCCCGAGGGTATCCTTGTTGGTGTTACAAAAGGTGTTGATACTCGGCAAAGCCTCCTCGGGTTTTGCCAAAATGTTTTCAGAGACTTCTTCTTTGGTAGGTTTGATGCTGGCGTCTGAGGGCAACAAAACCTTCTTGAATTTGCTGCTAAGGCTCATGACCAGCTCTAGGTTCTCACGGGAATCGGGAGCGGAGCTGCCAGCCTCCAGCTCAGCCTCGGGGTCCTGCGGAGGCCTCTCCTCTGTCCCAGTTGTACTGCAGCCCCACCGAAAGAAAGAAAGAAAGCAATCAGCCACTTACTTGTTTGCTTCCAGGCTCACAGGGACAAACGCTTCAAATCGTTCATTTACTAAATACTGTGTGGCTTTACTACATCTGGTTTAAACCTAAAACTGGGCTTATCATTTTTGGAAACTTCAAATTTTCTCATTAAATAAAAATGTAAAAATTTGTATCAAGCCTACCCCATTTTTCAGCAATAATAATTCCGCAATTCTAGGCGCCTTCTGTTTTCAGATATACTTCTAATTCTTCTTAATAACCAAGTCCGAACCATCAGAAAAGTCAAGTAACGATGGGGCTCTTACTTTTCCTCTGGATCCCTTTTCTCTGAATTTTCCTGGAGCCTCGGAGCTAGAGTAGCTACCTCCAGACACAGCCAAGAGCTCCCTGAATTACCTGCAAATTGTGAGGAATCACTGAGGCTTTAGAAACACTTTCTGTAGTAAAAGAACTCTGCCTTGCTTCTGATGGAGTCTCGAAGTTAATGAAAGCTGCCAGAAAGCAAGAAAAACCCTAAAGCGGGCCCGCTCTGCAGCGGGAAAATATCTGGGAGAGAGAAGACACGTGTGATCTAGAGTGTGGCAGTGACGTGTTCAAGGCTGCACGTGAGGTTAGGAAACGTGCGTAGCTGGGGACTGACTGCTTACACAATCACCTGTCACAATTCTCGCACACATTACATTTGAAGACCAACTAAGCCGGACAAGGACAGAGAAAGGAGGACAGCTATCCTGCCAGGGACTGAGTGTTCAAGTGCCCAGGGTCGACTGGGAGTACGTGCTCTTTGCTCGTTCTTCTGAGCATTCCTAACAGTGGTTCTTGGTGAGAGCACGCCCCCCGCAGGGCCCTTCTGAAATGTGGGGTGCATTTTTGGGTTAGCCCCACGATGGGGGAGCCTCACCAGCACCAGTGGGTGGGGGTGAGGCAGGCGGTCCCACAGAACAGCCCATGTCCCAACGTTCACGTGGGTGAAAACCCCAGCTCTATTACTGGCCATTTCACAGACACCACTAGGGTGTTGATCTCAGGTTGGTCAGAGCTTGGCCAGAAGTCGTCTACCAGGAGGACGTCACGGCGCTGACGTGCGTGATGCGACCTGTGCGTGGCGCCAAGCTGCTGGCCCACCCCGCGTCCTGCGGTGGCACCGTCTCCCGGGCTGTTCACGTGGCGACACGCCACTGCCTCTGACCCTTCCTTCTACTCCCATCACATGACGTTGAGGTCAATGCACTGACTTCTTTTTTTTTTAAGTGTGGAGACAGACGATCTTAACTAGGAATTTAATTTCAGAATTCTAAAGGGAGCAAAACCAAGGCTTCGCTATTGGACAGTCGAGAAGCCCTGCGCCACCCCTTCACACCTCCTCAGGTGCCTGTCACACGGGGGGCTGAGTGGGATGGTGCTGGCGGGAGGCCCAGCCAGGGGCTGAGGAGGGGCCCCAGAGAGGAGGGGTGCTGCGGGGGGGGGGTGGGCGTCAGCTGGACTAACAGACCCTGTACGTGTTTACTTTCTTAAAAGGAACATGAATGAGTTCAACAGATCGTTATTCAAATCATTCCAGGGTCCAAAAGGTTCACCCTAAGACTTCCAGAGCAGCCGCACCCACAGGCCCTGCTGTGACTCCCCGGCCCGCGTCCCACGGCCTTGGGACCGTATCCTACCTCATCTCATCTGTGGAGCCTTTCCCTTTGCTGCCGAGTTTGAAGGTCTCTAAGATTTTGTCTTCTGGGAGAAGTGGCAAAGGAGCAGGCATCAACTACCATAAAAAAACAGAGAGATTTCAACTCTGGGGGCCACCTGAAACCCAGCCACGTGACCCGCGGACACAAGGGTGGAAGCAAAGGCCGCCCCAGCCCCGGCCGATGCGCACTCACCTTCCCAGGGAGACTGTTTGCCTTAGAAAAGGGGTTTTCTGAGTGTAGGGCAGGCTGGACGTGGCAGCTGGCAGCACCCGAGGGTAGGCTGTTTTCTTTCGGGTCACTGTCCGTACTGGTAGCACCATTTAGAGCCACGGGCTCTCGGAGCTCGTGCGGAGAGGCCCCGACATCTTCGGCAAGCGGAGCAGGGGCGCGCGCGCTCTCGGCAGGACGGAGACTGTTCTCCTTGCCGAGGCCCTTCGCCTCCTCGTCGGACTCTTCGGACGACTCGGCGCCGTAGGGGACCAGCACGCCGGAGCTCAGCTTGGACCTGCCGTTCGTCACAGGCTCAGGGCAGGACTCCCTCAGGGCGATCTGCTTCGTTACCTTACTAGACGCGGGCATCACGGGGGCACTCGAGGTAGACTGTATTGCAGTAGAAGTCGTAATGGTAGAGGAGGGGGCGGGCTTGTTAGCGCTCTCCGAAGAGCTGCTGTGGAGAGTAGGCTGTGGCTGCATTTTCTGCACAGGTAACTTGCTGTGAATACTGATCGTGATTTTCTGTTTCTTGGGATGTTCTGGAATAGCTGAGGGCCTGTTAACCGGCCAGTCCTGAACAGATGTCGAGGCGTTAACAGGGCCAGTCCTACTGACACTGGAATTCCCGTTAGGACTTGCCATGGAGCTGCTCGGCATTTCCTTCAAGGGTCCTGTCCCGTTTAGATGAGGTGGGTTCTGGAAACAAGCAGACCACAGCCAGGTGAGAGCTCCGGAAACAGTCGCAGACTCAGAAACCTGAGGCCGTGGACCTCTCCCACTTCGGTTATCTTTTTCTTTTGTGAATAACAAGTTTCACGCACCTAGAAAGCCCTCCCCCTCTCCTGCGGGCCTGCCCACCACAAACCTTTCTGGAAAAAGCAACAGCAGTGGCCCCTCCACACAGGGCATGTGCTCTCCAGCTGGCCGTGTCCTGAGGTCTCACTCAGGCAGAGCCCAGGGCAGGACCTGCTGCCTGTCCAGCTCCCTAAGGCACTGAATCTGTGACTCCCTATCAAACTGAAGGCTGTTATGACACTATGGCACAGGTGAAAGGATTATTCCAAGGTGTATACAGGCTATTCCAACAAGTCCAACATGTCCACAATCTCAACACCTACGTCAAGCAAAAAGCCAGGCCTCCACTGAGGACTCAGAGCTTCACACGAACCAGGCATACCTTCCATTCCCCCTGAGAAGCCATGAGGGAGTGTGATCAGACCCAGCCGGACGGCACAGAGAAAATGCCGAACTCCTGAAAGGGCTACACGGATACGACTGAAGTGTTCTTTCTGTAAAAGCATCACTTTCCTGGAGGCCAGCATTGATCAAGAATCCCCAAATATTTAATCCATTAAGTGAACGGGAGTCCAAGGCGGGAGCTAAAGTCTCTAGCGTCTAAATAGACTCACACCAGACTTTCTTCTTGATCACTATGTCCATACTTGGGGACGTTCTGTATATTTGAAATATAATCAACAGCTTGAATAAACTCTTTGGACAAGAAATTCAGTTGTAGATGAGGTCATGACAACCACTGCAGTGTTAACTAGAGGGCTGGAAAGATGAACATAAGATGACATTCTACCCGTGGAACGTTACCTTCATCATGTGAGAAGGAAGCTGTGGTCCGATGAACCCGGATGCTGCCTGTGTGTTGCTGACAACCCGCTGGCTGATCACCGGCTGGGGAGAGGACTGGCCAGGGCTATGGGCGGAATGAGTAAGTTCACCTCCTATTTTCACATCGTGGGACCTGGGGACAGAGAGTGACAGTGCTCAAGGTGATATGGGACATCTCCCCAAAAGAGACTCACGTACACCCCACCCTCAGGTAACAGGTGACATGATGCACAGAGCTACACGCAGGGTCCCCATCAAGTCCAGGCCAACGCCGGGTGCTCAGATCGGGAGATAACAGGTCACTGGGCAAATGGTATTGTGAACTGTGTATTCTGAGGATGCCACTATCTGAAAGCTACTGTTCTTTACTTTTTAATTTTTTGAAAGCTATTTTTCTTTTCTTTTTTATTTCTATTTTTCTAATTATAAATACATACCATTGTAGAAAAATCTGTAATATCCTGAAAAGTTAGAAACAAACAAAAACACTTTGCCTCCCCTCACTGCTTTGAGGCGTCTACTATTCAGATTTAGTGGATTTTCCTCCAGGCTTTAGCCTGTACTGATTTCTTCAGTATCAGTGTGTAAAATTTCAAACTGCTTATCCTCCTTATGTGGAGCACTCTCTCATATCATTTTAAAAAGCTTTATAAAAATCACTTTTAACAGCTGCATTGTTTCATCATATGGATATGCTATAATTTATATGATCTTCTGCTATTGATGGAAATTTCATGATGTTCTGAATTTCCAGCTACTACAAATGAATGCACTGGAGCACACATCAGATTGTTCCAAGGCCCTACATTTCCAGAAATGGAACTAGCAAGTCAGAATATCCAGCAGCAGCAAGGGTGCTGGTGCTGGCCCAGGCCTGGCCCAGGGAGGTGGCTGGCTGCCTGTGCTCAGTGGTTGAGAGGTGACCACACCCAGGTACTCAAGAGTCCCCTTCTCCAGGCCTCCGCTCACCGCCTCCCAGGCCCGCTGGCCCACCCGGTTTGCCAGCAGCAGCAGAAGCCCACCCTCTGAGACTGCCACCTTCCCTTTCTTCTGCACGTTTCTTTATTAACCTGCCAAAGAGCTGGGAGCTACAGCAAACTCATGATCCACACTGAATACCACCTTCCTTACTCTCCCCACCATCGAGATGCTGTTTAAACAAACAATATTGAATTTAAATATGTTGATGAGAGGAAGAGAGATGACATAACAGAAAAGATGAAAATTTGCTTTCCTGACAATACCTGATATAAAAGAGAACATAAGCTTGTTGACTGAGTACCGATCTAATATCACTGATAGATACGATGGAGTCATTCATTTGGTACCAGAGGTCATTGCTAGCCTGCAAAACAGCCAATAAAAGAGATATTAGATACAATTAGGTAAATAGGGAACACCAATCCAGAGATGTAAGGAAAATGGGCTTTCACATTTTACCTGTAAGAGCCCCACCTTTCCTCCCCAAAATGCCAGGGCTGTCTTCCAGTGTATTGTAAAAATAGTTATTAGCAAAATCCACAGAGCTTACTTTTATGTAGCAGAAGTAATGGCCAGCATGGCAATTAAAACCAGTGTGTACCAGTACTGCATACAAATCATAAATGATCGGTTCTCCGTTCGGCTGAGACATATACGGTCGAATATCAAGATACTCAGGGTATTTCACATCCTACACAGGAATGGAAAGAGGAAAAAGGAACGTCATTTCTGAAGGTGCAGGTCATCCCATGTGCACGGGCACAGGAGACCCCAGAGCACTGTGCCCTGCGTTCTGGCAGAAAACCAGCACACTGAACCTCGTTTCAAAAGACAGAATCAACCTGGAGCACACCTGAACCTCAGTGTGTTTAATGCAATCCCACTGTATTCTTTATGTCCTTTAAACAAGTAAGGATCCACAGTAAGTGAATTCTCCAAGTCCATCGAAGGAGACAGTAACAATCACAACCTGGATTTGAGCGTCCAGACAGTCCTATTTTTATTTTTAACAGTTCGGGAACAGATTTCTTTTGCATGTTACTAGATTTCTGACCACTTTCAATCTTCAGAAAGTGGGAAGACGATGGGAAAATTCAGTATACTACCAGTCAGAAAACAAATGAATAAAAATAAGCTCTGACGAAAGAATGGCAGGATGTGACTGGGAACCCTCTTTGGATTCAAATGACACAAGCTCACTCCCTGCAGCCACTCGTCACCTGCACTGACTGTGAAGCCCAAATGAAGATAATAATCATCAATTTATCTTCAGAAAGTCTAGCCAGCTAAAGGATACAGAAAAAACACATACGCTCATAAACACACATACCAAACTACTAGCTCAATTCTTCGACATTTTTTTTCTACTACCAAGTGCTGGAAGAACTTAGAAAATCAGATAATAAAACGGTTCAATTTAGTTACTGACACTTAAGCCCTGAAAGGCTAAACATAAACGGTTATTAATAATATTATCTACAAGGGAAGAGATATGGGAACATATGTATATGTATAACTGATTCACTTTGTTATAAAGGAGAAACTAACACACCATTGTAAAGCAATTATACCCCAATAAAGATGTTAAAAAAAAAATAATAATAATAATAATGTTATCTACATACCTTAGCAATTTTTCCACCAGTAAAATTTGCAAAACGTTTCAGAGAAAGTGTGAGAACATTAGAAGATCTGTGTATAGTGAACCTCTTCGAAGCTGGAACCATATTTTTACACCTTGGAAAAAAACAGAAACATGTTTAAGATTAATATGTTTTTTTTTTAATCTTTCCCTTGTTATTCCTCTGAAACATTCTAAATTAAGTTTCCAAAAGAAGGCTATGAGATGAGAAATACCACCCTTTTCAAACAACAGTGAAAATATTAAAATTTAAAGTATGGGGGAAACTGCTTAATTAGCATGAAAGAAAAAGGACAGTTCTGAAATGTCAGGTATGACAGGTCACTGGTATTTTAAAAATTAGATTAATATAAGTTTCTCTCAATGGAAAACAAACTGAAAAACTGGCTGGTATAATACTGTGAAAACTAAGCCCAGATACAAAAGGAAGAAAGTAAAGACTAGAAATGTCCATGAAGTTTAAAACAAAGGAGAAATCCCTATGGTCGTGGGAGGAAAGGGAGCCGTCTCCCCCAACAAAATGAACCCAGGCACACTTCATGTTATTACCCTCTGCAGATATTCCATTTTTCACAAACTGAAGGTCTGTGGCAACCCTGCATGGAGCAAGTCTACTGGCATCGTTTTTCCAAAAGCATTTGCTTACTTCGTGTCTCTGTGTCACATTTCGGTAATTCTTGCAATATTTCAAGCTTTTTCATTATTATTATATTTGTTATGGTGACCTGTGATCAGTGACTTTTTTTTTTTTTTTTGCGGTACGCGGGCCTCTCACTCTTGTGGCCTCTCCCGTTGCGGAGCACAGGCTCCGGACGCACAGGCTCAGCGGCCATGGCTCACGGGCCCAGCTGCTCTGCGGCATGTGGGATCTTCCCGGACCCGGGCACGAACCCGCGTCCCCTGCACCGGCAGGCGGACTCCCAACCACTGCGCCACCAGGGAAGCCCGATTAGTGATCTTTGATGTTACTATTCTAGTTATTTTGGCATTTTTTAACAGTAAGTATTTTTAAGTGAAGGTCTGTACATTGTTTTTTAGACATAATGTTATTACACACTTAGACTACAGTATAGCATAGACATAACTTTTCTATGCACTGGGAAATGAAAAAATTCATGTGATTCACTTTATTGTAAGATTTGCTTTATTGTGGTGGTCTGGAACCAAACCTGCGATATCCCTGAGGTCTGCTTATATTCAATAACAACGCTTACCTGTATTACCTGACTTAAAATGAAAATCTACTTAGAACATATGAAACAGGGCTTTCTTAAAATAGGCTCTCTTGGGACTTCCCTGGTGGTCCAGTGGTAAAGAATCCGCCTTGCAATGCAGGGCACGAGGGTTCGATCCCTGGCCAGGGAACTAAGATCCCACATGCTGCAGGGCAACTAAGCCCGCGCGCCACAACTACTGAGCTCGCACGCCTCAACTAGAAAGCCCGCGTGCCGCAAACTACAGAGTTCATACACTCTGGAACCTGCATGCCACAACTATGGAGCCCACGTGCCCTGGAGCCTGTGTGCCACAGCTAGAGAAAACCCACACGCCACAACTAGAGAGAAGCCTGTGAGCTGCAATGAAAGATCCTGCATGCCGCAACTAAGACCCAACACAGCGAAAAATAAATTAAATAAATAAATAATGAATAAATCTTTAAAGAAAGAAAGAAGGAAAGGGAGGAAAGAAAGAAGGAAAGAAAGAAGGAAGGAAGGAAAGAAAAGGAAGGAAGGAAGGAAAGAAAGAGAAAGGAAGGAAGGAAGGAGGAAGAAAGAAAGAAAGAAAGAAAGGAAAGGGAAGGAAGGAAGGAAGAAAGAAAGAAAGGAAGAAAGAAAGAAAGAAAGAAAAAGACACTGCCCCCCTTAAAAAAAATAGGCTCTCTTGACTTGCTGGGGAAACATTAAAGAATAACTTAAATTCGAGGTTTCTAGCAGATACTGCCCCAAATCCTGGGAGACAGCCAGCAGTTAAGAGAGACCCTGAACTGCTCTGGGAGAAAGTGACTCCCCATCCACCCCAACTCTTTCACACAGGGGAGTCCATGTAGATGCTGCTCGACACACACACTGCCGCAGCCAAGCTTCACACGCGGCAGCACTGACCTTACCTCTCCATTCCCACCCACCTCCCCAGGAGCGAGGCCCCATCTCCCATTCTTCAGTGCACTTCTCTGCAGAGTGTAAACACTGAGACACAGAGTGCCCTGGCCCTTGGGAAAGAGAGACCCAGGGTCTTCCCAGACGGTAACGGGAATCTAGCCCTGGGTTACGCAGACACCCCGAACGCTTTCAAACCAAGCCTCCCCGCCCCCCATGCGGCCTCCAGCGTCACCCGTCATACTTGCTGCACTTGTACGAGTTTTCTCCATCGAGCTGTTCCGGCTTCACAAACTGCTCCAATGCCTTATTAACGCTCTGAGCAGCCTGGGGACAGAGCACCAACACCACATTACCACTCATTGCCGCTTGTTAGGAAAAAGAAAAGAGATGACTCGAAAGTATAAAAGCAAACGTGAATTTTTATGTAAAAAGAAAATCTTTCATTATGACGTTCAGTTTTATATTAATACATGTACGCACCAAGCTATTTCCCCTCCCATTAAAAAAAAGAGCAGATTAAAGTCAGCAAAAATATGTGAAGAGCTTGCTTGCTGCAGCATTATTTAAAATAGTGTAAAGCTGGAAACGAATGAAGTATCTACCAGCAAGGAGTCAGGCATGTAAATCGGCTGAAGCACAACACACAGAAGCCCAAGCAAAATGCAGTGAAGACAGGAAGTGGCCAGACAGACTGAAGGTATGCACCCATTTTTATAAACAGTAAACAAATACTCTGCAAGCAGTTTACATCAAGCTGTTAACAAGAGTACATTCTGAGGGATAGGATCTCACACGTCTCTGCAATGTTTCTCATTTTTGTCACTAGCGTGTATTACACTTGTAATCAGAAAAACAAAAGCTTAAGACAACAAAAAATAGGAGTTTAGAAAATGCAAGAAGCAAAACAGCACCTAAAGAATAACCACCACCTAAATTTGGCTAATATAGGCATCAGAATCTGGTTTTATTAAGATTAAGTGAAAAGTCAAAGGGTGATAAAATTATTAAACGTTTTAAGTTTTTTATGATGCCTAATACAAAGCTTAAATAATCTCCTCTAAATAAAGTCCTAGCCTATTAAAATTTTCAATTTATATTCTCTAACAAGTGTAGTCTAAATTATAAGTGAACTATACATACATAAAGTATGACTGACTTTTTTTAACTTCACCACCACAACAACTATCAAACTTACCTTTATTTCCAATGTTATGTCGAGATATGGATCAAAAGTATCTGACACACCTTTGCAATTTAAACATTTGACTGAAATAAAAAGAAAATGCAAAGGATAAGCCAAGTATAATCAGCATGGCAATACCAACTACTGAAATGACAGAACATATAAATACTATCACAAAATAAAACACACAAGGTACTTTTTTCTCTATCACATTGGGCAAACCATTTACCACTACACAGTGAGAGGCACTAATGTGATGCACACTCGCCGCTGGCTGGAGTGGAAACTGGCGTGGGCTCTTGGAAGAGTGACACGGCAGAGTCGAAGTTCAAAATAAACACACCCTTTGATAAGGAGATTCTAAAAATTTATCCTGTGTATATACACTTTTACATGGACATAAAGGCATGTGTATACAGGGATGTTCAATGAAGCACTGATGGTAACAACAACAACAAAAATTAGAAACAATCTAAAAATTCCCTGATAGGGAACTAAAATAAATGGAATACTACTGCAACTGTGAAAGACTCTGTTAGACCTATATGTGCTGAAATGTAAAAAGGTTTCCAATGTGAAAAGAAGCCAGTCTGCTCATGCACAGGAAACTACTGGAATGGGACAGGGGCTGCCTCTGAGGATGGGGGATGGGAGTCTGGGCCGGAAGGGAGATACACTTTCCATTATTAACCCTTTCCTATCCTTTGCATTTTTTAAACCACATACTGTATCACACTTATCAACCTTTAAACAGAAGTTTACCTCTAGATCTTAGGTATCCTCCAAATATCTGGCAAACGAGTGTGGTAGCCTGGGTGTGTCTGTCTAATCTGAAAAAGTCAAACAGTAAAATGAGAGAAGAGTTCTACAAGAACGACAGAGGCTATAACCAGATTTTAAAAGCATGTACATCTATAAAAGAACGAGAATTCAAACAGCAGAGCTGCACAGTATGTGTGACAGCCAGAGAATAGCCTTGCCTCATCAGAACACAGTGAGGGTTTGGGGTGAGGCAGGAAAAGAGGTAGCCTGGTATTAAGAAGGGACTTCAAAATTAAGTCAGGAATCTGGCCCTGAAGCAAGTAGTAAGAGGAAGTCACCCTAAAGCAGGACTGTGACACCGAGTGTGAGGACTTGCCGGCGAAGGCAGGGAACACAGAGCATTCTCCCCTGTTCTGCAGCTACTGTCATACTGACAAGGATAGCCTGGGCGAGGCAGTGCTGATGGCAGTGGGAAGGGAATGGGAGACTTGCTGGGTGTGTTGAGGCAATACAAGTGGGTTAGGACTTGTTATCTAATTGTTTCTCCAATCTTCCTCTTGAGCCCACATTTAGATTTTAAAGAAGAAACTGCAGAAACTGGTAAGTGACCAGAATGAGAAAGACACAGGGAACAAATACAGATTTTAAAGTCTAGAGATCAACTCAGAAAACATTGGCACAAGAAAGGAGAAGTGGTTAGTTTTGACCTGCAGAGGGATGATGATACCCAGAAATTAAATCATGTCAAGACCAATATTCATGTCCTGACATCTGTAATTAAATCCAAATTATTATAGTAAGCACACCTTTTAAAATTTCAACCATTTGAAAATAATGCCAATCACTGGAGGAAGAGGCAGCGCAAAGTCAAAAGTTGAGGCCGAAAGAGAGCTCTGCACACCCATCGTAAAAGGCTAGACTGAGTTCTGGTGAGCCAGCGAGGTAGGCGGGGGGTGGGAATGGGGGTTGACGGATGCTGTGTGTACTCACTTGTTGCTGCCATTCAAGCATGCTTTTTGCATAGCATCAACAGTGTGCTGAAGGAATTCATGGGCATCTTCTTGGCTTCCAAAGCGGAAGTGCCTAGCTATGCCTATAAAGTTCGAGTAAAGACACAGCTTTATCATCACGTGACATGCGGGGCTGTACTCCCCCAAAAGTTACATCTTATGTCAATACGTTGGTTAGAAAATACCCGATAATTATTTTATGAGGAAACAGCATTAATAAGCTCCCCTGAGAACAGCTAGGACAGGCCCTTTAGACCATTAAAAGTCCACATGGGCTAGAGTTGCTGAGAGCCCAGAGACTCTATGTCTTCAGCAATAAAATGATACCTGAATAAATTCAACTTTGGCTGTACTGTTTCAAAAATTTGTCCCAAATGTTATGTCAGTGCACACATCTTAAATCTGGCCCTAGATCTCCCTGAGAGAATCCATGTAAAACATAAATGTGTGAACCTATCTAAATTCTATCCCAATAACCTAGAGAACACACTATATTCTCCACTGAGTATCACCTTGGTCCTATTTCTAATTGACTAAACAGCCGCAAGACAAAATTACATAATAATGAAAAACAACACAAAAGTATAAACAATATACATAGAATTTTAATGTGTATGAATATATATAAATATATATTAACTTGAATCATATGAAATTGCCAATATTCTACCAGTTCTGACCTACAAAAATGACAATTTCATTATTCAACCATATATGTTTGGAGTTAGCAGGCGGTGTATGTTCATGGATGTATGTATATACACACAATGACATTCTCTTAAAGACTAAGTTTAAAAATATTAGACATGCCTGCCGTATGTGTGGGTATGTGTGTGTGTGTGTGTGTGTGTGTGTGTGTGTGTGTGTGTGTGTGTGTAATATATACACGTAATTAAACAAACAAAATCACCCCTGGCTAAAATTCTGCCGGGATCCTATAATGTTTAAAAAATTTTTGCATTGTCTACTCTGGCCTGTTAATAGTACCAAGGGCCAATATAACACCTCTTTATCTTCAGCAGCTTTTTAGGCAAAAAGATTATAAATAGTCACTGTGTAATTATCCACCCCTATAATTACCCAGCTAGACAGCAGAGTAAGAGTTAGGTTTTTGTTTTATTCGCAAGCATTTTTTATTCCAACTCAGTTAATTAAGCTGATGTAAAAGCTTACTGCAAAAAACATACAGAAAGTGCATAAAAATATTTCATGTGACCTATCAGGATCATTACAATTCAAGAGGAAATTTTAAAGTCATTTAAAATTTGTATAGAAAAAGTGAAATTTATCCACAAATTTGCTAAGTTATGAGTATAAAATTTTCTTTAAAAGTATAATTAACTTTATTTTGATAATTCCCATCACTATGTATAGTGTACTCATTCATTGAATTAAAACTAACTGAAAACTAAAGAAACCTGCGGGACAATATTAGAGTTAGTATTAGCATAGAAATCCAAATATCTGAGAAAAACACTGTAAAACTTACCAATGATTTTATTAATAAATTGAGTTTTTAAAAATTTTTAATGTGTTTATATATTAAACTGAATACCACCTTCTTTACTATATTGTCATCTTTTACTTTAGGTTTCAAAATGTGTTTATATAGTAAATAGTTTACTAAAAACCTGTTATTCATTAAAGACATATACATATACAATAAGCTGTTTGTTGTAATACACAAGGAGCTCATCATCTACCAGTTAGACCATTAAGACCAATTAGCTAACAAATACTAATATAAACTACTATAGAGGATACTTACGCCGCATCTCATTAATGACAAACATCGGTTTAATAACATCCCCAGGATGGTTCAGCACTTGTGTGATATGAGCCTGCATTGTACACATCATACAAAATCCTTCTGCATGACCTGAAAGATAACAGATGATAATCCTCCAAATTAGCAAAATATGACTCTGTATATACATCAAGGGGTATTATAAATAACGGGCACACTCCTGAAATAAGAGTAACAGTTACAGGACTTCGCTGGTGGCGCAGTGGTTAAGACTCCACACTCCCAATGCAGGGGGCCTGGGTTTGAGCCCTGGTCCGGGAAGATCCCACATGCTGCGGAGCAACTAAGCCTGTGCGCCACAACTACTGAGCTTGCGCTCTAGAGCCCACGAGCCACAACTACTGAGCCCGCATGCTACAACTACTGAAGCCCGCGTGCCTAGAGCCTGTGATCTGCGAAAAACACAAGCCACTGCAATGAGAAGTCCGCACACCACAACAAAGAGTAGCCCCCACTCACCACAACTAGAGAAAGCCCGTGCGCAGCAACGAAGAACCAACGCAGCCATAAATAAATACATTAATTAATTAATTAAAAAAAAAGTTTTGGGACACAGCTAAAGCAGTGTTGCAAGGGAAATTTACAGTAATACCAATATCAGAAGCAAAAACAAGGATATCAACCCTGCAGACATCAAAAGGATAACAAGGGAATACTATAAATAACTTCACACACATAAATTTGACAACTTTGGAAAAATGGACCAATTCCTCAAAAGAAGTGAACTACCACAACCCACCCAGTATAAAATAATTGCAATAGCGCTATACTTATTAAGGAAATTAAATTTGCAATTTTAAAACTCCCAGAATAGAAATCTCCAGGCCAAGATAGTTTCCCTGATGGATTCTACACTAAATAAGAATTTACATCAATTCTACAAAATCTCTTCCGAAAAACAGGAGTTAACATATCCCAAATTCATTTTATAAAGCTAGTATTACCCTGATACCAAAACCACACAAAGGTGGTACAAAAACATAAGATTAAAGAGCAACATATCTCATGAACACATGTAAAAATCCTTAACAAAAATTCAGCAAAATATAAAAATAAACATCATGACCAAACGGAGTTTATTCCAGAGATACAAAGATGACTCAGTACTGGAAAATCTACCAGTGTAATCCACTATATTAATAAGCTGAAGAAGAAATTCACATGATCATATCAATTTGACACAGAAAAAGCTATTGACAAAAATCAACACTCATTCAAGATAAAAAGCGGGAATCAGTAAAACAGAAATAGAAGAGGAAAAAAAAAAAAAGAAATAGAGGGGAACTTCCTTGACTTGATAAAAAGGAAAAACCTACAGCTAACATCAAACTGAATGCTTTTCCCCTAAGATCAGAAATGAGGCAAGGACGTCAGCTCTGAGCACTCTTATTCAACATATTGCTGGAAGTTCTAGCCAGTGAAATAAGGCAAGAAAAGGGAATAAAGGACAGAGATCAGTAAGGAGTAAGTAAAAATGTCCCTATCTGCATATGACATGATTCTCTACATAGAAAAATACAAGGACTCCCAAAAGAAAAAAAAAAGCCTAGAAATATTAAGTGAAGTCAGTAAGGTCAATATACAAAAATCAAATGTATTTTTATATACCAGCAATAAAAATGTGAACACCAAAATTAAAAATATAATGATGCTTATAATTCCTCAAAAAATAAAAGGATTAGGTGTAGATCTAACAAAACAAAACATGCTGATTAACTACACAACACTGATGAAACAAAGTAAAGAAGATCTAAGTAAATGGAGAGACACACCACATCCACAGACTGGAAATGTCAGCATAGTAGAGACGTCAATTCTCCCCAAACTGAGATACAGGTTTAACAAAATTTCTATCAAAATCCCAACAAGATTTTTTTGTACATATAGACAAGATTATTCTGTAATTTATATGGAAAGACAAAGGAACCAGAATAGAAAAAAACAATTTTGAAAAAGAATAAGTGGATGGACTCACTCTACCTGATATCAAGATTTATTACATAGCTACAATAACAAAGACCAACCACACGTGTTGTGGGACAGATACATACCTTAACAGAACAGAATAGGGGACCCAGAGATAGACCCACACAAATACACCCAAGTGATTTTTTTACAAAAGTGCAAAAGCAATTAATGAAGGAAAGATAGCCTTTTAAACATATGGTGCTAGAGCAACTGGACATCCACAGACAGAAAAACTAAACCTCATGCTATACAAAAATTAACGTAAAATGGATCACATACCTAAATGTAAAACTATAGAACTTGTAGGAAAAAAAATAGGAGAAAATCTTTAGGATCAAAGGCTACGCAAAGAGATCTTATACTTGACAGCAAAAGCACAATCCATAAAAGGAAAAATTGGACTTCACCAAAATTTAAAACTTTTGCTCTGTGAAAGACCCTGTTAAGGGGATGAAAAGACAAGCTTCAAACTGGCAGGAAATGTTGGAAATATACATCCGAAAAAGACCTAATATCTAGAATATATAAAGAACAAGACGACAATATAAAAACAAAGAACACAATAGAAAATGAACAAAAGACACAAAGAGATATTTTCCAAAGGGGATATATACAGATGGTAAATAAACACATGGAGAGAAGTTCAAGACCTTTAGGCATTAGGGAAATGCAAATTAAAACTACAATGAGATATCATTATACTCATCATTACCGTATGGCTAAAATGAAAAATAGTGAAACACCAAATGCTGGCAACAATGCAGAGCCACTGGAGCGCAATACACTGCTGGTGGGAACGTAAACTGGTCAGCCACTCTGGAAAACTACCTGGCAATTTCTTACCAAACTAAACACGCAACTACCTTATGACCCAGCAACTGTAGTTCTGGGTATTTATTCCAGAGAAATAAAGACTTGTGTTCACACATATGCTCTACACACTAATGTTTACAGCAGCTCTATTCATAATATCCAGAAACTGGAAACAACCCAGATGTCCTTTAATGGGTGAGCGGTTAAACAAATTGTGGTCCATCCATACCATGGAATACTAGTCAGCAATAAAAAGGAACAAATTATTAATATACACAACAAAGTGAATGAATATCCAGAGACTTATGTGGAGTGAAAAAGCCAATCCCTACTATATAATTCAACATATGTAACATTCTTGAAATGACAAAATAATAGAAGTGATAACTAGTAGTTGCCAGGGATTAAGGAGGAGGTGGGGACACGAGGGAAGTGGGCTTGGCTATAAAAGGGAAACATGATCCTTAGTGATGGAAATGTTCTGTACCTTGACTGTATCGATATCAATATCCTGGCTGTGAGACTGAACTACAGTGTCACCACTGGGGGAAACTGGGTAAGGGTACATAGGAGGCCTCTGTGTGATTTCTTACAACTGCAAGTAAATCTAAAATTACCTCAAAATAAAGTTTAGCTTCAAAAAAAGGCAAAATAAAAATATTTCAGACCAAGAATAAAAAACAAACAAATAAATAAAACAAAACCCAAAAAACAGAGTTTGGGGGCTTCCCTGGTGGTTCAGTGTTTAAGAATCCACCTGCCAATGCAGGGGACACGGGTTCGACCCCTGGTACAGGAAGATCCCACATGCCGTGGAGCAACTAAGCCCAGGCGCCACAACTACTGAGCCTGCGCGCTAGAGCCCATGAGCCACAACTACTGAGCCTGTGTGCCACAACTACTGAAGCCCACGCACCTAGAGCCCATGCTCCGTAACAAGAGAGGCCATCACAATGAGAAGCCCGTGCACCACAAGGAAGAGTAGCCCCTGCTCGCCGCAACTAAAGCCCGCACCCAGCAATGAAGACCCAACGCAGCCAAAAATAAATAAATAAATAAATTTATTAAGAAAACCAACCAACCAAACAAACAAAAAAAACAGTTTGTCACCAGCAAGAAAAGTTAAGGGAATTCCTCCAGGCATATGAAAAAATACCAGATGGATGTCTGGATCTACACAAAGGAATTAAAAGCAGTGGAAATGATAAAAGAGTAAGTAAATATAAAAGACTGGTAAAGAAACCTTAACAAACTACTTAAAACTTTTAAATTTTATTTAAAGCAAAATAATACAATATATTATGTGGATACAAATTAAGTAAAAATAAAACGTGTGACAACAATAGCACAAATGCCTAGAGAGAGACCATGAAAGTATACTGTCATAAAGTCCTTATACTACACAAGAAATCTAATAGTATCTCAATGCAAGCTATGGTAAGTTAAAAATGTATGCTAAACCCTAAAGCAACCACTAAAAAGAGAAAACAAAGTTAGAGAAAATATGCCAATAAAGGAGAGGAAATATAAAATTACTCATTCCAAAAGAAAGCAGAAAACGATGAAAAAGGGAACAAAGAATACAGGACAATTAGAAAACAAATAGCAAGATGGTAAATGTAAAACCAATCATATCAATACTCTCATTAAATATAAATGATTTATATTTTAAAAGGCAGAGACTGTAAGACTGGATTAAAAAACAAGAACAAACTATAGGCTGTTTACAAGAAATCCACTTTAAATATAAACACAAATAGGTTAAAAGTTAAAAGATGGAAAAAGACATACCATGCTAACATTAATAAGAAAACTGGAGTGGCTCTATTTCAGACAAAGCAGATTTCAGAGTAAAGCATACTATTTGGGATAAAGAGGGTCATTTCATAAGTTATAAATAGGTCAGTTCACCAAGAGGTCATAATAACCTTAAGTGACAGAGTTTCACAATACATGAAGCAAAACCGATAGAACAGAATGAAGAAACAAATTCAAAAATTTCTTTTATTTCAACATACCTCTCTCAAAATTTGATAGAACAAGTAGACAGAAAAGCAGTAAAAGGACATAAAAGACAACCTCAACAACATTATCAAGTAACTAAACATAATCAGCATTTATAGAAACTCCAACCAAACAGCAGAATACACATCCTTACTAAGTACACGTGGAATACTTAACAAGCTAGACCACGTTCTGGTGCATAAAACAAGTCTCAAGTTTCAAAGGATTCAAACAATAAAAGTATCTTCTCTGACCACAATGGAATTAAAGTAGTAATCAGTGACAGGACAATTTCCGAAAAATCCCCAATCATCTCGCAACTAAAAACACGCCTCTAAGTAATCATAAGGGCATCAATCAAGTAATTGTATTAAAAAAACTACTAGAATTAAGGAGCTGAGCAAAGTTGTAGGATACAAGATCAATAAACAAAGTTCAACTGCATTTCTATATTCTCACAATGAACAATCAAAAATCGAAATTCAAAAACTATTACCATTTATAATAGCTTTCAAAAATATGAAATACTTAGGGATAAATCGGATTAAAAAATGTACAAATTGTACTTGTATACTGAAAACTATGCAACACAGCTAAGAAAAACTGAAGATAACCTAAATAAATACCTAGTTTGTGGGTCAGAAGACAATACTGTTTGGATGTCATTCGTCCCAAACTGATGTACAGATTCAACACAATCCTAATCAAAATCTCAGGAAGCTTTTTTGTAGAAATTGACAAACTGATTTCAAAATTCATTTGGAAATGCAAAGGACCAAGAATGGCCAAAACAACTTTGAAGGAGAACAAAGTTGGAAAAGTTACCTGACTTCAAAACTTTTAAATATATAGTAACAAGGCACTGTGCTATGGTGTCAAGACAGATAGTGGATCAATGTAACAAAACAGAGTCCAGAAATAGATCCATATGTATATGATCAATTGATTTTTGTTGCTGCTGCTGTTGTTGTTTTTGCGGTACGCGGGCCTCTCACTGCTGCGCCTCTCCCGTTGCGGAGCACAGGCTCCCGACGCGCAGGCCCAGCAGCCATGGCTCACAGGTCTAGCCGCTTCGCGGCACGTGGGATCTTCCTGGACCGGGGCACAAACCCGCACCCCCTGCATCGGCAGGCGGACTCCCAACCACTGCGCCACCAGGGAAGCCCTGATCAATTGATTTTTGACAAAGGTACAAAAACAATTCAGTAGAGAAAGGGCTATCTTTTGAACAAATAGTGCTGGAACAACTGGATATCCATATTGAAAAACATGAACTTTAATCCATTCTTCACACCACAAATAAAAATTAACTCAAAATGTATCACTGACCTAAATATAAAAACTAAAAGTATAAAACTGCTAAAAAATAAAGGGAAAATCTTTGCAACCTCTCGTTAGGCAGATTTCTTAAATACAACACCTAAAGCACAGATGATAACAATGGAAAAATAATGAAGTAGTATTCTTCAAAACTAAAAACATGCTCTTTGAAAGACAGTGTGAGGAGACTATTTTCTCCAGATTGGGAAACATTTGCAAATTACATATCTGATAAAGGGCTTCTATCCAGAATACATAAAGAACTCTCAAAACTCAACGATAAGAAAACTACACAATTTTAAATCAGGCAAAAGATATGAGCAGGCGCCTGAGCAAAGCAAATACACAGATGGCAAAGAACCATATGGAGAGATGTTCAACATCATTATTCATTACGGAAATGCAAATTAAAACCACAGTAAGATACTATTATACTACACACCTATTAGAGTGGCTAAAATTGGAAAGACTGACCACGCCAAGTATTAGGGGAGATAGGGAACAAATGGAAGTTTCATTCACTGCTGGTGGAAATGTAAAATATCACAATCCCTTTGGGAGACAGTTTGGAAGTAACTTAAAGTTAAGCGCACACATACTATAGGACCAAGCCATTCCTCTCCTAGATATTTACCCACAAGAAATGAAAACATGTCCTTACAAAGACTTCAAGGTAGCTTAATTTGTTGTTTTGTTTTGTTTTGTGTTTTGGCTGCGTTGGGTCTTCGTTGCTGCGTGCAGGCTTTCTCTAGTTGTGGCGAGTGGGGGCTACTCGTCGTTGCGGTGCATGAGCTTCGCATTGTGGTGGCTTCTCTTGTTGCGGAGCACTAGGCACGCGGGCTTTGGCAGTTGCAGCACATGGGCTCGGTAGTTGTGGCTCATGGACTCTAGAGCGCAGACTCAGTAGTTGTGACGCACAGGCTTAGCTGCTCCGTGGCATGTGGGATCTTCCCAGACCAGGGATTGAACCGGTGTCCCCTGCATTGGCAGGTAGATTCTTAACCACTGCGCCACCAGGGAAGTCCTCATAGTAGCTTAATTTGTGATGGCCCAAAATGGGAAATCACCCAAATGTCCATCAATAGGTGAATGGAGAATCAAACTGTGGTACATCTATCCATACAATGGAATACTACTCAGCAATAAAAATTAACTATTGATACATGCAACAACATGGAATAATGCTGAAATAACTGTGCTGAGTGAAAGAAGCCAGGCAATATAAAAATATATACTGCGTAATTCCACATAGAAGACATTCTAGAAAATACAAACTAATCGGTAGCAAACAGAAAGCGTATCAGGGGCTGCCTGGGGTGGAGGGGATGAGGGACAGGAAAGGGCGGGAGGGGCTGATTTCAAAGGAGCACTGAGACTCTTTGGGGGGCAATGAGTATGTCCATGATGTAGACTGTGGGGATCGTTTCATGGGTATATACACAAATGTCAAAATGCATCAAATTGTGCATTTTAAACATGCAATTTATTGTTTATCAACACCACCTCAATAAAGCTGAGAAAACAGAGAGAAAGAGAAAACTACCAATGGCCTATAAAAGACAGGCACCTAATTCTGGATACCCCGAGTGTCTGCATTTTTGTCTCCACCCTCTCTCTCTCTGTCCAGGTGCCAGTGCTGGGTTTTCATCCACATCCTACTTTCATTAAGTGCAAAAGTGATAGGAAAGCTGTCTGTGGGGAATGAATTATGGACTTAAAAAGGAAGAAAATGAGGGCAAACAGAATCTTCCTTCTGTAATTTGAAACCCTGGCGTAAGAAACACCTCTTGATGGTGAGATTCTAGGTGATTTTCTTTTGGTTACCTTAAAATTTTCTGTACTTTCCAAATTCTTTAAAACCATAATTTTGCTCTTTGGGGGAATAAAGTTTTAAAAGAGTGAGTCTAAATTCTCCATTAAGTAAAAAACTATTTGGGAATTCCCTGGTGGTCCAGTGGTTAGGACACGGCACCTTCACTGCCAAGGGCCCAGGTTCAATCCCCGGTCGGGGGACTTCCCTGGTGGTCCAGTGGCTAAGGCTCCACGCTCTCAGTGCAGGGGGCCCCGTTTGATCCCAGGTCAGGGAACTAGATCCCACATGCATGCTGCAACTAAGAGTTCGCATGCTTCAACTAAAGATCCCACATGCCACAACTAAAGAACCCGCACGCCGCAATGAAGATCAAAGATCCCGCGTGCTGCAATGAAGACTCGGCACAGCCAAATAAATAAATAAATAAATAAATAAATAAATAAATCCCTGGTGGGGGAACTAAGATCCCACAAGCCACAAAAAAAAAACCAAAAAAGTAAAGGGCTATTCAAAAAGAAACCAAGGGGCTTTTTTTTCACCCTAATAATGAAGGACCAGCACCCTAACATACACACACACACACATTAAGGTAGATCAAAGAACAGGGAGATTTCACTTATCAAGGGTGAAGAGTATGTACAACACTATATGCAGAAGGTCAAAACCTCAAAAAACGGGTATGTTCTAAATTCTGAATTTCACTAGTTGACCACGGAGTTGGCTCTCACCTAATTAAAGACATAACGTGTGTTAACTAACTTCCTGCCCTCTGGGTTGAAAACCGAGCTCTCACACACTAAAGGAAAAGTCCTGCATGAATTTCCAGGAGGTGAGGACCAGTGACAAGAGACTCCTCTCCGTTAATGCTTAAAGCCTGTAAATGAATCAAGCGTTCAACACAGGATGGATGCCAGGAGAAGTGGGATTCTTAGCCCTGCTTGTCCCAAGCTGTTGACAGTAGACATTTATGTCACATTTTTTAGTCACATTTTTTAGCAAGTGCAGAAAGCCAGCAGGGGCTTCAGAAATGCCAAATGCTGATAAAATATGTTTCTTTTAGAATAATTCTACAGGTCAAATTATGTGCAAAATGTTTTTTATGCGACCTGAATGTAAATCTTTGTCTTCCTCCATGATTTCTAAAAGAAGAAACCAACTCCTTAGTGATGATCAAATTCTTGGCTTAAAGCTTCACTTTCATTTCAGAGAAAAAAAATGAAAGTAGGTTAGCATACCATAACACTATACACATAAAATAATACAGAACACTTACATGTCTTGGAGTGTTCGTGTGATAGCATGTAGTTGGCAAGTGGTGGTGTATAAGTTAAACACTGCAGCGCTGCGTTGGCAAAACAGGTATTGCCCAAATTCTGGAGCCCAGCTCCTACTCTATGAGTTTGCTGCCACTTAAGACAAATCTTCTCAGATGGGAAAAGAATTTTTTCTGGAGGAGCAATGCCATCACCTAGAGCTAGAAAAATAAACAAATATTTAAAAAGAAAGCTTTGTATACTTCCGAAGCTGAATAAATAGCAACACATCAAACCTGAATCTGATCAAGATTCTTATGACCAGCTAACCAGAAATACAGGGGAGAAAGGGACATTTTAAAAGAAAGAGCCCAGAATGTGGGAAACTCTATATGATTTGGTTTCTTTGATAAACAAACTGCAAGGACAAAAAAAGCGGGGGGCAGCATATAACAGATTAAAAAAAACTTAAAAGATATTCACCAAATGCAAAGCATAGACCTTGTTTGGAGGTTGATTTCAACAGCCAACTGTTAAAAAAAATTATACAACAACCAGGGAAATCTGCACATTGACTGGATTTTTAATATAAAAAGCTTTTAATTTTCAGACATGATTTCTTTAAATATACACATTGAACTATTTATAGATGAAGTATAAAGTCCTGGATTTGCTTTAAAATGATGGGGAGTGGGGAGAGGAGTAAGTGGGTGGAGGTATAATTGGCCAGGAGCTGATAAACATCAAAGCTGGCTGAGGGGCACGTGAGACTTCATTACAATTATTCTCTCTTCTGCACCTACTTAAAATTTTTCATTAAAATAATTTTAAAAATAAACAAAGTACAACACAGTAAAAGTGCAGGAAAGTTGATTCCCTGTAATATGTGCTGAGGATGCTCATGTTCTGTACCCCCAGCAGCACGTCATCCTCACCATCATCTCACCTCCTCAGTCCTCACTAGCTGTCGGATACTCTCAATTCTAAAGGTTGGTAGTGATGTCATCCCAAATTTACCAGCAGGGAAACAGGCTGTTAGGCATCACTATACATACTCATAAGTATAGTCTACATGGTCTAAAAATTTCTTATCTATTTTTAAAACTTACAAACAGATTGCTAATGATACTCAGGCGAGGCTCAAAAACAATTTATTTAGGAAAGGTCAAAAATCATCCACAGCAAGACTGTTTTTTCAAAAGTTCAGCAGTTCCTCAGTACTACCAAAGATTGAGATGCCCAATAGATGGTTCTCTACTTTAATAGCAATATTGAGTGTTTAAGCATGCAAAAAGGCAGGCTTCAGCTTCCCGAAGAAGGGAGATCAAAATCAGGAAAGGAGAAATGGATGTTCAAAGAGCGTGACAAGGGCCCCCAAAAGGGCCAGGTGGGGTGATACAAACTAAATCCTGAGGAAGAGAGAGGAGCCCCAGCAAGGTGACAGGAGGCTGGAGTCTGTGAGAGGATGTCCTGTGGGAATGCCCTGCTTATAAAGATCTTTAAACCCCTCTGTATAACATTCAGTTACGTTGTTTGATTTGTGATGTAAATGTCCCGTCACCCAAAACACCTTCAGCAAATCCTACCACCCACCTCCACATCACAATATCACACGCACTAGGAAGACTCAAAACAAAAAACAACGTGAGAGCCAAATTATTCTAGACCAAACAATGTTCTGTGTGGGAACTAATCTCTTAAGGTTTCAAAGCTTCCAAATCCGAAAGTCTCAGGAGTACCAACTAAAGTGTCAATGTCTTACTTATCAGCATGGGTTTTAACAAATATAACCACATTAACCTGGCTTTATACATAATGTAACATTTACAGGATCTGCTCGCTTTCAAAGAGCTTTATTTCTACAGACGATTTTAACTGGCAAAAACTAAACAAACAAAAACAAAGTTGGGTGGAGCTCATTTGTCAAAAGGCAACCATTTTTAAAAACATTAAAAAAAATCTTTAAATTTTTAAAAGGTAGACATTTACTTAGGGCACTATAGTTAACGGACAAGTTAATGAAATGCTTGCCCATCTCAATTCTCACCAAAACAAAGTTTATCCTTCAAAAAATTAGGAATTCAACTACAAATAAATTCATAGTAACTAAAAATAATCTTACCTTGCTATGATACATATGTTAATCATGAACAAGCAGCAGAGGAAAATGAAGCCTGTCAAATAATGTAACTCTGCTGGCCATTCAGGTGGCAGTGTATCTTGCAAAATAAGCCCCTCTCTGAAACTACCAACCCACTGACAGCATTTATACAGGAGTTTCTTGTAGTGATTCTTCTAGAAAGTAGTACCTTGATCCTTTGGTGGTGATGGTTTTGATTTTTCAGGTACAGGTGAACTTGAATAAACTACAGCACCAGGTACTGGTCCTAAAGAAAGCGCGTGACTTGAAACATCATTTAATGAAGACACAGTACCCCAGCTGGCAGAACCTGCCTCCATGTCTCCAGGTGAGACTGCCTCAGAACTGCCAGGCTGGTTCTGACAGGTTGATGGGTCTGAAGATTCTGAAGCTTTGTCACCTGTGGTCATTGTTCACCTCTGTAAAAGATGAGAAAAGCATACATTTGTTTCATAAGGTAAGAAGAGTAATCTACTTATTCTACCATTAGATCTTTGAAAACAATTAAAAACGGCTAGGTTAATTTTCCAACAAATCACCCCAATACAAAAGCAACACTATTTTTTAACTTTGTAATAATTTCCTTGGGATATTTACTGTTGTGCTAATCTGAACATGCCAACAATTTTTAATTATAAAATCTTCAGTGAAGTATTTGATTAGATCTTGTCATTCTATTCCATGCCCTCTGAAAATCTGCTCTTTCGTTTTATAATCAGGTATCTCAATTTCCAACTCTATACATTCACAAAGTACCTATATTTTTTCTCTCCCTTGCTTAAACCTAGAATGTGAAATGCACTAACACACTTGGCTCAATTTTCAATTCATATATAATTCCTCAAGGAAAAGTCTCAACTACATGAAAAGAAAATCTAGCTTTAATTTGAAGCTTAAAGTCCAAAATGACATTGTTTGAAATATATTACTTTTTTAATACAGGAAGTCTCACTTTTGAAACACATTTTGAAGAGGCTCATTTATTTCGCATATATGATTTTTTAAAATGAAGTCCATAAGGCATTACTTACATCAAACTGGAACACAAATACATGTTATAAAAGTACTTAATTAAAATTTTCTCTCTGAACCCTATTAAAATCTTAGGGCCACCACTAACTAAGCACTTTCTATGTGCTAGGCATTGTGTCACCCACTGAACACACGCTAACTTACTTAATTTTCATAATGACCTATGAGAGACTGGACAGAATCCACTGGGTCTACGAAATGGAGCAACTATTACCCAAACTAGTCACTACTGGGAAAAGGTCCCAAGCCCAACATTCCCGGCTGGGCTCTACCAAACTCCACAACACAGCACTTTAGGAACGTTTCCCATATTGTCTAGCGGCAACCAAATCTAGCAGAGGCCACTGCTCTGCAGACGATCTTCCAGGCGGCCCCGAGTGCCTCCGGCCCAGCATCCCAACACCCGGACTCTGGACACTGGCCGCCCTAGGAGCCTCTCCGTGCCCCTGGTCCTGTCCTGTCTTCTCTCTCCAGGCTCTGCACATGCTGTTCTTTCCCCAAACTTCCTCCACCCTTCCACCTCCAGCCAGTGAACACCTTCTCCGTTTAGAATTCATTTCCTCTGGGACACTTTCCTTGATAGTCCCCTCCCCCAAGACAGTCTGAGAACCCCTCCTGGAAGCTCTGGTGGCACCTTGGGCACCCTCGGGCTGATTTCCAGATTTCCACCTTAGCGCTCACAGCCATCCTGCCTGCGGCTCTCCATCATGTTCTTGTTTACATGCCCTGACCTGGCACAAGGAAAGCTCTCCACACATGTGTTGAACAAATGAATCAGTTGTGAAGACAGGACGTAACCAGTGTTTGCTCCTAGCACCAATTTTCGCTGACTGTTTTATATAAAGTATCTCATTTAATCCTTAAAAATTCTGAAGTAGGAATAGCCTTTAAAACTTGTTTTAAAAAATATTCAGCACAGTAAAATAATTACCCATGTCGTGACACTTCAACAAATGTTACGATGCACTGTCTACTCACAATAAGGTTTGTTTAAAAGCCTCAATTCTGTTGTGATTTTAAATTAAAGATTTAAATTAAGATTATCACCCCCCAAAAAAGTACAAACTTAAATATTTTTGGAATCTTACGTAGAAATAGAGAAGAAGATGTTAATTAGATCTTAACAAAAAGAAAAACTGAACTGAAATTTTAAGTCAATCTAGGTAAAACACAGGACCTTTATTCAGGAAGAAAGCCTGAGCCATATTAGCCAAATAAAGTTTATACTTTCCTCATCTGACAGTCAAAAGAAATTACAAAACAGCGTGGAGGCAAGAATAAGACAACAAGGGGAAAAGAAGTAGAGGAGGAGGAAAAGGAAGAAGAAAGCCAAAACAGTGACGATTAAGCCAGCCTTATTTACAGTAATGTTAAATAGCAAAAACCTTGATTTTCTGGGATAAACATCCCTTCAGGACAATCATTAACAAATGACTAAATAAAACCATTTTACTTGCTCCAGTTGCCTTTGGGGGGATCGCGGGGTGGGGGGGAACAACTCTTTAATTAAGAAAAAAACCCAAGGAAAACATACAACGGAGTCATTGATAACCACATAGCATTATAATTTGGGAAAACCAACAACATCCATTCTCCTTCAGATGCATATTCAGCCAATGACTTCTTACCCTGAAACCATCAGGTATTAAGCTGGAGAAAACCTTTCTGGAAGCCAAACAATGTTGCGTAGGGCTCAGGATTCAGATGTTACATGTTCTTTACTCTCAGTAAAGCTTCTAAACATTACTGAAATAAATCTCAGGACTTTTAAGCAACTACTTCAATGAAAAGTTTAAATTTCTCTCAACACCTCCTGATGATAGACAAACAAAAAGTTACAAAAGCATGTTTGAAAAAAACTGAGTACAAAAATCAAGGTTGGATGTGTGTGGAGGAATGAGACAAAGTGACTTCTCAATTGTTTCCATTAAGTGTACCTGCTTTAATTACAATGTTTTACTTGAAAGTCTTAAAATGCTGTCCCTTATATGGTATTTCTCCCTTGTGGTGACCAAATGCTAGAATACATTATTCTTTTTCATTTTTAAAAGAATAAGCATATGGCTATTTGAACATTATGGCACTCCACATACATTGTGGTAAAAATATAAATACATGCAAAAAGAAACTGTTATACCTGTACTTCTTAATAAACAATGTAACCCACATTCTTGTTGCATTTCCATTTGAAAACTCACAAGCTTTAAAAAGACAACCTGGATTTTACTTCTTTGTAAGGAAACAAATCACTTTGCTTTAAACTTTTACAAAAAAAACTCTGTAGACTTAATTCAATGATACAGAAAAGAAGTGAAACTGACCCTAGATACAAATAAGTGAAACCGATTATTCACAACACCGATACACTTTGAATGAATAATACAATCAGAAGAGGAGAATTATGTTTCAAATGTACAAGTTAAAATTTGAGACTCCACTAAAACGTACAAGAACCTAAAATACTGCTGTTTTAGGGGCTAACTAGTTTTTCAACCAGTTTTACTGTTATTTGAGTGTATTTACTTTAAATAACCAACGTGTTTTCCCGTAAACAAGTAAGCCCTAAGGCCTCCCGTAATATAAAAGAGCTATTCCACAAAAGTAATCTCAATTGCATTCATTACAGCGAGGTTAAAGTCCTAGATGGTAAAACTTCTGTCCCATCAAATCTTCATCTCAAACATCTGAAACTGACCGCCCTTTCCCCCCCACGCCCCCGCCTCAGGTAACTTGGGTCTTCCTGCCCCGAAGATAAAGAACAGGACCAGGGCACACGCGCTTTGGGGGACGCGACGCCGGGCCGGCCGGCCCCTCCTCTCCTCCCGAGGGTGCCCGCTCCGCCCGGCGGCAGGCGTGGGGAACTCGGACACCCGGTGGACTAGCCAGGTGGACGGCCCCGCGAGGACGGACCGGCGCGGCGGGCGGGCCGGCGGGACGCCCGGGTGGGAAAGTTTGTCTCTTTGGGGGGCGCAGTGGGGGCAGGGAGGCGAGCCCGGGGCTCCGAGGGGCGGGAGGTGGCAGCCACGCGGGGGGCGGTGGGCGGCCCGGGGACTCCGGGCGGCTCAGCGGCCGGCACACGCCCACCCCGGGCAGACCCATGCGGGCCTGGCCGCCCCGGAGCAGCCAGCCGGGCCCAGCCCCCGGGCCGAGAGGGGCGGGCTGGGCCGGGTGGGGGTGGGAGGGCAGTGTCCATGGGCAACCAGGGGGGTCCGGCCTCCCCGCGCAGCCCGGCGATCTGGGAGCCCGGCCGCCGCGGCCGTTGCGGCCGCCGCCCCCTCCCCAGCGGCCAGGCCCGGCCGGCGGTGGCGGCACTGCCACCGGCGCGGCGGGGTCCCGGGCGGCCCGCCGCTGCGGAGGGGGCGGCGGGCGAGGGGCCGCGCCAGCCCCCGGCGGGCCGCGCCGGCAGAGGGGCGGCCAGGGCAGCTGCGGCCGAGGCGAGCGGGGCGCTCCGCGGGCCCCACGCCGGCCAGCGGCGGGCAGGAAAGAGGCGGGAGCTTACCTGACCCGGCTCGGCGCTCGCTCCATCCCCCTCGGCGGCCGCCGCCGCCGCCGCCGCCGCCGCCGCCGCCGCACACAGCCCAGCCGCCCGGCGGGGGACAATGACGTGCCTCCATCCGGGCACCGCCGCCGCCGCCTCCGGGTCAGCGCCGCGCCCGCAGCGCCCCGCCGGGCCGCCAGGGGGCGCGCCAAGGCCGCGTCCGCACGCGCCGCCGCCCAGGGGCCGTCGCACAAGAGGCGCAGCGCGCAGCTAAGTAGCCGGGCTAGCGCGGGAGGGGCCATCGCCAAAGCGCCGCGGGCGCAGGCTGGCCCGCGCGTCACTGGAGCGCTTGTCGGCCGCGGAAGGAGCGCGCTGATTGGTGGAGCCGAGCTGTACGGCGCGGGCGGGTGAGGTCTTTCCCCAGCGGCCGGCTGGAGCCGACCGCGCGGCCCTCGGCGGCCGCGACGGGAGGGCCGAGACAGCCCTGCGGCGTGTGCGCTCAGTCCGGCCCGCGCGGGTGCACGGACCACGCGGGACACCTGGCCCCCCCAAATGGACACGGCTCCGGGAGACGCCCCTCGGCCTAGAGACCCGGACTTGAAGAACACCGGACCCAGCGGTGCTCCAGCGCGCCATCAGACTTCGACAACTGTTACTGGAAGCGGAGAAACCCGGCTCCAGAAAAGGCAGACCCCCGCCTATCCCGTCAAGATCTCATCTCAGATCCGAGTATTGCTCTTGCAACGGAGGGCCAGACCATACTTCCGGAGCAAGACCGGCTCTTGCTCCGGAGGGCCAGATCCATATTTCCAGCCGCTTATTGGATGTCTCCACCGCGAGGTCGAGCAGAAAACGAATTGATTGATCGTGGCATCTCCCCTCCACCACGACCCTGCTCCTCTCTGTGGGGTTCCCTGCTTTGATTAGGGACGTGGCACTCTCCCGCACTGACCGAGTCCTCCCTCTGTCTCTCTTCTCTCTCCTTTCCTGACCTAACCCCTTACACCAGGTCACACCCACCCGACCTACCCACGGGCTGTAATCCCCGCCCTCCCGGGGCAACCTTCCTAGTCTCGCCCCTCGCCTTCCCACAGTCTCCTTACCGTCACTCCACTCTCTTTCAGCTTCCACGCTGCGGCCAGGATGATCTTTCAAAGACACAGGTTAGATGTGGGTCCCCTCCGAAGAGCTTTTAGCTACTTTCTTGGCCCACGGAAAAGTCTCATCTCCTTTACCTGGCATTGAAGGCCTACAGTTCTCTCTCCTCTTTTGTGTCCCAGCCATAACCTCCTTTTTCCTACAAACACCCCACTCCTGCTTCTGCTTATAGAAATCCTGCCTGTGTCTGTTCTTCCATGAAGCCGCCATCGGAATCTTATTGCTCCCCCTATGTCTTTTAAAGTAGTGCTAATTTCACTATTATGGAAAGAAATCACTGAAGTGATGAAATAGCTGTTGTGCGTTTGGAGCAGAACACTGAAGTTGTCTGAGAAAACCAAAAAGGAAAAGGTGAATTCCAAACCTCCAAAATTCAGTACCCACTTTTGGGATTAACACCACAATTTACTTCCTGATGAAGAATGGTTATGAAATTTCACCTGCACGGTCCTGGCAACACTAATAAGAGACTTGGAAGAACAGAATAGCCATAGGGATGGATCCAGTAATTTGCTTGCCTTTTCCAAATGACTTGCAGGTGATTAAATACAGAATAAGAAGGAATTAAAGAATCAAATGCCTAACAGTCACCTGAGCTTTGTGGTTATTTCAAAATGCTTCCTTTGGAAGTCACATGAGAAGTTTGGCTTCTAATATCAGTTTCCATTTCATATCCTATTGACAAACTGCCCCTGCAATTAACGTCTTAATACAGTAGAGTAGGAAAAGAGATTTAAAAAAAAAAAAAATCCCTTGGCATTCTCTCCAGAACAGAATTTTTTGGAGGGGAGGGGTTGTTACACAGCCCTCTGCTCCTTCCTCCGTGCTTTGAAAGCAAACATAGAGGCCCTTTTCCTCTAAAGAATTTTGGGGCCACTTCAGTGCAAACTCATGACATAAATAGAGTAGTTAACAAAGGACGTTAGGAAGTCCCTGCCTTCAAACAGCTGGGTCTTTGGCTTTTGCCCCAGAAATTCGTTTTCCTCCAGACCAGAGGAAACCAAAGTGAACGCTGTTGGGAGAAGATTTCACTCTGCCTCTGTTCTTACAAGCTGTGGGACCTATGCTAATTACTTAGCCAGTTGCCTTGACCAAAACTGTCTTTAGGCGAGAGGTAAACTGACGCCAAGTGCGCCACCTCCCAAGCCAGGTGATCACACGATCAAAGAGCAGAAGGTGTCAAAGAGGAATAAATTAGATTTTTCAAGGCCCTCCAGATAATGAGGGAGCCGGTGGTGGGCTCTGTTAATGCCCCATCTAGATCCGCTTTGCTGGCTGACTCATGAATTCCCTTCCCAGCTGTTATGTATGTTAGTGGCTAATAACCCACAGCTGCCCCCTTCTGACAACTGTTCTTGGCTGGTGGGGAGCTGCCTTCTGGGGAGGCTAAGCCCACCTACCCTCCCCCCTTTCAGTCTATACGAATGGCTCCCCAATGCAAGGGTTCAGAAAGACCTTGCCTCGATTAGTGACCAGTCTTGTGATGCGGTTTACATTCCAGAGCCAATGGAATCACAAGGAAGCTCATCTCCCACTGAGACGACATCCTTGCCTAACTCTTCCCTGCCCTCTCCCTCCCTTCATTCCCTTTAAAACTCCCTCGATGTATCCTATGCATCTGAATTCTGTCTCAAGCCCTGCTTCTCGGTGGTCCAGCTTAGAGAGTCGGTACCGGGAATGGTCCTAAGAAGCAGAGTCTAAGGATAGGATTTCAAGTGGTAGCTGGGATGCTGACAGCTGTGTGAGAACCCTCACCTTGGGGGAGCTGGGTGGGAGAGAGGTAGATGGGGCTGCATTGGCTTAGGCAATCTCTCTGGTGATTGAGGATGTGGGGGAAATAGTAATTTTTTAAACTGAAATTAGGTGGTCACTGATGCTTTAAAGAGGGAAAATGACTGCCTCTGGTCAATCCGTCATCAATATACAGCAAAGCCCGTGGACCTGCTTAGGAGCCTGTTGTAACCATCACCTGCAGTCAGACAGCAGACCGTTCGTTCCGAGGACCAGGCTCAGGCTCACTTAAAATGAGCTGATCTTTAGAAATGGTCAACTCCTCAGCCATGGTCAATCCCCAACACCATAGTCTGGGCTCTGAGAAGGAACTAGGGATGAGAACCAAACAGTGGTAGAACTTCAGACTCCTCTGAACCTTTGGGGCCTGTAGAAGTGGCCAACTCCCACCCTCCAATCTGAAGACTATGCAGAAGCTTCAAATGAGGCAGGTACCCTACAAGACAATGCATTTTCCAGGATCTGCCCCGTAGCCGCTAGACCAATCACTAAAATTAGGCCTCAGGGACTTCCCTGGTGGTCCAGTAGTTAAGACTCTAAGCTTCCAACGCAGGGGGAGCGGGTTCAATCCCTGGTTGGGGAACTGAGATCCTACATGCCCTGCGGCACAGCCTAAATAAATAAATAAAATTTTTAAATAAAATAAAATTAGGCCTCAGTATGGCCTACCTGGGGAAGTGTTGCAGGCTTGCTAAGGGAGGAATGGAATGAGCTTGCAGGACCATGCTAATATATACTAGCAGGAACTTTAAATAAGCCTCATCAAGGGGTGGGAGTGGGGTTAAGGAAGGGTTTGTAGATGTGGGCTCGCTCTCCCATAATATAGGTCTAACACTTTGTCAAGGGCCCTGAGTGGACTGCTTCTGATACACCATATGGATGGTACTTGGCAAGAGAAGTGAGACACATTAAGTGAAGTCAAGATAATATGACTTCCATGGTAGATGAAGGAAGAGCTCAACAGGCTCAGGGAAGTGAACCTGTTAGAACGGATGCTCCTAGCGGAATATATTTCATAAGAAGACCCGGAGGACACTCTGTTTACCGAGGCCATGAGAGGTGGGGGCACCACCAGCTTTGCTGAGAAACTCGGTGACGCCCAGTGGGATGTGTAGGCCAGGGCCGACCATAGGGGATGCTGTTACAGAACTGGGCTCTCTAGTAATGGGATCCTGGAGTGACAGAGGCTGGGTGGCAGCACTTACCCATTCGAAGCAATGTGGGCATGATTGCTGTAGAGGGAAGCAGGGTCAGAATGACAGATAGGGGCACCTGACTTGCAGAGATCCATGGAGATGGCTGATAGGACATGGGACTAGATAGACAGGCGGTCAACAAAGCATAATATATGTAATCAAATACATATATGTGTGTGTGTGTGTGTGTATATATATATATATATATATATATATATAAAAATCTGGATTGCAGAAGACTGAAGTCAGCTGACCCAGTGGAAAGTCACAATCTCCTTCCCAGCTTCCCCACCTGAGCCAGTTCTCAGATCCAAAACACCCATTCAGTAAAAGAGAAGCCGGATCCACAGCAAATGTACACAGCAGTGATTTTCCAAATCCTTCCCAAAGAGACCTCTGACCATTTAATTTACTCGGGGAGCCATACACTGGGTTACAAAGAGCAATACTCAGGTATTTCCAGGCTACTGGATACAGAGTCCAAGTTAATGCAGACAGATGGGGACTTAAAGCACCCACAGGGATCCTTTTTGGCTAAGGGAGTAAGATCACCTTATTTGGGAAAGTAAAGAGGAAAGGCGGAATAGATATGCTCACCCAAAAGAAGTCGCTATTCATTTGGGACTTGCCATTCCACGGTTGCCAGGACCCTATTAAGTGAGGTTATAATCCTGATGACATCACAATGGTTGACTGGTAACCAGTTAACCATTGTACACATTATACTAAGCACCTTATTAGTTATCTTCTATAATATAAATATCTGTTTACTGGTCCATGCAATTGAGAGAGTATCTTCTAACTCCCCACCTTATAGATGAGAAATTTCTACCTCTCCCCATCTCATTACTTCCAAACATGTATGGCCATACCACTGATTCTATTAAGGTTTATAGCACTTACCTCCTGTTGGGCAACCATAATCATTTATGTAACAGGATGATTGATAAAGGTAGCTAGGAGGGACATCCTCTGAGGTTACTGATCTCTCCCCCATAACTGAGAGGTGACTTTGAAGTCCATGTGGATATTGGTGGGAAGGCTTCACATTGGGGGGCTTAGTGATGGGGGAGGTAAAGGAGAGACTGGGTAGGCATTTGTGCATACACACAGACACACACACCTAGATGTACACAGACGCACGCCTACACTGCCCAAAAGAGGGAGCCTTCCTCCAGGATGCCAGCCCCCACTCTGCGATCCCCACCCCTGCCACAAAGAAATTTCCATCTCTTTAGAGAGTTCCTCTTCGCCTCACCATGAAGAAAAAGCTATACTGTCCATGCAATATAGGTGGAGGAGGTGGGCGAAGGCCATCTATGCAGCCAATCGCCAATTGTTCAGTTACTGAGATTTCCGTCCTACTTCTTGTGTGACCCTGTCCCTGCTCCAGAAACTGTGACCTTGAGAACAATCTCTGCTCTGTCCCTCCCTCATGAATGCGTAAGTCATGGGTCTTGCTCATCGGCCTGGTCCCATAGGCTGCCGTGAGAGTGGCACGACTGAAGACTGAAAAGGAAGGCTGGGGTAGCTCTTGAAAGGCCCCGTGGGCCTTACAGAGGACTCTGAATTTTCTTCTAAGTGCAGTAGAAAGGCTGACCCATCACAACAGGTAACCGGTTCTCTTGCCACTCCTGTTTCTTTCTCCTGGTCTCCTTCTTTCTTTGAAACGTACTAAATTCATTCCTACCCCAGGGTGTTTGTACTTTCTTTCTCTCTCGGGACAGCTCCCGGATCCTGATACTGATGATGCCTTCTTATAATTCAAGTGACAGCTCAAAAGAGGCCTCTTCAGGCAGGTTTCCTCTGGTCCTGAAATCTGATGTGCTTCCTCACCCCCTCCTTTGCCCCACACCCTTCCTATCTCAGTGTCTCACTTGTCTTATGCGTCAACTTGCCTGGGCCATGGTGCCCAGATAGTTGGTCAAACATTATTCTAGATGTTTCTATGAGAGTGTTTTGGGGTGAGATTAACATTTAAATCAGTGGACTTTGAATAAAGCGGCTGGCCCTCCATAATCTAAGTGGGCCTCAGCCAAACAGTCGAAGGCCTGAATAGAGCAAAAAGATTGACTTGAACCTTCAGACGCATCAAAACATCATTTCTTCCCTAGGTCTCCAGCATACCAGTGAACTCTGCAAAGTTTGAAGTTGCCAGCCTCCATAATTGCATGAGACAATTTCTTTTTTTTTAATTTTGTTTTGAATTTTATTTTATTTATTTTTTTATACAGCAGGTTCTTATTAGTTATCTATTTTATACATATTAGTGTATATATGTCAATCCCAATCTCCCAATTCATCCTACCATCACCCCCACTCCCTCCCACCACTTCCCCCTCTTCACACATCCCATTCGTTCTTTTTCTCTGGAGAACACTGACTACACAGATTTTGATACCAGGAGTTGTTCTAGAGGAGAGGAAACTTAAGGGTGAGTTTTCTGAGTTGGCTCCGGGCTTTCTGGAATTGGCTCTCTAATTAAATTCGGTTGAAAGACTAGTGACTATTTCTTTTTCCTATCTTTTTTTTTTATGTTCCAAATAGGTTTTATTTTTTCTTGCTTATTCCTTGACTATACCTTACTTTGAAGGACAGCCCACAGATTTTTCTGATAGACTAGACACATCGTATGTAAGAGAAATCAAACTTGAATGTTATGTTTTGCCTGAGAAATCATAAGGTTGGAGTTTCTACCAAGGAAGAGGTTTCCAGGCAATCCTATTGAGTTAAGATAGTCTAGGATGGTAGCGTATCTGAAGCATGACACATGGAATGAAGAGATTATGGAAGGGTTATAAGGTTTTTTTTAGATATCAAGGCCAAGGACATAGGAGTAAATGGCTGAAATTAGGGTAAAACAGAGAACCTTGGGCCACAGGAACCATGTTTATCATGAATATAAATTAACTTCATCTTCTAATTTTCCTAAGTCTTACTAAGACTGTATCACTTCTCAGCTGCTTTTTCACACAAAGTTACTGTGACTCAGGCACTTGCCTCACAAATATTCAAGTTCGTGCCTCTGCAAAATTACAGGTACCTTCAGGACATCTCTCAAAGTTCTTCATCCAATACTGAACAACCACAGTGTTGCCTGTCACCAGTACCCATGCTCCTCTTGCCTGAAATACCCTTGCTATTCCTTCAAGCCACTTCTCCCATTAAGTCTTACTAAAAAAAAAAAAAAACACTCATTCCTTCTGTTATTGTTCTTACCACACTAGAATTTACTTAACTGCTTACTGGCCAAATAGTTGGAAAGGATAATCAGTTTAAGAAAAATTGCCCAAGTCCAAAGAGATTGTATTCATTTTAAAAATAGCACATATGAGTCTGGCCTCTTGCAGTTTCTGTAGCTGGATCACTCAGAACTTATTCAACAACCTGTTGAACTCTTCTTTTTTCAGAAACATAGATACCACCCAAAAATGTTCTGATACCCTTGTTTTTAACTGTTGTGGCTTTTGCTGAATCAAGGCAGCTGAATTTGACACAAGTTCAATGTCGTTTCCTTCAAGAATCAACTCATCTTTCCGGGCTTGAGATACTGAACAAGCAACACCTGGCCTCATCTGAACCCTGCAGATGTATTTTTCACTCCCAAAATCTTGGATTTCTACAAGAGAACAATTTTCCTGAATAACAACATTGATGGGTAAATGAGCATACGCAGAACTCATCTTGTAACTGAAGCCCAGGGTAACACCCTTGATCACGTTCTGTACATGACTACAGATAGTACGAACAGTCACCAGTTCCTTTCTTTTCTCCCATCATGTGTCAACCCGGAGCCTCTTCTTTTTCTTTCCAAGGAGACCGAGTTCTCCACTGATGTGATTGAAGTCCCTCTGCTGGGTGCCTCTGGGGCCCTTCACAATAAGTGTGCGTCCCTTCAGAGTAATGTCGACATTTTCTGGAATGTCGACAGTCTGATTGCTGAGAATGGTCTTCATTCTCACCTCGAAATAGATGTGGCAAAGAGTAGTGACTCTATTTCTAGAGGTACAGAGAATCCTCATAGTACACGGTGTGATGTGGCAAAAGAGATACAGAAAATATCACCACTGGATACTCTTAATCAAACACTTATAAGAAGCAAGGATCTGGGTGACCTTGTATATGATACCTTAAAACATTTTGTTAAATTAACAAGTATAATGAGATTGACTGGTGACTTCTAATGTCACTGGACAAAGAGGGGAAAGAAAAGTATGAGCTTTTACAGATTTGATTTTAACTGACGTGGAAGCTCTGTGTCTGCCTTGAAAGAAGAGATCCTTGGGACTTCCCAAGGATCCAGTGGTCCAGTGGTTAAGACTCCATGCTTCCAGTGCAGGGGGCGTGGGTTCAATACCTGGTCGGGGAAGTAAGATCCTACATCTTATTTACCTGAATGGTTTATCATGAACTGGGTGTTCTTTGACCCAACAAGCCATAAAGTTGGGCATGCGCAGAAGCACTGCATCACCAAATGGAAGTGAAATGACGCCCAGGCAGACCCTGAAGGCACACATAATTTACATGAAGAAGTGGCTCAAATGTTCACGGTTCCCACTCCTGCTACAATACCCTCTCTCTCCACGCCTACGAGTATGGCCTTATGGAGAGTTGCCTATGATCAGAGCATATACAAAGGAAGGGAAGACTTGGGCCTGGTTTCCAGATGCTTCTGCACAGTACACAGGCACCACCCACAAGTGGGCAGCTGTAGTACCACGGCCCCTCTCTGGGACATCCCTGAAGGACATGGTGAAGGGGAATCCTCCCACTGAGCAGAACTTTGAGCAATGTATCTGGTTATTCATTTTGCTTGTGAGAAGTGGCCAGATGTGATTATATACCGATTCATGGGATGTGGCCAATGGTTTGGTTGTACGGTCAGGGACTTGGAAGGAATGCAAGTCTATGATTGATGACAGGGAAGTCTGGGGAAGAGATATGTGGATACACGTCCCTGGATGGGTGAAAAAGGTGAAGATATTTTCATCCCAAGTGAATACTCACCAAAGGATTTTTTTTTTTTAATAAGGCCGCACTGTGTGGCATGTGGGATCTTAGTTCTCTGACCAGGGATTGAACCCTCGCCCCCTGCAGTGGAAGAGTGGTGTCCTAACAACTGGACCTCCAGGGAAGCCCCTCAGCAAAGGATTTTAATAATCAAGTCAATAAGATGAACCATTCTGTGGATACCAGTCAGCCTTTTCCCCCAGTTGCCCCTGTAATCACCCAATGGGCAAAGTGACCATGGTGGCAGGAATGGAGGTTATGGGTGGGCTCAGCAACATGGGCTTCCACTCACCAAGACTACAGCCACTGCTGAGGGCCCAATCAGCCATCAGCCGGGACCAACACTGAACCCCCAATATAGCACCATTCCCTCGGGGTAATCAGCCAGCTACCTGGTGGCAGGTCGATTATATCAGACCACTTCCATCATGGAAGGGGCAGTATTTTGTTCTTACTGGACTAGACACTTATTCTGGGTAGAGATTTGCCTTCCCTGCATGCAATTATTCTGCCAAAACTACCATCTGGACTTACAGAATGCTTTATCCACTGAAATGGTATTCTACACAGCTTCTGATCAAGGAACTCACTTTCCAGCAAGTGAAGTGCAGCAATGGATCTATGCTCATGAAATTCTCTGGTCTTACCATGTCCCCTACCTTCCTGAAGCAGCCGGCTTGTCAGAACAGTGAAATGGCCTTTAAAAATTTTGTTTTATTTTATCGAAGTATAGGTGATTTAGAGTGTGTGTTAATTTCTGCTGTACAGCAAAATGATTCAGTTACACATATATGATATATGTGAGTTAATATTTGTATATATATGAGTTAATATTTGTAAAAGCACATAGAACTGTGCGCATGAGGCTGACACAGTTCTCAGTAAACATTATTATACATATAAAATAAGGCTTCTGCAACTTTCACTGTGTTTTAATTAATTAATTTATTTATTTATTTATTTTTGGCCACACTGCATGACTTGCAGGATCTTAGTTCCCTGACCAAGGATTGAACCCATGCCCTTGGCAGTGAAATCGCAGAGTCCTAACCACTGGACTGCCAAGGAATTCCCCACTGTGTTGTTTTAAATGTCCATGATAAGACAAGTATATCCAGTTGATTCATTCTAGCTTTTCTATAATGTTTGTTTGCATATATGTTTATTTCCCTACTGATGGCTATTAGGCTATTTTTGTATTTGTTGTTACAAACAATGTTGCAATAAGTACCTTTATACACATATCCTTAGGCACAGATAGGGGTGTCTAAAGGGAACCAAGAGGGGAATTATTATCTTTAGAATATATTTTAAAATTTATTTATTATTTATTTGGCTGTGCTGGGTCTTAGTTGCGGCACGTGGGATCTAGTTCTCCAACCAGGGATCGAACCCAGGCCCCCTGCATTGGGAGCGTGGAGTCTTAGCCACTGGACCACCAGGGAAGTCCCCAAGAGGGGAATTAACTACTGGATATTGGGTATGCACCATTTCAGCTTCACTCAATATCCCTAAATAGCTCTTTAGCGATGTATGATGGTTCCTTTTCTCCATATCCTCACCAACTCTCGGTATCAAAAACTCCAATTTTTGCAAATGATAGTTTGAAATGATATTTCATTGTTTAACTTACACTTACCTGTAACTAGTGAAATGTTTGCATCTTTTCCTATGTTTATTGGCCATTAGGGGTTCCTTTTTGGTTACCTGTATGTTTAATATTGCATCTTTATATGTATCATGTTTCTATTTATTATTTATTTATTTATTTATTTATTTAATTTTTTTTTGTGTTACGCGGACCTCTCACTGTTGTGGCCTCTCCCGTTGCGGAGCACTGGCTCCAGACGCGCAGGCTCAGCGGCCATGGCTCATGGGCCCAGCCGCTCCGCGGCATGTGGGATCCTCCCGAGCCGGGGCACGAACCCATGTCCCCTGCATCGGCAGGCGGACTCCCAACCACTGCGCCACCAGGGAAGCCCTATTTATTTTTTTATTAATTTGTAGGCAGCCTGGATATATTCTGGATATGGAATAAAAGTTGACTCTCAGGTTTCAGGCTTGGACAAGTGGGTAGATTGTGTGCTAATTTAAATGGATGGAGAAGGGTAGTAGAAAAGAAGTTTTAGGAGGAATATCAAGAGTTCACGTTCAGACAAATTTGAGATGCTTTTAAGCCATCCAAGAGAACAAGTCTGTGTTGCAGAGATACATTTGGGAGTTGTCAGGTTATAGATGGTATGTAAAGTGATAGCGGGGCACGTGGTTATCTCCTGACAGAATTTGGAGTGACATGACAAGAGCCCTACAGAATTACACATTTGGAGAAGGAGGATCCAGAAGGGGATACTGAGATGAAGGGCCAGTAAAATAGAGAAAAACTAAAATTGTGTGATATTATGGAAGCCAAGAGAGGAACGTGCTTTTTTTCTTCCAATTTTTGCCTACATGTGGTTTCATTGCAGGGATGTACCCTAACTGCTCTTCTATTTGGAATTTGGATTATTTCAGTGCTTTTTAAATTATAAATTACACTTTGATGGACATTCTTGTATTTATCTTTTTTCACCACTCTATTTCCTTTGGATATACACCTATATATATAGGTGGAAGGGTATGCTTATTTAAAGCTTTTAACTATAAATTGCAGGTCATCTTCTAGAAAGATTTCTTTCATTCTATTCTGACCAGAATGAGTTTGTTTGGTTTTTTTTTTCTCCATTCTGGTGGTGGTGGAAAAGTGGTGAGAACCAGATAATGCATACCAATATTTTTAATGGTTGCAAAGTGTGCCATTGTATTGATATTTGTAATTTATTTAACCAGTTATATTGCCTGTTTTGGGTATTATAATTAGTGTTGCAATTAATAGCTTTTTAAGCTAAATCTTTTTGCTCATTCTTTTTAAATTAATTAATTAATTAATTAATTTTTGGCTGTGTTAGGTCTTCGTTGCGGTGCGCGGGCTTCTCATTGTGGTGGCTTCTCCTGTTGTGGAGCACGGCCTCTAGGCACGCCAGCTTCAGCAGTTGTGGCACTTGGGCTCAGTAGTCGTGGCGCACGGGTTTAGTTGTTCTGTGGCATGTGGGATCTTCCCAGACCAGGGCTCGAACCCATGTCCCCTGCATTGGCAGGTGGACTTTTAACCACTGCACCACCAGGAGAGTCCCATCAAATAAAATTCTTTAAAAAAATATTTATTCATTTATTTTTGGGTGCGTTGGGTCTTCGTTGCTGCGCGCGGGCTTTCTCTAGTTGCGGCGAGCAGGGGCCACTCCTCGCTGTGGTGCACGGGCTTTTCATTGCAGTGGCCTCTCTTGTTGTGGAGCACGAGCTCTAGGTGCACGGGCTTCAGTAGTTGTGGCACATGGGCTCAGTAGTTGTGGCTTGCGGGCTCTAGAGTGCAGGCTCAGTAGTTGTGGCACATAGGCTTAGATGCTCCGCAGCATGGGGGATCCTCCCAGACCAGGGCTCGAACCCGTGTCCCCTGCATTGGCAGGCAGACTCTCAACCACTGTGCCACCAGGGAAGTTCAAATAAAATTCTTAAACAATACCATTTTTCACATCGCACTGGGGTTGAGGCCCCAAATCTGAAAGGCTTTTCTTTTTTTTTTTTGGCCGAGCCACGTTGCTTGCGGGAGCTTAGTTTCCCAACCAGGGATGGAATTTAGGCCAGGGCAGTGAAAGCGCCAAGTCCTAACCACTGGACCGCCAGGGAACTCCCTCAAACGCTTTTTATTCCAGCTATGTTATTTGATCTGCTATCTAAGAATCAACTTCCAACAGCATTGTGTCAGCGACCAAGTCTTCAGAGACATCGCCAGAGGGCAAAGAGGATTTTTGCAGCCAATGGCTTCAAACCACCGTTGGTCCAGTGTGGCCATGGGATCACTTGGAAAGCCTGTCTCAGGTTTGTGAAAGTCGTCTCAAAACCAGTGGAATTTTTATTAGGCTCATTCACTCTGGAATCTATTTGGCATTTCCCGTTTTGCTGTGGCCTAACGGTTCACCAAAATACGTTCAGTTCTCCTTGAGACGAGTCTTGCAGATGCTTTTGATTTTTTTAAAAAAATAAATGACAAATGAACAGTCACCAGTGTATCCGCAAAAAGTAAACATTTGGATCAGCGTCCCTGCAGACATCCGATTCTTACACTAGCACCCGAGTCTTGGCGTGAGAAATGAGAGCGCTGACTCGTCGGGTGTTCAGGTCTCGAGGATAGTGGGGCTGAACCGCAGGGAGCAAAGGCCGGGGTTGACCCCACGTGGGGGCCACCCAATTCCTCCCGCAACGCCGCGCCAGCCGCCGCCCTCAGAGCAGCCCACCACGCGCCAGCACCTGGCGTGCGCCAGCACGGGACCAGCCACCCTCCTCGAAGGGGAAGGGGCGGGGCGGTGGCATGCGGCAGGGCCCGCCCCCTCAAGCGCCCGGGGGCGGGCAGGTCTTCCGCCTTCCGAGGGGCTACTTCCGGATCCGGTGGTGGCCGCTGGGAGTAAACAGGGAGGCGGCGCTTGGGTGGCGGGAGGGCTAGCTTGCAGCCCGCGCGCGGCGGGCGATGCTGGGGGGTATCTTGGGGGCCCGAGAGCGCGAGGCGGAGGGCGACGCGGCAGGGGCTGTGCCTGCGCCACCTGCCATCGACTTCCCGGCCGAGGGCTCGGACCCCAAGTATGATGGTGAGGGACCCGGAATGCGGCGGCGGCGGCCCTCCCCGCCCCCGTCCACCTTCATTCCCGGGGCGGGCAGGTAGCTGCGAGGTTCGGCCCAGGACCTGGACAGATTCGTCTGGATCCGGGCTTGAACTGAGACCCAGCGGTGCCGTATGGGGGCGGCGGGCGGGCCGTCTGGGTTAGGTGAACTCGTGTTGAAACAGGTGTCTGCAGCTCGGTCGATCGTTTACATTTCTGTATTTCCTCTGTGGACTCGGGGCTGCGGACGTGCTGGACTGTTTTCCAGCATCTGAGCCCCGGGGTGTTGTCGGGCGATGAGCCTGAACTTTGTAAACTACTGGAATGGAACTCTGCAGACCCTATGCGCTGAACAGTTTGGGTTAAGAGTTCTAATTTGTGGCTTCTCTTGTCTTTTGCTTCACTAATCGCGTAGCTAAAGAGTTCTCATAGTGAGGCAGTATGGACATCATCCTCTTCGGTTAAAAAAAAAACGCCCGAGTTTTCTTGAGGCTTTTGGTTTCTAGGAGATAGGGCTAAGTCGGCAAAGTCAGTCAAGTTATTCATAAAGCGAGAGGTACTTACAGCATTGAGTCTAACCAGTTCAGAGTATCTAATGTTTTAATGAAAGTGCAATTGGCTCTTTAGCTGCAACCAGTTGTTTTGGCAAAAAGAAAATTTTTTTTTTAATTGAACATGAGCGTGATTTGGAGAACTTTTCCAGACTTGCAGTTGGTATCAGAAGGGAGGGAGGTTTCATGTGGACAGTCTACCCTGTAACATTTGTAGTTGGCTAAGCCCTTGCAGACATCAACATAAGGATTGGGAGTGAGCATTACAGCATATAATTATGAGCAGAACTAAGATTAAATAGGGGCCAAAATCGAGAGAGTCTGGTATGTAACGTCTGCTCAGTTTAGATATTGGACAACTAAAAATAGGGGAGTGGGGAAAGCATGTATTTAAAAAGTAAATATATTGATGGTGGTAGTATAGGTCTCGATATTCTGTAACCCAGTAGCAACAAATATCCCAAGTTCTCAGAATGTGGTCGTTTTTTTTTTTGCTTAGTGGATGAACACTTTAAAAAAATTGAATTATAGTTAATTTACAATGTTGTGTTAGTTTCAGGTGTATAGCAAAGTGGTTCAGTTATACATATGCATATATATTCTTTTTCAGTTTCTTTTCTATTATAGGTTATTACAAGATGTTGAGTATAGTTCCCTGTGCTATACAGTAGGTCCTTGTTGTTTACCTATTTTATATATAGTAGTGTGTATGGACTTGTAATTAATTAATTAATTATTTTTTTGGGTGCGTCGGGTCTTAGTTGCGGCATGTGGGATCTTCTTGTTGCGGCACGTGGGCTTCTCTCTAGTTGTGGCGTGTGGGTTTTTTCTCTCCAGTTGTAGCACACAGGCTCCAGGGTTCAGTGGGCTCTAGTTGAGGCGCGCGGGCTTAGTTACCCTGCGGCACGTGGGATCTTAGTTCCCTGTCCGAGGATTGAACCCACGTCCCTTGCATTGTAAGGTGGATTCTTTACCACTGGACCACCAGGGAAGTCCCTGTATGGCCACTTTTAAAATAAAATTGTGCCATAAAAAATGAATACATTGATTCAAGGAGGTTTTTACTATGTGGTAGTTCGAATAGAATGATTACAGAGAATACACGTTAAGTTGAAGGATGAAACAAATATTAACATGTTTTAGGGATTTAAAGGTGCAAGCCGAGTCGAAAAGGTCTTAATTTATTCCTTAAATTCTTTGATTTTCATCCTTATTACTACAATTCTTGATCTTAAAGAGAAACAACAACAGACTCTGAGGGTGATTTAAGTAGGCCCTTAGCACAGGACAGTTGTAAGCTAACTACTTTTTAATGGGCAAACTGATTTTTTCCACGTGTCATATTATAGCAGCTCAATGATGCGTAAAGCATTATGTCATAGAAGTCCCAGCGGTAAACAGGCAAGTCTGTCTGTTCTGTAACATTGTGATAAGGTTTTCTGCAAACCGAAGATTATTCTTGAAGGGAGTGATCGTCGATAAGCTTCTAAAAATTTCCTCCTCATTTGGTTACTAATAATACTGCTGCATTTACGTATTGCCTTTTCTTCCAAAGAAGCCCAGAGTGTCCAGACATACTTTATCTTTTTATATGAAAAGTTAGGTCTGTGAGAAATGTAGTTTCATTTCTAGACTTCAAACAGTAGGTAGATGATTTCTCGACCGTGGTCTGTATTGATGTGAGGAGGTCACTCTGCCCGCCAATGGTAGTAGTGTCAGAAGAGTTGCCACCTAGATGTAAGTAACACCTGTGTTCTTTAGCAACTCATCCTGTAGGGAGTCTCCTGGAGCCAACATCAGCCTTTGATCAGAGTTTCTGCATGTTTTTTTTTTCCTGTGGAACAGCACAGTGTTAGAAGGAGGGACGACAGTAAGCCCATTGTCAGACTCATTCATTTTCCTTCTTTCATCTGACACAAATGTTTTTACCTCAGATTAATTCTACAGGTTCTTTAATTTAATAATGGACCATTTGGATCATACTTTCCTCAGGAGGTTGAATCAGTTCATCCCTTTCCTGTTTGTTTTACTCCCCTGCTTCTTGGCAGAATTCTAGAACTCTAATGCACATCGGGTTTAGATACCATTTCCTACTCTTTAAGAAGACAACTTGACCTCACCTTTCCTTTTAGCCACTTAACCTCTTCCTTTTCTCTTGACCAGAACTGTGAAATGGGAAGCTTTTAGCCTCAGCCTTCATTTCCTTTCAGTTTTACTCCTTCCTGCATTTGGGTGTCTGTCCATTGGTCTTTTTAAAGTTGTCATTTTCATGATTTATTAGGTTCAGTTGACTCCACTGAGCAACCATTCTTTTTTGTTTTTTATTAAAAAGTAGATTTTCTCATTGTAGAAAATAGGAGAGTATAAAAATAGGAAAGTGTAGGGCTTCCCTGGTGGCGCAGTGGTTGAGAGTCCGCCTGCCGATGCAGGGGACACGGGTTCGTGCCCCGGCCCGGGAAGATCCCACGTGCCGCGGAGAGGCTGGGCCCGTGAGCCATGGCCGCTGAGCCTGCGTGTCCGGAGCCTGTGCTCCGCAACGGGAGAGGCCACAACAGTGAGAGGCCCGCGTACCGCAAAAAAAAAAAAAAAAAAGGAAAGTGTAGAAGCAGAAAACCCTCCCAAAAAAATCTCAGCACTGTTGACAATTCAGTACTTAAAATTTTCTTTCACATTACAGAGTATGTTAAAAATGTGGAAAAGCATGAAGAAGAAAATTAGAAAAACCATAATCTCATCGCCCAGAGATTACTGTTTGTCATTTAAATATACAAACATTACATTTTGACTTAGCTAGAGACAATTTTTTGGGTGAATTTTGCATTTAAAACTGTTTGTCAAAGAAAGGTATTCTGAATGGATTCAAGATTTCTGTCTGATTTCGTCGTCCAGATAAGATAAAAATTTAGAGAAGTCATGTGCAAAATTTAAAGGCATAAAGGAAGAAGAGGGGGAAAGTGTATATATATTCACATCTCTGAGGAGAACTCACTGCTAATAATTTGGTGTATTCATTTGCAAATATTTCCTGAGAGTTGCTGTATGCCAGGTAGATGCCTAGATATGAAGGATCAAACAGGCAGACTATAAAACAGCTGCTCACTGTAATTTCACTCTTTTTGTAGCCTCTTTCATTGAAAACACAGGGGGCAGAGATTTCTGTCTGTTTTGATGTTTCCATTCTTTTTTTGTGTGTGTACATTTATATAGATATAGAATAAATATATTTTAAAATCGTGATCGTAAAAATTTTATGTTGCTTTTTATTTTTATTTTTTGGCCATGCCTTGCGGCTTGTGGGATCTTAGTTCCCCGACCAGGGGTTGAACCCAGGCCCCGGTAGTGAAAGCTCAGAGTCCTAACCACTGGACCACCAGGGAATTACCTTATGTTGCTTTTTAAATGTGAACTTTTATTAGCATTTTCTTGTGACAAATTAGTCTTTAAGAACGTTATTTTAAGACCATCACATTCTGTACTATCATTTATTTAGTCTTCGCTGTATTGGTGGAAAACAGATTTATCTTTTTTTTTACCATTAGAAATAATGATGGGTTTGACATGTGTATACATAAATCTTTGTTAATATCTGATTATTTCTTTAGAATAGACCCACAGAAGTAGGATTTGTTGGGTCAAAGAAAAATATTAAAAACAGTTTTGATATGTTTTGCTAAAATGATAACCAGAAAAGTTGCATTGGTTTGTATGAAACTATCTCCCTCAGCTTCATTAGTGTTACTGTCTATGGCCTGCTTCTTTGACTCGATACAGGATTATTTATGATTATCTTTCTATACACCATCATTTATAACAGCTACATAGTATTCTATTATATGTGTATAACTTGTTTAACAAATTTTTAATACTTTGTTATCCTGAACACCTTGTACATATATATTTGTTATGCTTTGTTTAATTATTTCCTTGGTTTACGTTTCCAAAAGTAAAGTTTTGCACACGTGAAATTCTACAGTGTATTGTCAAAGGTTGCAAACACCCCCTTGTGTTTGAAAGTATCTAGTTTTCTGTGCCCTTAACAATACCAAGGATTCCAGGCTTTAAATAGTTACCAGTCTGATGGCAAACTCTTGTACTGTGGTTATTTTACTATGTATGTCATTACCCACTAGTTTTGTTAAGCCTATTTGAATTTTAATTGTGCTTCATTTTCTTACTAGCTTGTAAGAGTGCTATATAAATTTTATTCCCTTTTTCTTGTCATGTACAGTAAAGGTATCTGTACTGTATCTGATTTTGTGATTCATATTTTAACTTTAAGATGTCTTTACACAGAGAAGTTTTTACATGGCCACATTTTCCATTCTTTTTCTTTCTCATATTCAGGCAATAAGTATTCATTTAAAATGAATAGCACATCTCCATTCATGCAGGTCTTTTTGGGGCCACCTACAGGTCGGAGAGGTGAATTGGTGAATGAAGTCTCGATTTCAAAACCTCTCTTCCAGGACCTTTTAGTAGTTGATAGAGAAGCGTGGAATAAAATGTTTGGACCGGGGCTGATTTGAGAAGGTGTAGGATACCTGGGCTCTGTCTCCACAGGGCATTTCCAGCTGGGTCAGCGGCTCCTGAGTTTGAGCTCATCTTTCCTCCAACAGCCCCTCTTACCAGTTTTCACTCTTGTTAACCTCTCCTTCCTCTCATTCCTAGTGTTTCAAATCCTGACCCGTCCATTTCTTTCTTGGTATCTCTGGGACCTGTCCTTTCCTCCACGTTTCTGTCACTTACCTGCTTTATAGGCTCACCCTGACTTCTTGCTGACTCTTTTTTTAAAAAATTTATTTTATTTTATTTTTTAAGTTCATTTTTGGCTGTGTTGGGTCTTCATTGCTGCGCGCAGGCTTTCTCTAGTTGGCGGCGAGCGGGGGCTACTCTTCGTTGCCGTGCGCGGGCTTCTCATTGCTGTGGCTTCCCTTGTTGCGGAGCACGGGCTCTAGGTGCGCGGGCTCTAGAGCACAGGCTCAGTAGTTGTGGCTCATGGGCTCCAGAGCGCAGGCTCAGTAGTTGTGGCGCACGGACTTAGTTGCTCCGCGGCGTGTGGGATCTTCCCGGACCGGGGATCAAACCTGTGTGCTCTGCATTGGCAGGCTGATTCTTAACCACTGTGCCACCAGGGAAGCCCCTTCTTGTTGACTCTTGCATGTCTCCTTCCAGGCTACCTATCACGGGTCCAGAACAGTTTCCTCAAACATGTTTCCTGCATTGTGTTTTTGGCCTGTTAAATAACGTATTAAACAGTGCGTGAGAACTTAATGACTGTCAGCTTTAAGTGCCAACTCAGCTGTCCGCTTGGTCTTGTTCAGTGGAAAGACGATGGACTTGGGAGTCAGTCTGATCTGCTGCTAACTTGTTCCTTAACCTCTCAATGAGATCAGTGTCTGCATCTGTAAAATGGGAATAGTAACATAGGGCGTTTCGGGAGGATTCGATGAGATTGTGCATATAAAACACCTGGTCCATAGTGTGTAGCTCAGAGTAAAGATTCCGTTCTTCCTCCCTTTCCCTTTCTTTGTTGCCAAACTTCTTTCTCTCTGCTTCTCGAAGGAAGGAAGCCATCCTGTTCCTGCTTGCTTGCTTGTTTGCTGGAATATTTATTTGTTTCTACCTTTGTACACATCATCCCTAACCAGCACTTCCTCCCTTCCCGAACTGGCATCTCTCTGCTAGTTCTTCCAGAATTCAACTCAAAACTCAATTCCAGAATGTCTGTCTTGATTAACCCCACTCACCGTAACTACTGTTTTGCTTTTTATTTCCTTGAATTTAAATAGTGTTTTCCTAATTAGAATATGCTGTTTTGTCATTACGAGCTATGTTTACCATTTCTTAAATTTTTTTTCCTTTTTTAATTTGCAGAATCTGATGTTCCCGCAGAACTCCAGGTGCTGAAAGGACCCCTACAGCAGCCAACCTTCCCTTTTGCAGTTGCAAACCAGCTGTTGCTGGTTTCTCTGCTGGAACACTTGAGCCATGTGCACGAACCAAACCTGCTTCATTCAAGACAGGTGTTTAAATGTTAGTAAGAATAAATTAACCTTGCTAAATAAAACTTGTAAAATTACTCTGTTGTTTAACGCTGTCAGAGAAGCAGCTGGTGTATAAAAATTTGAAATAAGCCTTAGTAGTACATCCTGTAAATTTATTTTATGTTTTCCTTTGGGTAATTCCTTATGAATATCATCCCTGGGGACCCTGCAAAAGATTAATCACCACAAAATTGTGTGTATTTAAAAGGTAGTTCTTTTTGATTTATAAGTGATAATTCATGCAATTTTCGAAGATCTGTCACGGCTTAGTTGGTGAACAGGTACATGAAAATCCCAGGTATTGATTCGGAACTTGTTTTTGCCCAGAGCCCTGAACGGTTGTGTTTTGTGTCGTTGAAGGAAACTGTTTTCCTCTACACATTGAATACTTCCGACACCAAACGTGTGGGGCTTTCCTCCCACCCGGACCAGTTCTTCTGACACCAGCTGGGTGTCTTACAATTCACTTCCGACACTGTCTCCCTGGAGTTGGTGTCAGATCTGGCAGGTTAAGGGCTCAGTCCTACAAGACTGTCCTCATTTCAGATGCCAGTCGAAAGTAGGAGGTCCCTAGGTTCTCAGGTTACCCACACTTGTGTCTGACTTGGCTCCAAATTGGGGGTTCCCAGTGCCCCTCCTCAGGTTTGATAATTTGCTATAACAGCTCACAGTACTCAGGCAGACACTTACTTTTTAAAAAAAATAAATTTATTTATTTATTTTGGCTGTGTTGGGTCCTCGTTGCTGCGCGTCGGCTTTCTCTAGTTGTGGCGAGCTGGGGCGACTCTTCATTGCGGTGTGCGGGCTTCTCATTACGGTGGCTTCTCTTGTTGCGGAGCACAGGCTGTAGGCATGCGGGCTTCAGTAGTTGCGGCTTGCGGGCTCTAGAGTGCAGGCTCAGTAGCTGTGGTGCACGGGCTTAGTTGCTCCGCGACATGTGGGATCTTCCCGGACCAGGGCTCGAACCTGTGTCCCCTGCATTGGCGGGTGGATTCTCAACCACTGCGCCACCAGGGAAGCCCGAGACACTTCCTTATGCTCACCAGTTTATTATAATAAAGGATATGATAAAGGATACAGAGGCACACAGGGTGAGGTCCTGAGGGTCCCCACAGAGTTTGGGTTCCCCACCCTCCTGGCAAGTGGATGTGTTCACCCACCCTGTACTTTAGGGACTTTTTATTGAGGCTTCATCACGTTGCTATGCTTGATTATTAACTCAGTCTCCAGCCCTTCTCCCCTCCCTGGAAGATGGGGGTGTGAAGTGGAAAGTTCTCAGCTTCTAATCAAGGCTTGGTCTTCCTGGGAACCAGCCCCCATCCTGAAGTGACCTAGGGGCTCCAGCCACCAGTCATCTCATTAGCATACAAAGACTCATCACTGGAGACTCCAAGGCTCTGAGAAGCTCTTGTGTCAGGAACTGAGGTCAGAGACCAAATATTAAGACAAAAGATGCTCCTAATACCCCTATCACTCAGAAGATTATAAGAGTTTTATAACTGTGGAGCTGTGTGTCAGTAGTAGCCCAAGACAACGATCAAAATAATCACAGTGGTTGAAAATGTTTATTCCTGCCACAGGTTACTTGTCTGAGGACCAAGCACAGAAATGAGTAGAATTACAGATTATGGCATTTCTGGTTCAGCTTCATAGATTGAACTCTTGAGGAGCCCACACCACAGATTCTAAGTGTCTTTTCTCCCAAAAGTTTTCCCAAGTCTTGTTTGGTGTTAGAAAGCCTTGAATTTACAGATACTTTTATGTGATCTTAGAAGAACGTAATGTTTTTAGTTAAAGGTAATTATTTTGATAAGCTTCATGGGACATAAGAAATGGTAAAAAATGTTATTTGTTCAGTATACACTTATTTTCTTGAATATGTGTTGAGGGGGGTGGGTCATACAAAAGGGGGTGTGTTCTGTAGGTTGCAAACCCGGGGATTATTTTCTGGTATAGAGAAGCAGATTATAATGCTTTTTTTTTTTTTTTATAAATTTATTTATTTATTTTTGGCTGCATTGTGTCTTTGTTGCTGCACGTGGGCTTTCTCTAGTTGCGGCGAGTAGGGTCTACTCTTCGTTGCGGTGCGCGGGCTTCTCACTGCACTGGCTTCTCTTGTTGCAGAGCACAAGCTCTAGGCTTCAGTAGCTGCGGCTCACGGGCTTAGTTGCTCCGTGGCATGTGGGATCTTCCTGGACCAGGGATTGAACCCATGTCCCCTGCATTGGCAGGCGGATTCTTAACCACTGCGCCACCAGGGAAGTCCTATAATGCTTTTAATATAGTACTCTCACTCCTGATTAAAGCAAAGCTGTGAATCTTGCTGGGTTTAAGATGTTTTAAAATTCCTTATATACAGCCCTTTTAAAGCCTGAACTTTAATACAAAGTTGATTATTTTTTAAAGAGAAATGAGAGTGTTAATATCATTATTACCTTTTACTTACTGTTTCCCTCTTCTGACTGAATTTTGGTTTCCTTTCTTCCTTCGTGTCATGGTGTTCAAAATAAAGGATATTTAAGTAAATGTTTTTGATGTGGTTTAGTTAGTTGACAATCTAAATGGAGAGTTTTTCACATAGAATTTTCTCTATAGTACCTGTATTCCTTGAACGAGTAAAAACCAAGCACTTCTGTAGAAACTTCTTTTTCTGAGCAGCCTCGTCTTGTGACTCAAGACTTGACTTCCCCCCGGGTATTTGGTCTGTACACACATCTCAGATGTGCTCTTTGTGTGTTGGTTAAGGATATTCCATAATTGAAAACAACGGTTCGTATTCACTTTTGTTGTCAGTTCTAATCATTTGTTTCCACTCCTGCCTTTTAAATTTTTATTTATTTATATGTTCTACCCCTCCCCCTCCTTTTTTTTTTTTTCCTTGCCTTTTTTAAAAACAGAACTTAGTACTTTACTGACTGACCAAGCACGGTAAACAAATGACTGTAGAATGTAGAGTGTCAGGTAAGAAATAACAGATGAGCCCCTGATCAACGAGTGTAACCAATCATTCCATCTCTTCAGAGAATCAGTCCCCAAGCTGTAATGTGTGCGTAAACATAACTTCTTTCTTATAGAGGCTATTATTATGACTCTTTATTTTCTGTGTTTTCTTGAAAATTGCCATCTCATTGATGGCCTTTCTAATAATTGTCTTCTATATTTTCTTATAGTACTTTGTCAGACCTTTATCAAAATGGGGCTGCTGTCATCCTTCGCGTGTAGTGGTGAGTTTAGCTCCTTGCGGCTACATCACAGCAGAGCTATTATGCACTTAATGAGGTCAGCTAAGGAGAGAGTTCGTCAGGTAAGCACTAAGAAATGTACTTGGAGTGTGATAAAAACATTTTCATTTCAAGAGAACTGCATTTTAAAGCATTCTGAGATCCTGATTATAACAGGTTTATTCAACATTATAACATCTGTTTATTCAACAGATGTTTATCGAATGGCTGCTATGTGTTAGGCTCTCTTGTAGGAGCTGGGGTCCAGGCAGTGAGCAAAATAAAAGTCCCTGCCCTGGGGCGGGGGTGGTGGTGGGATGAATTGGGAGATTGGGATTGACATATCTACACTAATAGGTATAAAATAGATAACTAATAAGAACCTGCTGTATTAAAAAAAAAAAGTCCCTGCCCTCAGGGAGCCGATGTTCTGACAAGCAGGCAGTAAACAGGAGAACAAGAAAAATACATGGGGTGTTAGGTGGTGGTAAGTGTTAAGGAGAAACATAAAGCAGTGAAGGGCATTAGAAAATGTTGGGAGGGGCCGTGTAGCGTGGCAGGTAGGACCTCGCTGAGACAGGAGCAAGGAGCTGAGGTTGAGGAATGAATCACACGGAGGGAAAGCATTCCAGGCAGAGGAGCAGCTGTGTGCTGGCTTGTTTGTGAGGCTGACAGGCAGCCCGTGGCAGAGGTGGAGTAAGCAAGGGGGGAGAGGCAGGGCCGAGGGGCAGATGGAGATGGATCTGGAGACGTTTTAATGTCTTTGGTTTTCACTCAGTAAAATGAGAAGTGTTGCAGGGTTCTGAGCATGGGAGTGACATAATCTGACTTTAACGGGTTCTCCCCAGCTGCTGTGTTGAGAATACACAGAGGAGGGGACTGAGGGCAGAAGCAGGGAGACACGTGCAGTCATATAGGCACAAGGTGCTGGGGGCTTGGAACGGTGACACGGGAGCAGTGGTCAGTTTCTGCTTTTATGTGAAGGGGAAGCTGGCGTTGTTTGCCGGTGGCGCTCCTTGGTGAATCTCAGCTTTGTCCTTGGATGGCAAGAATATAGCTTTTTCACAGGTGATCTTTTAGTTAAGAGAAAAATGTCTTCAATTGCAAACTCTTAAGTAATATTGAAAAAGCCATTGGGTGGGTGTGGTTTTTTTTTAAATATTAGTTTGAGCATTTATACTAATCTAACATTGGATTTTGATAGATTCCTTATTCCATGAAATTTTCAAAATGTTTTTTAAAATTAACTTTTTGATTTTAGGGTCCTTGTGAGGATAATTCTCATATCCAGAAGATAAGGTATGTGTTGAATACTTTCTTGACTATGCAAGGAGTAAACTGATCCAAAAGAAATCGGGATTAAGAATTCATCCTGAATTAATCAGAAATTACTAGTGGGATTAAAAATAACGTAGTTAGGGTAGTTTATGAAAATTAAAAACATTGTAAGATTAAAAACTTTTTAAGATTTGCTAAAAATTTTGTAAGATTTCTCATTCTCTCTTTGACTACCCTTCCCCCGCAATTCCATGTGGATTCCATAAGCCCCACTCTTAATTCAGAGCACTGACATCCAGTCCCTGTCAGGGGAACACCACTGAATTTCGGCTGTATGTAGGAAATGCTCGTTTAAAATCTGTAACTGGTCTGAATCATTAAGAAATTTAAGTAAACTTATCACTGAGCTTAGCTACTTAACTCCTGCCTGTTAGTCGTCCTTAGGATTCCTGTTAAAACAATAATAATAATAATATTAACTTAATAATTATTAAAACAATAATTTCTAATTGGAATACTGATTACTGGCAAAATACTTAAAATTAATGATCCCCTTGATACCTCTATTACGCTATTGATTCGCTTGTTATCAAATGTTTTCTTCATAGAGAATGAAAACTTTCATTTTAGCTCATCCTTTCCAAATTATCACAGTTTAGTGATAAACGAGGTTTGCTAGGCTAGTAATACAGTGAACATGGTCTGTCTTAGAACATTTTGGTTCTCTCATGTTTGGGGATTGATTGATTGATTGTGTTTAACTTTCAGATCAAGGGAAGTAGGCTTTGAAGCACAAACTTCACGTTACTTGAATGAATTTGAAGAGCTTGCCATCTTAGGAAAAGGTGGATATGGAAGAGTATACAAGGTGGTTTTCCACATATTTGTTTTGACCCCCTACTCTAAACAATGTATTTGCCGAAGTTGTTTTCATTGTTATTATTTAACGTGCTCAAAGGAAAATTCCTAGAAATCACGTATGTTTACTTTTTATTTAGAGTTGTCATTTACAGGGACGTGGGCAGGTTTTAATGTTTTCCTAACCACGTTGGTGATTTGGTGGATTCTGGAAACTTTGAGGTTTTGTTCTGTAGCTAATTTCTATTAAAAAATGTATTACTTGAAAAAGTTTTGCTGCTGTATTTTGCACATAGCCTTTTTGCTAACATTCCCATTCTTCAGACCTAGAGATTCTAGGAGTTGGACTCTCAGTACAGTTGGAAAAACTATTAGTCTAGTTGACTACGGCTGACTTCTCTGAACATAGTAAAGGGGATGCATAAAGCGTGGAGTCCAAACCACTGAACCGCCAGGGAATTCCCCAGGACGTGTGTCTTTAGCTTAATTTTATCCCTTTGGCTACTTTGGATTATCTAAGGTCAGGTTAAAAGAACTTTCTTTATTCAGTTGGATTTAATGGTACAATATACTTTGTCTTTTCCTCTACTTTTAGGTCAGGAATAAATTAGATGGTCAGTACTATGCAATTAAAAAAATCCTGATTAAGGGTGCAACTAAAACAGATTGCATGAAGGTATGATTTAAAACGTTTACTTATTTTGAATAATTGAGTATTTAGGTCCTTCTGAAAGAGTTTGTGTGTGTGTGTGTGTGTGTGTGTGTGTATTTGGGAAATACTTGGTGATATGGACTGCAGTTTACTAGGAATGGGTTACCATAAAATAAACATCAAGATTAAATTTTTATTTGACTTAAATTTTTTATAGGCACTTTAGGTTGACCACATTTCAGGGTCATTGCTGGGGAAATTAATTCTTTAAGTAAACTATTCATATACAATATATAACAAGCCTTTTATGAAAAACACAGGCGCTCAATTCAGGTCCAAGTCTTCTCCCTGACATGCTGTGTGATCCCAGGCAAACGACCTAGTCCTCTAAGCCACTTCTGTCTCCTGCCCTTGAAAATAGTGGTGACAAGAATGGTTTCATTTACCTTGGAGGTCTGGACTTACTTGTAGGAATGAAATGAGGGAATGATTATATATGAGCCATGGAAAGTGTAAAGTGCTGTATGCATGTCAGTTATTTAGTTGCTATAACAACTGCAGGGCTTGCCTGGTGGCGCAGTGATTGAGAGTCCGCCTGCCGATGCAGGGGACACGGGTTTGTGCCCTGGTCCAGGAAGATCCCACATGCCGCGGAGCGGCTGGGCCCGTGAGCCATGGCCACTGAGCCTGCGCGTCCGGAGCCTGTGCTCCGCAACGGGAGAGGCCACAACAATGAGAGGCCCGCGTACCGCAAAAAACAACAACAACAACAACAACTGCATTTGTCTCTCACAAAAGTATTCCCATTATTTTAACACAGTCTAGATTCCTCGTACAGAGGGAACAAGTATTATTTAATACCATGAACATTTAACAAATTTGTCAGTAAAAACCAGTTCTAAGTATGTTTCTTCTTCAGGTGCTACGGGAAGTTAAGGTGCTGGCTGGTCTTCAGCATCCTAATATTGTAGGCTATCACACTGCCTGGATAGAACATGTTCACATGGCCCAAAGGCAAGGTGAGCGGTTTTAGATGAAACAGTTGAAGGGTTGGTAAATTTCAGCCCGTGGGTGACATCAGGCCTACGTCTGTTTTTGTGCACCCCACAAGCTGAGAATTTTTTTTTTAAAGAGTTAAATCAAAGAAGAATTATTTTGTAAAGATTATATGAAATTGAAAATTCAGTGTCAGTAAAGTTTATTAGAACACAGGCTCGTTCGCATGTGTTATCTTTGGCTGCTTTTGCACTATGAAAGCATAGTTGAGTAGTGGCAGCAGGGTCCCCTAGGGCCCACAAAACCTGAAATATTTACTGTCAGGTCCTGTACGGAAGGTTCGATGAGCCCTCGCATAGTTGAACAGCTCTGTTTTTGTCTTTTCTAAAATCTGCCAGTCATTTGAATAAGCTTGGTGTATTTGCATTTTGCCAGAAGGTCGTGACATTTTTAACTTCTTGTCTCATTTGGTCTTACTTATGTATTTTAGCTCTGCCTTTGACTATAAATTAGAAAACTGGGCTGCTTGAAGATTTCCTTTTGTTTCTGTTCAGCAGATAGAATTTCTATTCAGTTGCCATCTCTGGAAGTGATCTCTGACCAGGAGGACCCCAGGTACGTGGGCTGCCGTGTCCTTTCACGCCCTAGATGTTACCTCCAGTCACCTGCCTTGGGTCACCTTTGCCTTTTACACCTAGGAGCTCAGGAGTGTTTTAGACTTCCTTTTTGCTTATTTTCATTACAAAATGTTAAGTTATTTTCTTCCTTCTCTCAGGTATTTCTCAGTATTTTTAAGTAAATGCTGCTGCTGGACAGATGGGTTGTCTCTTTTGTCAGGAGTTTACCAGTCAGTTTCATACAGGCCTGAAGGAACAGTTGAGGTACACTGGATCTTTTTTTACATTGGTTTTTATCTTTACTGTTTTTTTTTGGCCTCCAGAGATCAGTGTGATGTTAAAAGTGATGAAAGTAACAGCCCATCCATTATCTTCGCCGAATTCACCCCAGAAGAAGAAAAATCCTTGGGAGAATCTGGCGTTGAAAATCAGAATAATAGATTGGTGAACTACAGCGCCGGTGTAGTCACAAGAGATGCCGGTGAATTTGAACCGTCCCTTGAGCCCCAAGGAAAAGGTGTGGCTGACGAGTCTTCCAGATCGATTGTTGGGCATCGGCTGCCACTTGGGCATAATTCAGACCTGGAAGAGAATTTCGCATCCACTGAGGAATCTTCTGAAGAAAACTTAAACTTGTTGGGGCAGACGGAGGTAGATGAGTTTCCCAGAACCTGCGCATTTGCTGTTTCCCTGTAATAACGGCGTGGAGGACGGTGATTAGACGCGGCCGGCCCTGCCCCGCAGGCGGCTTCCCTCCTCAGCTCCCCGTCCCTGTCTCTGCCCTTGCTCTTCTGCCCTCGTGCTGCCTCCTGACACGTGGCCCGGGTATTTGGTCCTCCCTCCTTCTCTTAGTAAACTCCTCCTGGTCCTCTTCTGACCTCCCTGACTGGGGCATCTCATAGGTACACCCCGGAGCAGGAAGCAGCACACACGTTCTGTTTCTGTGGTTGGTGAGCATCGTGCTATCCAAATATATTTATGCAGAAAGATTTCCTGTATTTTGGAACGTGACTGTAGAACATGTTATTAGAACACAGAATAGCTGTCTGAATAGGTGGATCACCAGGTCAGCTTTCAGTGTCCTAATTACAGTAATTAGGATTACACTGATGTGCTGGTGTTCTCTCCCTTACTGAGTGTTAGTATTTAAACTTGAACGTTAACAGGGTCTGCACATAACCTGTCGTGTTGGGATCACAAAACTGTATATACCATCTGTACACTCACACGTAGCATTAATTCTGGCTGTCCAGGAATATGAGGTTCTGTATTTTTATGAAACACAAAAAACTTTGAGTAGCTTCCCTGAATATAAAGGAGTTGAGTTTGAGGGACTTTTCATCAGAATCATTTCATTGCTCTGTAATACATTTGGGAAAATTTCCTGAATGGGCTACAGTGAGCTTAATTCTTGCTTACTTTTTTCTTGGACAAATTATTAGTTATGTGAAGCCAGATAAAGTGTGTGCACACTCTGGGGTATCCACAGAGTAGCGGAATACCATACAGCCAGCCTGATGCTGTATCTTCAGCTTTAAAAACTGTTTATCTCGAGAGCAGACTAAACAGTTTCAGGCCCACGGACTCTGTCACGTTCAAGAGCTTCTTCCATTTAATACCTGCCTAACCCCAGCCGGGCCTGCCTCTGCCCACTTGGGTCATGACGCGTTGTGTTAAGTATTGCTTTATTCCTCTGTCTCCTTCACTAGACTTCGGGCTTCTCGGGCAGGCTTGTGTCTGTAGTCTCTGTCCACAGCACGTAGCCTGGTGCTTGGCCTAGGGTTAGGCAAGGGAGCATTTGTCCGCTAAATGGTGCAGATGGGAGCCAGTGGTGTGTCGCCCCCTAGGTGCAGTACCACCTGATGCTTCACATCCAGATGCAGCTGTGTGAGCTCTCGCTGTGGGACTGGATCAGAGAGAGGAACCAGCAGGGCCGGGAGAGCATGGATGAATCCGCATGTAAGTACCATGTGGGTGTTCAAGGGCTGGGCTGGGAACTACAGACAGGCCTGCTGCCTTCTGCCTGCAGGTGCTTTAGATTGGGGGGAAAATCACATTTTTAAAATATAAGTAGGTATTTGGAAGTTAATATTTTCTGTTATAGATACATAGTTTGTTGATATTTAAGAGTACTATGCTAGAATTTAGTATAATGATTTCAGGTAGAAAAGTCTTTTAAAAAAATTTTAAGGGAAAATTTAAATATTTGTTTTACTTTTTTAAACTGAAAATGTGATACTTTGGGACTTCCCTGGCAGTCCAGTGGTTAAGACTCTGCGCTTCCTCTGCAGGGGGCACGGGTTCGATCCCTAGTCGGGGAACTAAGATCCTGCATGCCGTGCGGTGTGGCCAAGAAAAAAAGAAAAGACTGAAAATGCGATATTTCTATAAAAAGAAACCTTTAAAGAAACCCTGATAGAAGGGCATGTGGTCAGAAGTTTGTCTCCCTCAAGATCCACATCCCCCGCTCCCCTGCAGTTATACAATAGCCTCTAGAAGCACTCTGTTAGGTTAATATTTGTAGAGTATTATAACACTGGTTCTCAGCTTAACACTGCACGTAGAAATCACCTGGGGAACTTTTAAAAAGATGTTGTCAATAAAAAAAAGTAACTTTACAGTGGAAGAAACGTGACAAACGCCCCCTCAGCAAGTAGTCAAGGTCAGCATCAACAGCGATAACTCACGTTGATAGTATGTGCCCTTGATAAGAGGCTGTGAGAAGGGCACGGTATCTCTGTGCTTTTCCTCCCCCAAACCCATAACCCCAGTCTAATCATGAGAAAAATAGACAAATCCCAGCTGAGGGACATTCTCCAAAATACCTGACCAGTACTTCTCAAAACTGTCAAGGTCATCATAAACAGGAAAAGTCTGAGAAACTGTCACAGACCAGAGGACCCTCAAGAGGCATGACAACTCAGTGTAATGTGGTATCCTGGATGGAATCCTGGAACAGAAAAAGGACATTAGGTAAAAACCAGGGACGTCTGCGTAGGCTGTGGACTTGTATCGGGATCGGTGCATTGTGACATGTACCAGACTGATGTAAGGTGTTGGTGACAGGGAAACTGGGTGTGGGGTAAGTGGGAACTGTCTTCTCAGGTTCTCTGGAAATCTAAGACTGTTTTTAAAAATGAAATCTTTTTAGAAGAAGGGTGTTGTCTGGGACCACACCAGTAATTTTTCTATAATTGGTCTTGGATAGGGCTTGGCCTTTGTTATTTTTTGGTGAAAGTTCTCTTGTTGATTCTAATGTGCGGCCAAAGTTGAAGTTCACTGCGGTAGATGATCAAAATAGGGGATGCGAGTGACCTGATTTTAAGTAAAGGCTCAACTAAATAGCAATCATTAATCATTTGCTGTTCACTCCTAGTGACACTATAACCCTTTATTTGGCCTAAAACACAGGTCAGTTGGCCTACTCAGAATCTTAGACTAGCTTCCCATGGAGACGGAGACATAACGTCTCTCTCCAGCAGCTCCTCAGTGCCCCTCTGTTTGCCATGAAATTAGAACCTGCCAGACTTCGTTCAGTTCAGTCATGGTAAGTGGTGCGTGGGGTATTTTTAGGGCCCAGTAAAACTGGATCCTTGGCCTGCTGCATGCACATTCTAGTGCTATGTGCCCATCTTTGTGGAAAGAGAATCGTTCATTCCAGCCCCGTGTGCAGTTAATCTTGAAGCTTACGTTGGGAAAGAGTCCTTAACGAAGTGTGGGGTGAGAACTCTAATCTATACCATCCAGTACGATAAACCCGTCAAAACAGTGAAGGCAAGAGATGGATCATACTGCTAGCAGGATGTATATTTTTCTTTTAAAAAATATTTTAAAATAAAAAGTTTTATCTTTGTAGCATTCCAGCCCTGTGTGTCCAGCTTTACATCAATCACATTTTTTATGTGAATCATTCCCAGCTCCCATGAGCGGCACACCTGGGTTTGAGTCATGGCTCTGGTACTCACCAGCTAGAAGGTTTTGGGCAAGTCAGTTACCAGTTTTGTCTCTATCCTCACCTGTAAAGTGTGGATCATCCCCATTTTATGGGGTTATTGTGAGGATTAAAGCAGTGTCTGCAAAGGATGTAGCACTGGGTGGAAACTGTGATCACTGGAGCGAGTCTGTGTATAATTACTGAGTCCTCCAACAGTTGCCTACCGTTTGGATGTGTTAGGTGAGTTAAAAGGAAAACCGAATCAAAGACAGACCAAAGTAAGGTAGTTATTCTGAATAGTTGGGAAAGTCAGAAAGCCCTTCTTGCATTTCTTCCCAGACAGGTTGGTCACTTCAGGGGCGGGGTGGGGGCGGGGGGGGTCATACTAGAGGTACTTGTAATGGAACCATTGTTTTTGTTTTATTTTTAAAATTTTTATTTACTTTCTGGCCGTGCCATGAGATTTGCAGGATCTTAAGTTCCCCTACCAGGGACTGAACGCGGGCCCCGGTAGTGAAAGCGCAGAGTCCTCACTACTGGACCACCAGGGAATTCCCTGGAACCATTGTTTTTACACACACACACACACACACACACAGAGTTTTCTGTCTTAAATACTTGAGGTCCCTAAATTATATGCTAGACAGTGTAAGAGGAGGGTGTGGAATAGGTTTGAGCTCTATAACAAAGTCGGCTCATTCAGGGAGAAGGGAGCATGTGGTGCTCTCGTGCTCAAAGGTAAACAATAGGTTTATGATTTTATGTATTTATTTATTTAATATATTTATTTATTCTGTTTATTTATTTTTGGCTGCATTGGGTCTTCGTTGCTGCGCGGGGGCTTTCACTAGTTGCAGCCAGCAGGGGGCTACTCTTCGTTGCGGTGCGCGGGCTTCTTGTTGCAGTGGCGCGGAGCACGGGCTCTAGGTGCTTGGACTTCGGTAGTTGTGGCTCGTGGACTCTAGAGCGCAGGCTCAGTAGTTGTGGCGCACGGGCTTAGTTGCTCTGCGGCATGTGGGGTCTTCCTGGACCGGCGCTCAAACCCGTGTCCCCTGCATTGGCAGGTGGATTCTCAACCACTGTGCCACCAGGGAAGTCCCTGATTTAGTCTTACCAAACCTCTCCACCCTCTAAATTCCCATATTATGTTATGATATTAATAGATTAATTAATTCGTTTACCTTTTCCCCCCTCTACTTCATTTGTCCATCATTTTTGGAAAATGTGGCATTCCAAATCTTCCAGGCAATAGAAGCTCACCCCTTGGGCTAACATAATTTATCTTTTTTCTTATTCTGTTATTTGTAATAATGTGTTTAATCCACAGCGGGCCAGGACACCAGATTTATTAGCATTAAACCCCAGATGTCAGGGGTTGAAGGGGACTGAAACGTAGTTTAATCTAGTCACCCGATGCCTGAAAATTGTTTACAGAGCAGTTAATACAGGGGCTCTGAGTGACATGAGAGGTCCTCTCTTTCTGGTGACAGAAGTCCATCGACTCTTGGGAGCTGGTTTGCAGTGGCTTCTTTGTTTGCTGATTTCTAGGTTTGAAACCATTGTGGAGTATTGACTGTGTTGACAGTCTGAATGTTGTGTGGTGTCAGGTGTTAATGTATTTATAACTACGTTCATTACATGTTTTTTTTATAAAGTTATTTATTTTTCGTTGCGTTGGGTCTTCATTCCTGTGCGCGGGTTTTTCTCTGGTTGTGGTGAGCGCGGGCTACTCTTCGTTGTGGTGCATGGGCTTCTCATTGCAGTGGCTTCTCTAGTTGTGGAGGAGGGGCTTCAATAGTTGTGGCATGTGGGCTCAGTAGTTGTGGCTCGCGGGCTCTAGAGCGCAGGCTCAGTAGTTGTGGTGCATGGGCTTAGTTGCTCCGCAGCATGTGGGATCTTCCTGGACCAGGGCTCGAACACTTGTCCCCTGCATTGGCAGGCAGATTCTGAACTACTGCACCACCAGGGAAGTCCCCTCATTACATTTTGATGTTATGTAACAAGTGAAAAACTATTAGAGAAATAAAACTATTTTTTTTAACTTAAAGGTCCTTATGTTATGGCCAGTGTTGCAACAAAAATTTTTCAAGAATTGGTGGAAGGTGTATTTTACATACATAACATGGGAATTGTACACAGAGATCTCAAGGTAAGTGGGGAAGATTAAATCATTGACAGCTGCTTACAGGGATGACTTGGGTATTGGATTATTGAATTAAATGAGATCATGTACCCTAGTTTATTTACCTCGGAGGTTATCATTACCTTTATATTGTATAAATCATTGTTCCATAGGTCTAGAATGTGAAAACTTTAGATTGAATTTAAAAGGAGTAATCTTTGGGCATTCGAAAATTCTAGCTGTTTTCAGGTAGTAAGTGTGCTCTGAGTACTAATATAACTGATGATGCTAAATGTATTTCATGCTGACAAAAATACTCATTTCTGCCTTAGAGGTAAAATCTGTTTCTGTAATTATCCCTCTTAAAAGAAATTTAACATGGGAAATTTAACTTGGGAAATTTTTTTCTGGTGTTTTAAAAATCTGTAATGACTATTCCAATTTTTATAAAAGACTATCAAGAAAGAGAGACAATAGGGAATTCCCTGGCGGTCCAGTAGTTGGGACTCCAAGCTTTCACTGCTGGGGGTGCGGGTTCAGTCGCTGGTTAGGGAACTAAGATCCCGCAAGCCGTGCGGTATGACCAGAAAAAAAGAGAGAGCGAGAGAGAGCAAATGTATTTACTTCTTTGGCTGAGAGTTCTAAATTAATTTACTTACTTTTGGGGCAAAAATTAAATCATGGAAAATGCATTTAAAAGACTATTTAGGAAGAAAAAGTTAATGTGCAAATCATTTTATTTTTTGAAAAAGGTTTAAGAACCAGTCGTTTGTACATTTGGGATGTATAAGGTAATGGGTTAAGTATTTTCTGGGTACACGTCTAGCCAGAAAATGCGATGTGAGTTACTGAAGTTCTGTGGCTCTGTGCAACTTTGAGATCTTATTTCAGGAGGTGAGCTAAACCATAATAACCAGATACAGAATTCCAGATCTTCGCTGGGAGAAGTCGCTTCAAGTGCTGTTTTTGTTTCTCCCCACAAATATTTCTGACATTTCTTTTACAGTTGTCCTCTAGGGATAAGGGTTTTTGGGATAACTTTATTACGGTTTCCCTTAGGAGGTGGAATTCTGGGAGCATGATTCCTGCAGGTAGAATTCCTTGGTCATTGGTCAGTCTCAAAGGATAAGAGTGGTAAAGCAGCCTGGTGAGAAGTGCTGCGTCTCTTATATTGGAACCGCGCTGGAAGGTACATATATATCAGAGATTCCCCATTTCTTGTTAATATGTTAACATTGGCTTCAAATTCGAGCAAGAGATTATTGCCTCTCTGCCTCCAAAACACCTCGTGGCTCGCGGCTTGACCTTCACGGTCCTGCGTATTCACCTGGGCTCCGTGAACGAGCAGCAGGCGGATGCAGCTCAGGCCCGCGGCCAGCAGCCGGCCGCGTTGCTTGATGTGGTGCACACCGCCAGCTTCAGGGCCGTGTTGCCTGTGGAGGAGACGGCGCAGTTGACGTTTGCCCCGTGGGCAGAGAGCGTTTCTATCACCTGCTTATTTAGTATATCTGCAGCCATGTGCAGGGGTGTCATGCTGGACTCGTTTATGGCGTTGACCTGGGCACCGTTGTGGGCCAGGATGGAGAGAACCGGGTAGGTCCCGTACGTGATGGCCAGGCGGAGCCGGGAGTGCCCGTTGCTGCTGTCCGCTCGCGCATTCACCTGGGCCCCGTGTTCGCACAGAATGCGGAGACACAGGACTGTGTTGTTCTGGATGTCTGTCAGGACCCTTTGGATTCTGTTCCCCGGCTTCGTCCGCATGGCAGAGGTGATGGGCCAGTGCAGGAGCATCAGGTGGCGCGTGGTGAGGCCTCTTGTGTCTCTGGAATAGGTACTGATGGCAGATAGCACTCAGTTCACAGTGGGAATGGCTCGACGCGGAGAGCTACTGCTTAAGCAGGCAACATTTATTTAAGATAATCCCCCGTAATTACTCTAGAGAAGTGTTTGAGAATCTGCATTGCTGTTTAATTTCTTGGGGTATCCCAGCGTCTTGCGGGGACAGGGTGGTATGCATCACAGCACGGAGGGGCCCAGCTTCCTATCGCAGCTCATGTCAGCTTTGTTACTCCTGCTGGGACGGTGGCCTCTTCCAGGTTGCATCTCAGTTAGCTCTGTGTCCACAGCCCCTCAGGGCTGTGCTGAGTTAGCAGCCATTCAGTAAAATTGTGCGGACTCGAGTGTGATCCGGAATTCCCACAGAAGTGAGCCGTGAAGGGGCAGAACGCCCGCTGACTCAGTCCCTGGTGGCCCCGCACCCGCTCCTCTACCTGGCCTTCTCACTCGTGTGTGTGGATGGCAGGGGCTGCAGCTGGAGTTTATCGTCAGTCCCTCCCCAGCGCAGGCGGAGTGAGAGTTTGACAACTCGGCCCTCATCTCCTTTCCTGAAATCTCTCAGGATTGCCTCCAAAATTCCTTGATTGTGGCAGAGAAAAGGGAAGGTCTCTTATGAGCATCTGACCGCTCCACTGGGATTAGAAGATGACTTTTCAGTTCACCTGTTGATTTAGTGTAAGCCCTGCACCAGGGGTGTGGGGAAACAGCAGAGTTCCCACACTGCAGAGCTTACAGTCAGGTGTGGAAGCATTAATCCGAAAGAGCTAAGTAAACAGGCCAGTGGGCAAAGAGGTCTGCAGGCCCCACCCAGGGCGAGAAAGGGTGGGAAGGGTGTACTGAGGAATCCTGTGGGGAGGGGGAACATGATGGTCCAGTCCTGGGAGGACCTGCAGAGCTGGAGTGGGGCTCGGGGGCAGGGTGAGAGCAAGATGGGGTGGGGCGCCCTTCCAGAGCGTGGTAAGGATTTGGGGCTCGACTCTCTTTTATACCATGTACTTCTCCCATTCATTCAGATGATATTTATTGGGCACTTAGGAAGTGTCAGCATTGGTTTAGGCGGTGAAGGTATACTGGGAAGCAAGATGAACTTCTTTCCAAGAAAATCCCTTGCCTCTTCCCATTTTCTTATTTTTCGTATCTAACTTAGGTTGTTAAACTCCCTGAGGGCTGTGACCAGGACTTAATTTTCCACAACACCATTGCTGAGCGCTTAATACTTACGATGCTTTAAGTGGGCTGACTGATTTGTGTTCCTGTATTATTTCCGGTTTTCAGAGGATCTCATCTAGTCAGTAAGGAAATTGGTTTATTCCAAACGTGGTAACCTGTAGTCCATCACCCATGGAGAATGGATGAGTCCAGACATGATCGGGAAAGGAACACAGATTGTGTGTGTCCTCATTTAGAAAGTCACCTGTTGAGTTAACTTACCTTACTTCTGGGTCTACTTCATGTTCTAACAAACAAAGCAAACTCTGTGCCTTGCGGTATTCCGCAGCCAGGATGGGGATGATGGACTGCGTCTGCTTTGGGGGTAAAAAATACATTACAAGGAGCCCGATATAGTTAGAATAATTGTGTTAGCTTGCTATTTCAAAGGAAATAATTGTATTTAGCATCTCTTTGGTTCAGTATTTCTCTGTTATGTGCACTGAAATTCTCCTTTTGCGTTTTAAATTACCCCAAACCAGTCAATTTTAGATTGATATTATAAAAATCTGTATTTTACATACATGCAGATTTACCAAGGCAGCAGATATAATTTACTTAAAGCTTCGAAAGTTGATTCTTGTGAAGAGCTCATTGTGTAAAATTAATGGTAATTGCTATCAAGTCCCTTGGTCCTTAAATTGGCCCAGAGAGTCATTGACAAGTAGGTTTTGCTTTTTAAGCCTTTGCCAAAGTCATAGCATCGGTAGTATAACCTGCACGTTTAGGGTTTCACAGTTAATGCTGCTTGTATTCTGTCTATGATTAGCAGAGCTGTTTATACGAGTTCTTTACACACACACACACACACACACACGCCTTTACAGCACGACTGCAAGATAAGGGCAGAGGGTGACTTTCTGAAAAAAATTTAAGTTATAAGGGTAATAATTACTGTATAAAAATTCAGAAAATGAAAAACTATATGTAAAAAAGGGAGAAATAATTCCAGCACACAGACATAATCAGCACTGGCACATCTGAGAGGATGACATTAATGTTCTTCCAACCAAGCGAGCCCCAGTCTCTGCTCAGTCAGTGCCCCTGTGATCCCTGGAAGGAGTCGTCACAGACTCAGCAGAACACGGCTTTGGGTGTGCGGTGTGCTCAGCGTGGACCATCCAGCCTCGGGCACGGTGAAGGCAGCCAGGTGTAGTGAGTCCTCAAGAATCAGGTGGCGTTCCTTCTGAAGCATCACGTTTTTTTTTTCTCAAAGTGACTGCGAGGAGAACGCGGGTACCTGGCTCGGCAGTGATCTGTAGCTGGTGGAGTTGGCCAGAGCGGCCGTGGGCTGGTTGACAGGTGGCTTCTAAGCAGAGCCCGGAGTGCGGTGCTGCCCTCCCTCAGGATGGCCTCGCAGAGCCCGGTGTGGAGTGACGCCACCGCGCCCTCTCCCGGGGCCCGGGCCCCGTCAGCCACCAGCCCCCTGCTGCCTCTCTCGGTTATGTTTCCCATGAGTACAACTTCGAGGGGGGACTTAGGAATTCAGGGCAAACGCGGTACAGAATTGGTCAGTCTCAGTCTCTTTATGATTCTTTCCATTCAGTTCTAGAACTGTTGAGAATGGTATCCGTGAAGATGATGATGCATTTTTATATCAGAACCAAACTTTTTCACATGTTGTTCCTGTATCTACAGTGCCAGCTACAGGAGCACAGTTTCCAGGACTTTCTACTTAGTCACAAAAGCGTAGCCAGATTATCATCTTGCACCTAAGATTGTTTCTGTTTTCTCTTCCCATTCAGCTACTGTTAGAAAAACCTGACAACGCTAAAATAAGGGGATTTATACAAACAAAACATTTACATTAAGAAGACCTAACTTTTAAGTTAAACGCTTTCTAGTTTTTAATGGAATTCCACCCCGCCTCCAACAGAGGTGCATTTTCCACTGGTCTGGGGGTACTTCCGTCGGGAAATGTGTTGGGTCTGTGATGACTGCTTCAATAGAGTGCAATGTGTACCTTTAGAGTGTGGCCTGGCCGTCCCCAACCCTGGCTAACATGTTAGATCATCTGGGAGCTTTAAAAAACATCCGTGTTTTCATTAAAAATAATAATAATCAAAGTCTTTGACTTGTTGAGAGGATAGTAGTTATTAAAACCTTCTTGGTGCCTCTGAGGTCCCGTCAGGGCTGAAATGCACTTGTGCACAAGCACGCTCTACATTAGTGGAATAAGCTGGGGACTTTAGGTAATGTCGACGCCTGTGTCCACCTCCAGGAAATCTGATTTAATCCGTCTGGGGAGTGGCTTGGCCGCTGAGATTTGTGTAAAGTTCCTCCGGTGATGCTGATGTGCGGCCGAGTTTGAGAACCACTGCTCTCATTTTTAATTCTTGAGGGGCTGTTGGCTTCTGAGTTGAAAACTCTCAGCATCTACATGTTTTCACTGTTCATTCCAGAACACCGTGGGGTTGACCTGTTCTGTTTGTTTCCAGCCCAGAAATATTTTTCTTCATGGCCCCAATCAGCAAGTAAAAATAGGAGACTTTGGCCTGGCCTGTGCAGACATCATACAGAACACAGACTGGGCCAATGGAAATGGAAAGAGTAAGTTTGTTTTGGTGATTGTTTTTGTTTGGTTTTGCATTAAAAAAGAGAGAGAGAGACATGGTTGAACACTGTCAGTATTTAAAGAGAATCAGAAAGACTTAACAGCAAAGGTGAGATTTTAAAAAAAAAGCAACTATCATTTCCTTGGGAGCTGCAATGCCCTGCTCAGTCAGGGGTCTTTAACCCTGCCATGCTTAATCTCTGGCTTTTCAAATTACAGGGACACCCACACATACCTCCAGAGTGGGCACTTGCCTGTATGCTTCCCCTGAACAGTTGGAGGGATCCGAGTATGATGCCAAGGTAGTGTTTGTCACCTTCTACCCTTTCAGTGGACTTACCCTGCAGTCGTAAGTAACAAAAAGTACAGTAAATGCAGTGGAAGGTCTGACGTCGAAGTGATTTGGAAATAGCGGAGTGTGGTAGGTTATCTCTTACATCAAACTACCATAGTGCGAAGCCTCACTTTTCAACTGAATCTGACTTTTTTAGGCTATTTTACTGTTTCCAAATCCGTGGTTGTCACAAAATAATTTTTGCAATGAGCTTTCCCTTTAAGATACCACCTTCCCTCAGGAAGGCAGGATTCACCAGAGTCTGTTTTCAGCCGTTCATTCTGCCTTCAAGCTTATGTACATCAGTGCCCCCGACAAGTGTGCCACCTGCTTCCCTCTGAGGCTGAATGAAGATGCGGAAAAGTTTTAATCCAGCTCGTTCCTCGAAGGAATGTTAAAGTAAATTCTTTTCTCAAAATAACAGCCTAGTAAATTTTCTTCCTTTTGATGAATCATTCAACTTTTTAGTGATTGGGAAAGAGCTGCCAGAAAAACCATGGCAGCTCCGAAAATCCTATGTAGTAAACACCTTCCTAAAAGACTGTTTTTAGGAAAAGTGACAGGTTTTATGCAGAGTTTGCTAAAACTTTACCAAGAATGCCTAACTCTTAGCGGAGGCAGAGGTGGGACCGGGGTAGGCCGCAGGGACCCTCGGTGACCTCTCATGTCTCTCTCAGGCTATACCTGGCCTGGGTTTTCAAGGAGCCGTGGAGTCAGTTGTATGGTAGTGACCGCTCTGGGTGGCCGGGATCACCCCTGCCCCTCGCCTGGCCCTCAGTCCTTCGTGCCCCTGGATGCCCCTTTTTGGTGTTAGAGCTGGGGATTGCAAGAGTACAGTCATCTGTCTGTAGATCACCTACAGTAGATCCAGCTGGCAGACACCTGCCTCTGTGAGGGACGAGCCAGCCCGCTGTGTTCCCTCCGTTGTAGGGACTGTCGATCATCCTTCTGTAGAAAATCCTCTCGCTTTTGAAAGGAAGGTGGGTGGGAATGGAAATGTTACTCTGTGTATTTCACTACTGATTGACCGTTTTCCCCCCTTTTTCAGTCAGATATGTATAGCTTGGGTGTTATCCTGCTGGAGCTCTTTCAGCCGTTTGGGACAGAAATGGAGCGAGCACATGTTTTAATGGGTTTAAGAACTGGACAGATCCCCGAGTCCCTCAGTAAAAGGTGTCCCGTCCAAGCCAAGTACATCCAGCACTTAACCAGAAAGAGCTCATCCCAGAGGCCGTCTGCTGTTCAGCTGCTGCAGAGTGAACTCTTCCAAAATTCTGGAAATGTATGTATGATTTTTTTAATACTGGGGGAAATATGAAGCTTAAAATGGAATTTGTTTAAATTGTGAATCCCATTTCACGAAGCGCAGTTGAGCTTAGAGTCAGGTTTATGGAAACAAAATATTTCAGCCCATTCTCAGAGTTGCCAGTGGCGTACTTGTCAGGGAAGCTAGATGACCACTGCCAACTGTCTACTCTGAAAATGGTCACATGGGTTCCAGTTTCGAGCCTCATCTTGCTAAGTCAAAAGGTTTTAGTTTTCCTTTCCAACTGTGGTATATGGCCTTTTATGAATTATTATCAAGTATCTACTAGTAGAACGGCACACACACCAAAGGATATAGGACAGCAGTGCTTCTCAGGGGAGCTGGAGCATCTGTGGCTGAGACCGCCTTACCCACCCTGAGATCTCAGCATCCCCGTGTGGAGTCTGGTTTTCTGTCCTGTGAGGGGTCCTGCTCCAGGCAGCCATCCCCTTCCTCCTTCCTGACGTGTCGTTTCAGTGCCAGGTATACACAGAAACTTTCTAAGACTTAAAAAACTTGACTCAAAGAGAAATTCACAGGTTCTCTAGTGCTTTGCTACTCAAAGTGGGTCCTCCGACCAGCGGCATCAGCCTTACCTGGGAGCTTGTTAGAAACACAGGCTCCGGGGCTCCCCCCCAGACCTGTACTGTAGTGAGATCTCCGAGTAACTTATACCCAGCGTGTGAGCAGCAGTGGGTGGACGCACCGGTTCCAGAGTGCGGTCTCCAGACCAGCAGCATAAAATCACCATGAACTCGACAGAATTCTTAGACCCCCACCCCCCACCCCGCTTCCCCCACTGACCTATAAAAGAGACATCTGGGGGAGAAGGGGCTGCTCTCTGTGCTTCTGCAAACCTCGAAGCGGTTCTGATGCACACGAGTTGGGGAACCACTTGCAACTGGTTCGTTGATTTGTCTTTTGTTTAAGGCTTATTTGTGTTCAAGTAAAACAGTGAATTTTAGTAGATTGAACAGTAAATGGGTAGGTGTAGTGCTTTTCTCTCAGTCTCTGAAAATAGCAGATGTGGTTGTTAAATTGATATCCTTGTATGGAGAGAATTTTCTAACTCCCTGTGAAGCTAGAGTAGAGACCGTAGTTATTTGTTGTTAATGGTAAGGATTTCTCCTTCTTGCAGAATTGTTTATAAAGTAACCTGTGCATACCTGCAGAGATAAATTTGCATAGACAGGTGGCCCTCACTTTGCACTTTGTGTAGTGCAGGACTGTGACAATGACCACGCAGAGCTCACAGCATACAAAAGGAGCTTAATAATCAATGGGGAAAGTTACGGTCGTTCCATGACCTTTAAAAATGTTTGTCAGAACATTAAAACTCTCTTATTATCAGTTACAGATGTTTGTGGAAATGAAAAAAATTATAAAACTATAATTGAGAATGAAAGTGTTTCAAGAGTAGTTTGAATAATGCCCACCATCTTGTCCCGTAACCTAGGGCACGGAGTGAGCATCTTTTCTGTGCCCTGGTGACTCGTCATACTCCTCGCTAAGTTTGGGTCAGTTTCTGGCATTTTACCTTCGGCACTTTTGACGTTATGATCCGTCCCCAAGAGTTCTTTAATGTGAAGTTTTCTTGGGGCATCTTCATCCTTCTCCTGCTCACGTTGATAAGCGGTCTTCGCTCAGGGCGTCCGATGGTGGCGGGATCAGCATTCCCACGATCAGCTCTTTCGTCTGTAACACCGTGCGTTTGATATTCACTTCTAGCATCCTCACTTTTCATGACTTTGCTGTACTTTCATCTTCGTTGGCCAGTTCCCTCTTTCAAAAACGTCACGTGGGTTTATCACTGGGAGACAGGAGGCAGCACAACTCCACACACTGCCCGTGTGTGAACCGACTAACAGGTGCACGGTGACCAACCAGCAAAGCCGTTGAAAGAAGTGATGATTGTTTCTGATTATGACATGTATGGTGGGTCACATAGTGTTTCGTGGACTGAAGTGCTAAGGCAATTAGTCACTATACCTTGGTAACTGACACTTAACCCACGTTGCTGGGTGACGCGTAATAAGCTGTGAGAACTGGAATCCACGCATATTGGAAGTGTGCAGAGAGGCAGGCCTGTATGTTTAAAAGTAAAGGAAGAAGCCGTTGTAACGGAGCATAAAATTTTCTCTCTTTACAGGTTAATCTCACCCTACAGATGAAGATACTAGAGCAAGAAAAAGAAATTGAAGAACTAAAGAAGCAGCTAAGTCTCCTCTCTCAGGACAAAGGGGTTAAGAGGGTGACTTGAAAGATGGGGGTGTGCCCGTGTAGCCTCAATAGGCTCTGTAGATATGAGAGTGGACTTTTTAAGCTAAATACTCAACTGGAATGTAAATTTTCAGTCTTTATTAGGGTGTGGCTGGTATAACTCTAATTGCATTTAGTGAGCCTGTATAAGACGTATTAAAGCGAGGCTGTGAAAGTACCCTTTAAGGCTGGCATTTTGAACCGGAGACTGCTCGAAACGAAGCCTGTTCTGTTCTTGCCTTCCTCCTACCCCACACGCTCCTTTTCCTGGACTTCTCACTTAATATTACCGTCCATCCAGTCTCTGAAAGTGAAAGTGTAGGCCTCATCCTCAGCTGTTCTTTCTCTCTTGAACTCTGCCTGTTGACCACCAAGTCCTCCTCTAGGTTCTACTGCAGAAACCTAAGTGTGCTCTGGACCCATCGCTGCCCAAGCTCAGGCCCGCGCATGAGCTGCACCGTTCCAAGTGGACAGCTGCTGGCCTTCCTACCCTCCACGCTGCGCTGTTCCCACGGGCTCCCTCCTTCCTCACAGACTTGCTTCCCCCCAAGTCTACATTCCTTGAAGGCAGCGACATGATACGTTCGTATTTGTACCCCAGTGTGCCTGCACGTAGCTGGCAATCGTCACGGTATACTGCATACAGTGTTGCTGGGTTTTAAATAAAATGAAAACCACAAATTAATTATATGATGCATTTATTGATATTTAACCACTGGCCTAGATAGAGACTTTGATTTTAGTACAAGTCCCTTTACCAATAATAGGCACAAGACAGCACCATCCTTAAAATTTAAACCCGTTAAAATCAGTGACTGAGGCTCACTGAAGGAGCTCGAGGGCCATGTGAAAAGGGGCCAGGTTTTCACAGGCCCTCATCCACTTCTGCACGTTGGCTGGCGCTGTCCCACTGCAGCTCCCTGTCTGCTGGAGAACGGACCACAGCACGACATCCGCCACCGTGAGTTCATTCCCAACGAGCCAGGGACTCTTCCCGAGAGCAGAGTTCATGGAGCGGAACACAGCGGCTTTTTCTTTACTGCTTCCCTCTTTTAGCTGAAAAATCGCTATATCTACCCAGCTATCTATGAGGGTTAAATTCACAGCATCCTGCTTCTGGCCAAAGAGAGAGAACAGGAAGCGTGCAATGTTCCCTTCTCCTTCGATGGGACACATCGTTTGGACACTGAACTTCATCTGAGTCTTCGGCACTGAAAAGAAATAAGCACTCCATGAAATGTCAACAAGAGCAGCACCGCCGGAGGAAGTGCTTGTAGAGCGTGGCAAGGGGAGTCCCTGTTGGTCACGAACTGGTGGCGAGGGAAAGTGTATTTTCAAGAAAATCGCAGTTTTAGTCGGTCTCCAAAAGGTTAGTAGTATTCAAGAAAGTTTAAACTGCAGGTTTAAACGGTGCAAACTTTAAGTTATAAAGTAACCATTTCTGGTATTTGATGATGACAGTTTTCAAGCTAGAAAGGACCTCAGACCATCTGTTCCAACCCCTGTGCCTAAGGACCTGGGCATGAGGCCTGGAGACCAGGGGTCCCATCTCCCAGGCCAGGACCTCCTGCTGCCCTCACCCTGGCTCTCCACGTGTGGCTGAGGGCAGTAAGGCCTCGATGGATGGACATGAACTCAATTCCCTCTGTAGGAACTTAACCGGGAGAAGTGCACACACCAGTGAGATAACGAATAAATGACATCCTGCCACCCTTTAATGGATAATGTCCATTAAAAGAGGACGTCAGTGTCCCCATAATGATGGGTTTTGGAATGTGAGGGCAAGACGGCCGTGACAGCCGTGACTCCCCTGCCCTGGCCGGTTAGACAGGATTCCCTCGGAGACTGCCCTCAGTTGAGCCCTTCACCTTCCCAGAGGAAGGAGAGCACCTCCGGGCCAAGGTGTGCCTGCTCCTCTTGTAGGGCCCCCACAAGCTCTCTAGACTTTGACGGCAAGCAGCCGAGGAGTCCGCGCAGCTGCAGGCCGCCCCTTTCCCATTCCCCATTGCCTCCTAGTCACGCAGCCCCTCCGCTTACCGTCCTTCCAAATCAGAGTAAAACCCAGCTGGTACTCGTGACGGGGCTGCTGCCTCGTCTGCTCGCCGAAGCACTTGAGGAGGTTCGCCGGCACACTCTTGACGGCTGAGTGCGTGTGAACAGTGGACAGGACCTTGTAGTGGTCACAGAGCAGCCGGTGCAGCACGAGCAGGGAGAGGGGTGGCGAGGCGGGGTTGGCGTTGATCACGATGTCCTTCAGTGCCCCGTAATCCTGGGGAGCAAACCCCAACAGAGCAGATGACACCAACAGCAACCCGAGTGCTGACACTGTACCAGGTGCTGTGCTTAGAACCCCACCAGGCTTCTCTAAAGAATCGTCACCTCCCGGGAAGAAGGTACTAATGTCACCCGACCTGCAGCCAAGGATGTGAGTGCTGGGGATGGAAGGAAGCTACCAAGGGGGCTCGGCTCGGTAGGAAGCAGGGGACAGCAGCCAACTCCAACCCTCCACCCCTGCAATGCTGCTCCCAATAAATAAAAGGTGACGCTACTCAGATTAGTACAACATGTTAGGATTGACACCTCTATTTGTCCCTAAGTTAAAAAAAAAAAATCACACGTGTAATTACTCCATTTACTAAATCTTTCTAATGCCCGACAGGATATAGTTTCTACAGCAATTTGTTTGAGTTACGTGTCAATGAAGAACCCCTTGGAAAAGGGTCTTCGCTCAGGGAGATTTTAAAAAACTAGGTGTGAATTAAAGTGCCAAAACACACTGCCTTTTTATTTTGTTTTTAAAATTTATTTTATTGAAGTATAGTTGATTTGCAACACGCACTTCCTTTAGATGCGGACTATCTTATTTCTGTACATCCGCTCTTCATAACTAATGAACTCATATGATACAACAGAGGCCAAACTCTGTGGCTTTCTGTCCACAGCCGGCCACAATCTGGCCTCTGGTCTTGCCACTCCTGACCGATGCCCTTCATGTGGACCTATGCTGGATGCTCCGCATTTCTCTGAACATATCGTGTTACTTGATGCCGTGCCTTCTGCGGTGTCAAGATTCATCTGAAGCACCGTGTGCTCTGGGAGGCCCCCCGGCATGCTGGGACACCCGGCACAGCTGTCTCACCGACTCATCCCCTATGCAGACTGGCTCCCTGGGGGACTGGCTGAGTGGGGTCTCATGGGCCCCCGGCGCATGCAAACACGAACTGGGGGATGAAGGGATACATGAGTGCAGAGGGATGGACGTTACCAAAAACAGCTCTGGGGGAGACATGGCAATGCTGCCTCCGCTTGTTAGGTCTTTAAGCAGGACCGTTGTCTATCACCAATTCTGGGGGAGGGTGCTAGCAGGGATTCTCGGGACGAGCCCTCTTGCACCCACTTGTAACAAGATATTCTTTCTTTGCGTTATCAGATTGTCCTGTAAATCAACTGAAGCCTGTAGACTGACATTAAAGGTGGCTGATGCAACTGAATTTTAACACAGCAAACTGAATTTAAGCAAAATACGTCTGAGGTATGAGACTGTGACTGGCTTTTAGCAACAAATTGCAAAAGGATCGGTGGGGATTTTGCGCCTAGACAGCCCAGGCTCTGAAATTCAGGCCACTCTCAAAGAGTCGGGGTGGACTTGGCTGAACTCAGAGAAGCACTGAGTGTACGACCATTTCTCCAGGGCTCGGAGTCTGCCGGGAGCTGCCTGCAGTAGCAGGAAGCAGGGACTCTTGACTCCCTCTTCTGCCTAAGGATCCCCCCCACCCGTTCTCTACCGGGTCTGAGAAATCCAGAAGCTGCATTAGAGCCTGCCTGGCTTCACTCAACGCTCATGAATCTGTTCTGTGCAAAGGCACAATCAGAGGAGGAATGTCCTTTTGCACCACCTTTGAAAACTCGAAAACCAAGGCTTTAATCCCAGCAGCACAATTTTCCAGCACTAATATCCACCTAGCGCGCCGATCTTCCTTAGCTTTCTAGATGCACTCACCTTTCCAAGCACGGAATTTAAGTCCAATGCACTGGTCGATAAAGCAGCGGGCTCGTCAGCTTGGATTATGTTGCTTACATCCAAGTCCGCGTCTGGTGTCTGAATCATCTTGGAGAGACCATCGACCGCAGCTTTCAATTCATACAGGCGTTTTAAAATATCATCTTGGCGGGACTCAAGAGCTTGAAGAGATGGGTCCGACTCTTCCTAAACAGACCAACATCAAAACGTTCACTTCCTCTCACATCAAAGCAGTCTGTTTGATCACTTGTCTTCCACTTAGTTCGAACCTCCCACCTTTCAGAAGACATTAAAATGAAGTTAGCAGAATCATCTCATTTGCTCCAGTCCAATAGGTCCTGCAAATCAATCCCCAAATGCTATAAAACAAATAATGTTGTGCCTGAAAGCCACTCAGAAATTGCAGGACTCCTATTTCAGATGATTTAGTCTTTAAGAACAGAGAAGGAGAGAAGACGAACACAAATTGTTCTTTCTATCAAACTAGTTCAAAATACTTTGCGTAAATGAATAGAAGATGATTGGGGGTGGCGATGAGGATGTAATCAATCATACTAATCGAAGGGAAAAGGGAGCACACACAGGTTAAGAGAAAAGTGTCCTTAGGCTTAGAGGTATGTCCGGGAGGGTCAAATGATCCATTCCCCAAATCATTTTCTAGGCAATACTGGCACTCACATTATCTTAGAATCATCTAGAACTTTTTCACTGCTGAAATGCATTACTTCATAAAGAGGGAATATTCACATCCTTCATTCACTGAATCTGCATCTTTCTTGCCTGGTACAGTGGACTAGCATACCATAAGTAACTAATAACATTGGGTTGGCCAAAAAGTTTGTCTGGGTTGTTCCGTAATGGAACTCTTTGGCCAACCCAATATTTGCTGAGAAATAAATCTCAAATCTCTGCAGACTTACTTTATTGTTTATTTAATTTATTTATTTTTGGCTGCGTTGGGTCTTCGTGGCCGCGCATGGGCTTTCTCTAGTTGCGGCGAGCGGGGGCTACTCCTCACCATGGTACACGGGCTACTCACTGTGGTGGCTTCTCTTGTTGTGGAGCAAGGGCTCCAGGTGCGCGGGCTTCAGTAGTTGTGGCACACAGGCTCAGCAGTTGTGGTGCACAGGCCTAGCTGCTCTGTGGCATGTGGGATCTTTCTGGACCAGGGCTTGAACCCGTGTCCCCTGCATTGGCAGGCGGATTCTTAACCACTGTGCCACCAGGGAAGTCCCTACCAACTTAATTTTTTTATTTTTATTTTTTTGCGGTACGCGGGCCTCCCACTGCTGTGGCCTCTCCCGTTGCGGAGCACAGGCTCTGGACGCGCAGGCTCAGTGGCCATGGCTCACGGGCCCAGCCGCTCCGCGGCATGTGGGATCTTCCTGGACCGGGGCACGAACCCGCGTCCCCTGCATCGGCAGGCGGACTCTCAACCACTGCGCCACGAGGGAAGCCCCCAACTTACTTTAAAAAGCAATAACAAGAAACCTCCCAGCAGTCACACTGTGCAACCTATTTTCAGATTCACAAGCTCTCACAAAAGATAATCCATTTGAGTCAAGAGAACAAAGAACACGTTAAGCATGAGTAAGACACTCATGACTAGACAAAAGGGTCAATAGGCAATGACCTTGAGTTTATTATAAACACGCACTCGTGGCCTCCCCTGGTGGCACAGTGGTTAAGAATCTGCCTGCCAATGCAGGGGACACGGGTTTGAGCCCTGGTCCGGGATGATCCCACGTGCCGCGGAGCAACTAAGCCTGTGCGCCACAACTACTGAGCCTACACGCTGCAACTACTGAAGCCCGCGCATCTAGAGCCCGTACTCCGCAATAAGAGAAGCCACCGCAATGAGAAGCCTGCGCACCACAACGAAGAGTAGCCACCGCTCGCTGCAACTAGAGAAAGCTCGCGTGCAGCAACGAAGACCCAACGCAGCCAAAAATAAAATAAATTTATTTTAAAAAATAATAAAAAATAAACATGCACTCATGATACAGTGTGAGTGTTGGAAGAGTGCCTGATCACATTTGTATGCTGGTGAGTTTAAGGAACATTTTGTTTCTCCCCTTGTCACTCACAACACTGCCCTCTTCGCAGAGCCAATGCATCACCAACTGTTGTCAATTTTCTGGAATCCAATGACTTGTAAGTATGCCTCCATGGTCAATGCCTGAGTCCAAGACACCATTTTTCACCTGGCCTACTTCCACTGGTCACCTTGCATCCATTCTGGTCCACCCCTCCACCCCACCCATCCCTACGATGGCAGCCAGAAATCAAAACAACCTCTTAGGCTAAAAAGCCTAAGATAAATAGCTTGATAAATAGCTTGTAGGAATGGTTCTCTGCTTACCTCCTCTCCCATCATTCTCCCCATTGCTCTGTGCTCTGGCCATGCTGTTCTTTGGATCCTAAACCTGCCACAGGGCTTTTCCTCATCAGGTTCCCTCTGTCTGCAACACCCCTCCCCCTTCTCTCGGCTGGTTAATGCCGATTTACCCTAGAGCTGGATCTCCACGATCTCAGCTCCCCTCACCTGCTGCTCTTGTTTGAGATCAAACAGCAGAGAAATGCAAGATGACTACCATCTGGGTGGGACAAAGAAGGATAGAGTTCAGTGTGCCAATTAAACAGTGTGGTGCTGACTGGAAATAAGTGTGCAAAATGTGTGACTGGTAAGGCTGCCACCTGTGTGATATCCTCATGTTAACTCAGTATCAGTCCTCCTGAGTAATACTTCCAATCTTTTAATCCAGACTGTATGTGTGCATTCTTTGTGTACAACTTTGCTCATTTCTACAACTGGCAGTCGGGTCCCTGCCCAACCAGGGGCAAAGCACCTACTGTATTCAAAACCCGTCAGCACTCCCCTGAAGACTGAACCCAGTAGCTCGATCTGAGGAACGCAAGATACTCAAGTTCTGCTTTACCTACCACACCTTCTAATGCTGGCCTGTTGTTTTCCTTGTTCAGGAGAGACCGTGACTTGGCGTGCTGTGTTTATCCATTTGTTATTTTACATGGATTTAGAAGCTTTTTTTTTTAGAAGCATTTTATTCTTTGTGTTGCTCTCATTTCTCCTGGAGATGCTAGATTTCTAATGATCTATCCACATTGTTATCATCTGCTGTTATCATCTTCTAAGTTGCAAGTTCACAGTTAAATGCCCAAAGGAAGTAGTTAGGCAGCAGACTTAAAAGAAAAAAAAAAAAAAGAAAGGGGGACTTGGTCTCAAAAGAGATGTTATGCTCTCCACTCTGGGGTTTTCTTTTTGATTCCATGGGACTGTCCAGTTGAGGGGCACCAGACCATGCCTGCATGGGAATCTCCAGGTGAAGAGATACTGGACCATGCTTGTGTTTTTGCCTTAGCTCTACAGTGAGACAACAGTTGTGTTATTTGGTTTCAAACTAAACTAACCACCGCCCTTCCAATCGAGGCAGAAAGGTCTTAAGACAAAGGATGACAGGGAAAACAAGCCACGAACGTTATCTATTCACTCATCTTGAGCCAGAATGGACAGAAAGTCTCTCCAGTTGGAAAATTAAAATGTGTATTTGCAATTAATAAAAAAAGTCAAAGTTGAGCAGGTACTTTACAAAAGAGGTGAAATCAAAATGCCTAATAAACATGAAAAGGGGCTCGACCGATTTAGCGGTCTCGGAGATATGAACTAAATTACATTAGGATACCACTGTACAGCCACCAGCTTTGGGGAGGGTGCCAACATCAGAAATTCGTATGCACTGCGGGTGAGAGCATAAACCGGGATGACCGCTTTGGAAAGCAATCTAATCCAGTTGAAGACAGACCAGCCCACTGAGCCAGCGATCCCATCCCTTAGTATATCCCCTATGCCTGCTCGTGTACAAGAATATTCTGCAGAATAATTCATAACAGCCTAAAATGCAAAACCAGCCGACGCCCGTGAGCAGCGGGATGGATAAAGCCCTGGGGGCACAGTCAAGCCAAGGAGCAGCAGGCCGCAGAGGACGAACGCTTTGCTTTCTCATGGCAGCAAAGGGATTCTTCAAATCATATCTAGAAGAGGCAGCCAGACATTGCAGGGCACACGCTGCATGCTTCCACTTACACCAAGACTACGTGGTTTAGGGATGCATACTCAGGTGACAAAATAAGAGAGAAAAGCAGGACGTAATGACCGTGGAAGTTGGGAACTTTGGGGGTAGTTTTAAGTGGGGCGCTGACAACGTGTTAACTTGAGTGGTGGTGACACTGGGATTCGCTTTATAATTCCTCAAAACGAGCATTTACGTGCTATTCGCTTTTCTGTGGGTAAAATTTCGTCATATAAAAGTTTAAGTAGTCATAAGCGAAAGAAAGATTCCAGATGGATAGCTATTTTAATAGTTGAGTTTACGGTCGTTCGGAGGCCGGCGGGCGCGTGAGGCTGGAGTGGGGTAGGCGATCGTGTCTGGTCCCCACGGTTTGTTCGCGACAGTTCGGGTCCCAAGGTCCGGGCCTGGAAGGACCCCTGCCCCTAGTCCTCCAACTGAGGGCCAGGGCGGCAGCGCGTGCGCACTGAACAAGAGGGCAGCGGGGCGGGGCCGCGGTGGAGCCAGGGCGCCTGAGCACTGGACGGGCGGGCGGCGGGACTAGAGCCTTGGCGCCTGGCACTGGGCTGATGCGGGGCCGGGGAGAGGGCCGCGCGCTCCTACCTGCACGTGGCTCGCTGCTGGCGCGGGGCTGGCGATCCTACCGTGCACGTTGGGGAGCCGGTACATGCAGGTGGGAAGCTCTACACGGAGAGATCCACTGCCCTCGTGATAGGGCTTTACCTGGTACATCGGCATTGTGGAACCCAAGGGAGGGAAGGTGGCGGGTGAGAGACACGAACGCTCAGAAACCGTGCAAGTCCACGACAGGCTGCGGCCACCTCCTTTCCGACCCGGAGGCTGGTGTCCGGGAAAGCTCAGTTCCTGTGCTCTAATTGGCCCCTGCTAATTTGACGTCATTGACTCGACCTTTGACACAACCAATCAGCGAGAAGGAGAGGTGGGACGTGTTCGTAGCCTTATCCGGAAGTGGCGGGACACCGTGTCGGAAGCAGCCAATGGGCGGCAGGGTGGCTGGATTCCGTCCCCCCCCACCGTGGGAGCGGCGGCGCAAACTGTTCCGATTCCAGGATCAGGCTCTGCATCCATGGAGCAAGCCGACGTGCCGAGGTGAGCCGAGCTTGCAGCCTCTACTCGCGGTCGCCCTAAGGCCCACAGCGTTCCAGACCCCTGAGGGGAAAGTGACCGCGGCGCTGGGCGAGCCGGCCGCACGGAGGCCCCAGGCCAGGCTCCTCGGCGCTCCCCCAACCCGCCGCCCTGTGGGTGCACTTTGAGGTCGGGGTCCGTGGGGGATTCGGCCCGCTGCCCGGACGCCGCCATGCATCTGTGGACCTGAAGCCGGAGCTTGAAATCGCAGTAGACGGAATTAATTTCCTTTTTACCTGGTTGCTCTCTCTTCTTTTTCAAAATTGAGGGTTATTTTCGGGGACGCTTTAAGGCATATGCTAATTTGAGGTGGACAGTTTTAAGAAACGCATTGCTTCTGTATCTCGAGTATGTGATTACCGGCAGCTACACCGAATTAGGGGTAGCGAATCTTCGGGTAGCACTGTTGCACTGTGTCAGATTCCTGAATCCAGATTCGCTCAAATAAATATCAGGAATAGACCTGTAGCCTATGGTGTCTTGCCAAATCAACAAACTTTTTAGAGATACTTTATTCCTTTTTTTTTTGCGGTACGCGGGCCTTTCACCGCTGTGGCCTCTCCCGTTGCGGAGCACAGGCTCCGGACGCGCAGGCCCTCCGGCCATGGCTCACGGGCCCAGCCGCTCCGCGGCATGTGGGAATCTTCCCGGACCCGGGCACGAACCCGTGTTCCCTGCATCGGCAGGCGGACTCTCAACCACTGCGCCACCAGGGAAGCCCCTTTATTCCATTTTAAGTGGCGTCATCTGCAGTTTTTCCATTTGAGACAAATTTGAGTGGAATTCTTTGCAAGGTCGAATAAGAATAAAGATGTTTGTTCTTTTTTTTTTTTTTTTTTAACAAGGGTTTACCGAGGGTCTATTATGTGTTGTATGTTGTGGGAAATACCCAAAGATTTCCCTCCCAGGGATGCTCCTGTGTTCAGTTACACCCAAGTTATCAATAAAACCGATTACTACAAATTGCTAAATTAGTGAACATGTACACGAGAGGTAGTTTGCCAGGCAGAGGAGTAGGAGGCTACACACCTGTATGGGCAAGATGCAGTGTCTAAAAGAGCTTGTGATATTCAGGAAACAGTTGTTCGCTGTGACCAGAATGTAGGGGAATTGGCAATGGGAGGATTGGAGAGAGAGAGAAAATAAGGTAGATTGGGGTCCAATTGTGACTAGATTTGAAACTTAATATAGCAGACAGTGGGATGCTAGTAAGTTTTTTTCTTTTTTAAATAATTATTTTTTGGCTGCGTTGGGTCTTTGTTGCTGTGTGCGGGCCTCTCATTGCTGTGGCTTTTCTTGTTGCGGAGCAGGGGCTCCAGGCGTGGTGGCTTCAGTAGTTGCAGCACGTGGGCTCAGTAGTTGTGGCTCACGGGCTCTAGAGCGCAGGCTCAGTAGTTGTGGCGCATGGGCTTAGTTGCTGCGCAGCATGTGGGATCTTCCCGGACCAGGGCTCGAACCCGTGTCTCCTGCATTGACAGGTGGATTCTTAACCACCACACCACAAGGGAAGTCTGCTAGTAAGTTCTTAAAGCAGAAAAATTATTTGACCAGATTTGTGATTTCTAAAGTAACTCTGGTGGTAGCATGGAAGATTGATTGAAGTAGAGAGGAAATGGAGACAAACCAGTTGGAAAATTCTGAAGGTAGGTACAGCCAGAACCGTGAGGGCCTTTGCTAAGGCAGGAGCTCGCAGCCTGGGTTTGGAGTGGGGATTTGTAGGCAACCATAGGAATAGTTACCCAACTGGTACCCGATTTCTGAGATGGTTTTGATTTTGACATGAACACTGGATTTCCCAGCAAAATTTTGGCTTTTCGAATTGTGTGGGAAACATTGCTTTCAATTTTCAAGAAAGAAGATCCTATTGTTGCAAAAGATTATTCACCCATAGACTTAGGGGGATGTGTCTCCTCCATGTAGATCCCAGTTTAATTAGATTTTAAATGTCTGTTTCATTTGAAGTATCTATTCAGAAGACTTTTTGACAGATGCTTAAGGATTGTAGACCAACATTTATATTTGTGAATATAATAAACGGATATGTTAATATAATGAATGGATTAGACGCATTAACTGTTAACAGAGATGAATCATTTCCCACAGTTAAAACCAGGATGAAAATGCATAATTGCCTCCTTGCTGTCTTATAACCTGTTTCTTTAGTTCAGAACTTGCTAAGGCCATCAAACCTATCGATCGGAAGTCAGTCCATCAGATTTGTTCTGGGCAAGTGGTCCTTAGTCTAAGCACTGCTGTGAAGGAGTTGGTGGAAAATAGTGTGGATGCCAGTGCCACTAACATTGGTAAGTTTGGGAGAGTTTTAAACCACAAGAAATAATCAGTTTATGCTGTTTTATTCAAGACATGTTTGTTACTGTAATAAGGCAATCAGGTATTGATATACAGAGAAATTATTATTTTTTAAACATAAATTTAGCACATTATTATGTGCCTAGTATTTAGTATTTAGGTAGTAATAATAATAATAGCGGTTAACTTTTATTGTGTTCTTACTATGTGCCAGGCAGGCATTGTGCTAAGAGCTATACAGATGGGATACCTCATTTAATCTGTAGAATAACTTTATGAGATTGGAATTATTATTATTGTTATAATTATTATCTCCGTTTTACAAATGAGGAAATTAAGGCACAAGGAATTTACTTTTGTTTTGAGGTTATAAAGCTAGTAAAATATGATCCTAGGGAGTCTGATTCCAGAACTTGTTCTCTTTAATGACTGTGTTAACACTGTCCTCTTGAAGGAAAGAAAAAGGAAAGAAAATAAGAACAAAACTATTTTATCTGGGCTAGTAAATAGCCAAGAAGGCCTTTAAAAAATAAAATATACAAAATGACAGTAGTACATTTAAATAAATATAGTTAGGACTCAAAGTTGCATTTTGTAAGTTATAAATACTGTCACTCTAAAGCCTTTTTACATGGATCAATTTGAGAAATCAATATTTTAAACTTTCTAGAGCTCAGGCTTAAAGACTATGGGGCGGAGCTCATTGAAGTTTCAGACAATGGATGCGGGGTAGAAGAAGAAAACTTTGAAGGCTTAAGTAAGTTACATTTTGCTAATCCTATTTTAAAATATTTGGGCCAAATGTCTGAGAATTGGGCGTAACACTGTCTTAGGAAACACAAAACAGCTTTTTAAAACCAGTCACTTGGGTGGGTATTGTGTGTGTTCATTGCTGTATCACTTGCGATCTCTTCGGCCTTAACTCTCCACCTCTCTTTCAGCTCTGAAGCATCACACTTCTAAGATTCAGGAGTTTGCTGACCTCACTCAGGTTGAAACTTTTGGCTTTCGGGGGGAAGCTCTGAGCTCACTCTGTGCACTGAGGTGATGCAATAATTTTATCCACTAACTTGACCCCTTATAAAAATCTCTCTGAAAATTGAAAAGTATGCTTAGAATCATTATTGTTTACACTTTTCCATCGGAATGTCTCAACTACTAACTTCTGCATTCTGTTTTATCTTACTACCAACCTAAGTGGTAATACTTCTGAAATGTAAGCAATGAATGAACAAAATGAAGCAAATAGTATTGTAAAAAAGTTGTTACCCTTATTAAGGCAGTAACTTCTCAATTTAAAAGTAAGGTATAAATAATACATTATAGATACCATATGCTATTGGTTTTAATTTATTTTGACGTTGAGGAAAAAATTTAGCTGAAGCACTTAATTAATTACACAACAGCTTCTAAGATTTTGTTAGAACAGTAGTAGCCAAACTGAGAAATAACTCTTTATTGGTGAATACGTAAGTTTTGAGATCTTTTATTTTGCAGTTTAACCAAAATGAGTATCAAAGCTTTTATCAAAACAAAACATTTACAGAACTCTCTCACTACCTGTTGGGCCAAACCTTGGATTTTATGATGACTCCTTACCCATTTAAACTCTCTTGATGATCTAGGAGGGATCATCACCTTTTTAGGGGAGTTTAGAGAGAACAGAAGCGAGAAAATGAGCACGTGATGACCAGCACCTGGGAGTCTCTAGCTGACTGTGCTCTGCTGGCTTTTTTGTACAGTGATGTAACTATTTCTACCTGCCACACATCTGCGAAGGTTGGGACTCGACTGGTGTTTGATCACAATGGAAAAATCCTCCAGAAAACCCCCTACCCACGACCCAGAGGGACGACAGTCAGCGTGCAGCAGTTATTTTATACGCTACCTGTGCGCCATAAGGAGTTTCAAAGGAATATTAAAAAGGTACGGTAGAGGGCTTCCCTGGTAGTGCGGTGGTTGAGAGTCTGCCTGCCAATGCAGGGCACAGGGGTTCGAGCCCTGGTCCGGGAAGATCCCACGTGCTGCGGAGCAACTAAGCCCATGCACCACAACTACTAGCCTGTGCTCTAGAGCCCGTGAGCCACAACTGCTGAGCCCACGTGCCACAACTACTGAAGCCACCACGCCTGGAGCCCATGCTCTGCAACAAGAGAAGCCACTGCAATGAGAAGCCCACGCACCGCAACAAAGAGTAGCCCCTGCTTGCCGCAACTAGAGAAAGCCTGCGCGCAGCAACAAAGACCCAGTGCAGACAAAAAATAGATAAATTAATAAGTAAATTAATTAATTAAAAAAAGAAAGGTACGGTAAATTCAGAATTCGAGAGCCTAGAGAGTGTGATGCCCAAATGTAGTCCAAGATCACTCAGGGTGGTTTGCACTCCCGTTCATTCTCTTCCCTTGATTTTTGGAGAAGTGCTTAGCTTGCTTCTTCCCCTCAAAGACCTAACTTTTGGGTGATTTACCCTTTTTTTTTTTTTAATAAATCTGTTTATTTTATTTATTTATTTTTTTGGCTGCGTTGGGTCTTTGTTGCTGCACATGGGCTTTCTTTAGTTGCAGCGAGCAGGGGCTACTCTTCATTGCAGTGCATGGACTTCTTATTGCAGTAGTTTCTCTTGTTGCAGAGCACGGTCTCTAGGTGCGAGGGCTTCAGTTGTTGTGGCACACTGGCTCTAGAGCGCAGGCTCAGTAGTTGTGGTGCACGGGCTTAGTTGCTCCATGGCATGTGGGAACTTCCCGGACCAGGGCTCGAACCTGTGTCCCCTCCATTGGCAGGTGGATTGTTAACCACTGCACCACCAGGGAAGCCGCCCTTTTCTTTTCTTGAAAAGAATCATCAAATTGTGTTTATGAGGTCTTCTAATATGGAAATGAGTCTTTTAAGACAAGCATTATTTTTTGATTCTATCTTTATTTTTAATAAGGTCATTTTTTTGGCTCCCTGAGAAGTGAATCATTACAAGTTTTATGAATTGGAATGAAAATGAAAAAGATAAATATTATATAATTGTGTTTAAAAAGCAGTTATAAATTGTCTATATATGTGTATACATACATGTGTATATACATAATCATATATATATACACACATGTAATCATACCTGTGTGTGTGTGTGTGTGTGTGTATGATTACAGTTTTGTAAAAACAAAGCAACTGGCCAAAATATGCATAGAAAAAAGCCTGGGAGAGTAGACGCATGAATGCTACCAGTGGTTATTCTTGGATGTGCGATCACTCGTGCTTTTTGCCATCTTCCTTGTACCTTTCTGTTTTGTACCTATATATTCTTTATAATCAAAAACATTACTTAAACATATGCTGCTAAAAACTTTCTTTACCTTTAAAACAATTTGTGCTAGTTATAACTTTATTAATTTTGGAAAAATACAGGAAACTTTAAAAATGTTTTTTAATTCAAATATTAAAAAATTTTGTACAGAGAAAATTATTATTTTGTATCTTATGGTAAAAAAAAATTGGTGTCTTAGAAAATACAGGCATAAAGAACTTGTGCTCGCCAGAGATGACCATTGTTAACAGTTTGGTGAATCTTCCCAGACTCCTTTTAGTTTCATGTATTTATAAATCTTGGAAAATTTTTCAAGATAAATATTTTAAAAAAATGAAATCAAGTGACATAGAATATTAAACATTTAAGTCACATGGAATTGTGTGCAGTAGAAAGTTGGTATTGTCTCTGCCTATCTCCCAGAGTTTGGTTTATATCCCTTAGACTTTATTTTTTAATTTTTTAATTTTTAGTATTTATTATTTATTTATTTGGCTGCTCTGGGTCTTTGTTGCAGCATACGGGATCTTTAGTTGCAGTGTGCAGGGTCTTTAGTTGCAGCATGCAGACTCTTAGTTGCGGCATGCATGTGGGATCTAGTTCCCTGACCAGGGATCGAACCCGGGCCCCCTGCATTGGGAGTGCGGAGTCTTAACCACTGGACCACCAGGGAAGTCCCTATATCCCTTAGACTTTAAATGCATACATGTATGTACAATCTTTATACATATGTTTCTATTTTTTTAAACAATTGGGATCATATTATATATACTGTTCTATGCCTTGACTTTTTAATATAGTATATTGTAGATACCTGTTTTTGGTCGATTGGTAACTACCTTATTTTTTATCATGGCACCATTATGTGGATATACTGTAATTAATTAGTCCGTGGTTGATGGTTGCTTAGGTTGTTTATAATTTTTCACAATTACAGATTGTTTCAATGAACATTTTCATAATCTTTTTAAAAAAAATTTTTTAATTTATTATTTTTATGCTTGGCTATGTTGGGTCTTCATTGCCGCGTGCAGGCTTTTCTCTAGTTGTGGTGAGCGGGGGCTGCTACTCTTCGTTGCAGTGTGCGGGCTTCCTACTGCGGTGGCTTCTCTTGTTGCAGAGCTCAGGCTCTAGGCACACGGGCTCTAGGCACGCGTGCTCAGTAGTTGTGGCTCACGGGCTCTAGAGCACAGGCTCAGTAGTTGTGGCACACGGGGTTAGTTGCTCTGTGGCATGTGGGATCTTCCTGGACCACATCTCAAACCCGTGTGCCCTGCATTGGCAGGCGGATTCTTAACGACTGTGCCACCAGGGAAGCCCTTTCATAATAGATCTTTGATTGTTTATGCGAGTCTTTCTACAAGGATAAATTTCCAGAGGAGGGATTTCAAGGTCAAAGGGAACATCGTTCTCGATTTTTAGAGCAGAAGGCCTGGACATTTTGGAAATGAGGAAAGTGTGGTCAAGCACCTTATCCTCTGATTTCCCTTTGATACCATTCAACTCGTGGATCATTCTGTCAGGAATAATTTGCCTTATTTGTGAGATGATATGAGAACCTTGAATTGACTGTATAACTTGAATCATGCGCTGCTTGTAAGATTGAAGTAACATTGAGTCCTTGCATTTGTGTTTTTTAAACAGGAGTTCTCCAAAATGGTCCAGGTCTTACACGCCTACTGTATCATTTCAGCGGGCGTCCGTGTAAGTTGCACCAATCAGGTTGGACAGGGTAAGAGGCAGCCTGTGGTGTGCACCAGTGGAGGCTCCAGCATGAAGGAAAATATCGGATCTGTATTTGGGCAGAAACAGGTAGTGGTGGCCTGTTCTTTTGTTTTTTTTTCTTGATTCAGGTGCTCAAATCTCGCACCTGGAGCTCTCCGGCAGTCTTTTCACTGATCTCCTAGCCTCTAGACCGAAGCTCACTCTTATCCATCCACCACCACGCAATGAAAATAATCATTCTAAAACAAAAAACTGGGTGGCCAGTTGTTTAAAAACACTTTATTGCTCTAGTGATTATGGCAGGTTTCTACTGTCCTTTCCAATCGCATAAAGAAAAAATTCTAAGAATTGATTTTTTTTTAAACTACGTCCCTATCACAAAAATTAATGTTAGGAGCTGCAAGTTTTAAAATAATCCTTTTACTCTCTCCTTGAAAAAAAAGTATTGTGGGCAATGTATTGTTTATGGAGAAGTAGGAGCACAAGTGTTTCATCTTGCTAATAAATCAAAATTATTTATTATAGAACTGCAAAATGCAACTATTGAGATTCTTTGTCCTCTTAATGTGGACAGCTTGGCTAGGAAGGAAAACACACAAAACCTTCGTTATATCTTCCTTTCTGAAGTCAGGCTGGTTCTTGCTTTATTAGGAAATAACTGTAAACCGTGATTTCTTTCAGTTGCAAAGCCTCATCCCTTTTGTGCAGCTGCCCCCTAGTGACACTGTCCGTGAAGAATACGGGCTGAGCTCTTCCCAGGCTCTGCAGAACCTGTTTTGGTAAGTTAATTGGTGCCAGGAAAATTACGATCAAACAATTTTTTTGAGTTGTTTTTTTTTCTTTGGTTTTGTTTTTAAAGATTGTGATTTTAAAGCTTATAGTTTCTTATGTCCATTATAAACTGTAGGCAGTATTATTGCTGAGAAAGAGGATTTATATGGAGGAGTCAGGTTCTTAATGTAAGCAGTATTCTGGGTAACTGGTGCATTTTAGGGGGTTTCTTATTAAATTAGCGTTTGTAGAAGAGGCTCTGTTTAGTGAACAATTAGAATAACTCTTAAATTATGTATAATGTTTCACTTTGTCAGGGCCTGGCATAGAGGGATAGAGGCGCTTTTCCTTTAACTCGTGCCTTACCCAGAATCCAATCCAGCATCATTACTTTTAGTGTAAGAAAAATAGACATTTTTCCATAAGCAGAATTGGGCCCATATTGCTTACCCTCCCTCCACTTGCCTTTGGCTTATCCCTGAAATTAAAGATGGGGATTCATTTTTTTTTTTTGTGGTACGTGGGCCTCTCACTGTTGTGGCCTCTCCTGTTGCGGAGCACAGGCTCCGGATGCGCAGGCTCAGTGGCCATGGCCCATGGGCCCAGCCGCTCCGTGGCATGTGGGATCTTCCCAGACCGGGGCACGAACCCGCGTCCCCTGCATCGGCAGGCGGACTCCCAACCACTGCGCCACCAGGGAAGCCCGGGGATTCATTTTTTATGCTAAGGTATCATTCTTATGGAAACTCAAATATCCCTGGGGTAAATCTCAGGTGAAGCCCTTAACCAACGCCATAGGAGATAGAAGTTTGCTAACTGAGAACAGATTTTATGTTTTATATTTATTTGGCCGCACCGTACGGATCTGAGTTTCCCAACTAGGGATTGAACCTGCGCCTCCTGCACTGGAAGTGCAGAGTCTTAGCCACTGGACCTCCAGGGAAATCCCAAGAGAACAGCTTTTGAAAAGGCGGGGAATGTGGGCAAAGAGCCTGGATACAGGTCCGTGGGCTTCCTGGACAGCTTGGTGGGGACTGCACGAAGGTTCTAGAATGTGAGTGTGGGGTGAGACCAACTCCTTGTGTGGAGGCCAGGGATTTAATAGGGAAAGTGAGAGCTGAAACGAATCAGTTTTGAACCCACTGGGTTGCCCATGGAGGATTTGTCAATGATGGGAGCTTTGGAACATTCCAGAGGGTCTGTGTTCCTTAGTGATTCACCAGAATGGAGCACAGATACACGTTACCTGAAATGTTAATACTTGTCAGCTCATCACCAGGGGTTATGTTTTTATTTTTCACTTTGAGAATGTGCCGTTTGATGTGTGTCTGATCCTTTCTGTTCTGGAATCCTGCCCTAACGGCATTAACATTGAACAGTATCTCAGGTTTTATTTCTCACTGTGCTCACGGCGTGGGAAGAAGTTCAACGGACAGACAGTTTTTCTTTATCAATCGGCGGCCTTGTGACCCAGCAAAGGTATTTCAAAATATGGGGGGATTAGTTTTTTCTTTTAGCTTTTAGTTTTAATTTTATTTTTTATTAAATAACATTTTCTGACACAGGCAATTTACATGGAACTTGGGACTTTGACTCAGAAACATTACTTTATCTTTTTTTCATTCTAATCAATTTTATTCTAAAAACATGTTTTTATGCAAATATATTGATATTATTTTAACAATGTTATATTGTCATTTTAAAATATTTTAAAAAATATCTTTAAAGTGTCTTGCTGTTAATTTCTTTTTAAAAAAATTTTTTATTTTATATTGGAGTATAGTTGATTTACAGTGTTGCATTAATTTTAGGTGTACAGCAAAGTGATTCAGTTATACATACACGTGTCTATTCTTTTTCAAATTCTTTTCCAATTTTGGTTATTACAGAATATTGAGTACAGTTCCCTGTGCTCTACAGTAGATCCTTTGTTGGTTATCTATAAATCATCTTATTTTAGGCATTTAAAAACACCTACCATACAGTGGTTTCAATTATATATATGTGCATACATATGGACACATATTAATAACCAATATATTTATTATCGTAAAAATTATCACTATTAGAAGAAAGTAAACATTTTAAAACATTCACCATTATCTAGACTATTTGGTATAGACTGACACACATGCGTATGCTTTTGTATTTTCTCTTTGTTCTGTCCATTTTCCAGGAAAATAAGGGCCCAGATTACTTCTGCCTCAAACTTAAACTGATCATCTTGATTATAGCACTTTTAGTGGTCAGTTTCGACTTTGCACCTTCCGCAACATTATACCTAGCAGTGAAAGTGCCAAGTCTTAATCACTGGACCACCAGGGGATTCCCCAAAATTACTTCTATCAGCCAGATATGGTTCAGCTTCTATTATTTTTCTTTTCTTTTTTTTTTTTTTAATATTTTTTAGCATATAGAGCGTAGAAGTTTTTCTTTTTTTCTTCTTTTTTTGGCTGCGCCATGCAGCATGCGGGATCTTAGCTCCCCACCCAGGGATCCAACCCGTGCCCCCTGCATTGGGAGCACAGAGTCTTAACCACTGGACCACCAGGGAAGTCCCTCAGCTTCTAAATTTTTAACCTATATTGTAATTGGTGTGATTTTATGGCTTATCCCTAATGCCATTTAATAATCTCATTATAAAGTCATATAAATACATTTCTGTGTACATTTGAATGTTTTATGAGCATTTAAACCGCACCTCATTTTATTGACATTTCTTTAAGAGCATCTTGAGTATGGAAAAAGATTCAGTTTTATGAATCTATGATTAAAGATACACCTTTGAAAAAAAAAAAGATACCCCTTTGAGAGGAAAGAGGAGACTTTTTTTGGGTGATGGATATCTTCATTATCTTGATTGTGGAGATGGGTTCGTGGGTGTTTATATATGTCAGAATTTATTAAATTGTATACTTTAAGTGCAGTTTGTTTTAGGCCAATTATACTTCAAGAAAGCTGTTCAAAATGTATCCTTTTAACGGTTGGTTAGAGTAGCATGTTATTAGAAACTGGGGGAAGGAAACATTTATTCTTTTCTAATCTTTGTTTTTTGTATAGGTTTCCAGACTTGTGAATGAGATCTATCACATGTATAACCGGCATCAGTATCCATTTGTTGTTCTTAACATTTCTGTTGATTTGGGTAAGTTCCACTGACATTTCAGTAAAATTGGTGACCTCTTTTTTTTTTTTTCAGGCTGCACATGGGCTTTCTCTCGTTGCGGCGAGCGAAGGCTGCTCTTCGTTGCGGTGCGTGGGCTTCTCATTGTGGTGGCTTCTCTTGTTGCGGAGCACGGGCTCTAGGCGCACGGGCTCATAGTTGTGGCTCATGGGCTCTAGAGCGCAGGCTCAGTAGTTGTGGCTCACGGGCTTAGTTGCTCCATGGCATGTGGGATCTTCCCGGACCAGGGATTGAACCGTGTCCCCTGCATTGGCAGGTGGATTATTAACCACCGCACCACCACGGAAGTCCCTGGTGACTTACTCCTAAAAGAATAAAATGAGATTATAAAGCTCTGATATGACCAGAAAGAGACTTTTATAGCAACAATTAATGGTGATACATATTTTTATAGACTTAAAAAAATTTTTTTAATTAAAAAAAATCTTTTTAGACTTTTATTTTTTATACAGACTATATATCTCCTGCTTTCTACTTGAAACTACATTAATTGTATTGTTCGGAAAAATGTGACTTTTTCACGTCAGCCGAGGGAGAAAGTAGACTATATGTTCTCCCTGATTTTGAAAATAACTCATTTCATGTAGATACTTTTCTTCTGATTGCTGATATTATGGTTTATTGTTATCCAATATTTTTTTAGGTGCTTAGAAATATATATGTGCACACCTTAAAAATATATATATATTTAATGATATATCCATATTTTTTGGAGTGAGAAAATAATTTTGGGTAATTTTGTGCTCTTTATCCTTAGATGTGAACATTTTCTCTTCCATGTCATTAAAGTTTATTCAGAAACATGATTTTAATAGCTGTATTGTATTTCAATGTGTGGATATATCTTGATTGTAAACTTTTATGTTTGTGCCTATTTTAGTTGTTTTCAGTTTTTAGAAATTTAAATACTGTTCTTATAGATAAATCATTACCTATGTTTTTGATTATTTCTTCAAGATAAATTTCTAGAAGTAGAATCATTGGGTCAGTAAATGGGATCCTGTTATACCGATTTACACACCTACCAACAATGTGCTAGGTGTTATAATTTTTAACCAGATTCAATAGATGATAAAAATGACATTTTAGTTTGCAATTTTATCGTACCTTTTCATGGGTTCATTTGCTTTTTTTCTTTTGCAATTTACCTACTCAAATGCTTGCATATTTCATCTCTTTAAAAAATTATTCATCTTTTCCTTGTTTATTTGAAAGGGCTAGTTTTATAGTATGAATATGAATCTGGACATGGCTTTTGGCAAGTGCAAGTGAATAAAATAGTCGATGGGGAAATATCTCTTGTTAAACGTGAACTTAAACACAATTGGCATCTTTTCTATTTTGCTTTAGAATGTGTCGACATCAACGTTACTCCAGATAAAAGGCAAATTTTACTACAGGAGGAGAAGCTTTTGTTGGCAGTTTTAAAGACGTCTTTGATAGGAATGTTCGATAATGATGTTAACAAGCTCAACGTCAGTCAGCAGCCGCTGTTTGACGTCGAAGGTAAGAGAAACACACGTGTATAAACAGCTTCTAAAACTTGTAGCTGTTGTGATACTTTCCTTATTCTTTCGGAGGCAAAGTTTTTTTTGGCATGAAACAAAATCTGTCAGATTTTGATGGGTACCTACCACCTCCATCTCTGCACAGTGCACAAATAGACATGGAGATGGGGGGCAGGCTGGCCTAGAGGAGTATCTGCCCCAAGAAGTGGATCTGGCTGTCAGAGGGGATAATGGCCAACTCAGAGAGGACGTGTCACCCTAGAAAGTACGTAGCTGCAGATTTAAGGTAATCTGGATCACCCAGGGCTGCCTTCTTACCAAGACTCACCCATTCTCCTTTCAATAAACACGCCCCCATTGGAATTCCCTGGCAGTCCATTGGTTAGGACTCAGCACTTAAACTGCCAGGGCCTGGGTTCAATCCCTGGGTGGGGAACTGAGATTCTGCAAGGCAGGCGGCGTGGCCAAAACCAAAAACCAAACAAACAAAAACACTCCCCGAACTTGGCAAGCCTTTTGTTAATTTCCAGAGTTCTGAAAAAGTTGATTCTGACCATTTTTACCCGTTTTCTCCTATCTTTTATGGAGTAGGGAATTTGGGGGGGCCCTCACTCTGCCGTTTTCCCTCACGTCCCCCCTGTGCATTCATCACTGAGTGGCATGTTGAGATGAAACTTGGCCCAAAGCTGGTTTGACCTCGGTAAAAATATGCACAATCATTGTTTTACTTCCTGATCCTGAGTGAGCAGCCTTTCGTTTAAATAGTTGGTTTTATTCTTTTGCCTCCAAGCTAAGTGCATCCGGGGCACCTTGCAGGGAGGCGTCCACAGCTGAGCCCAGTAGCCTTCCGTAGCGAGGCAGGAGCTGGCTACCCCTTCTGACAGCCAGATCCGCTCCTTGGGGTGGATACCCTTCTCTAGGCCAACCTACCCCCGAGCTCCACGTATGTTTGTGCAGAGACGGAGGTGGCGGGTCCCAATCACTGTGTACTCCAGCGGGGGGAAAAGAGCAGCTCAGGAAGCTGAAAATACGTTTGGTGGAAAGCTCAGGTGACAATCAGAGGAAGTCGTTCCGGGATGAGGCTTCATAACGCGAGGGTACCAGGAGCCATAAGCCAGGGGTTAAGAGGAGGCGCGGGACCCAGAGTGGCTCTGTCCTCCCTTTTCCTAACACCCCTGGGGTTGGGGGGCGGAGAGGCTGACTTGGAAGACAGTGAGGTGCGCTCTCATCAAGTGCCACGGTCGGCAGTTGTGACAGCCGGAGAGTATGGTGGGAACACAAGCTCCTCAGGGTGGGGCGGGGCTGCTGGGTGGTGGGAGAGGCGCACAGGACCACTGCCACGAGTGCGGCCGAGCTACTGACCTCACATCTCTGCCGCCCACTCTGCATGGGATAGTATGGCTGCGTGCGTGCATGTGTGCGCATGCGCGCGCACGGGCCCGGGAGGGGGATGGGGCGGAGGATGGTAGGGAGCATCGCGTCTGTGTGGAATGGGCCGGAGGTAGCAGCTCTGAGCGCACGCGCGCACGCAAGCGCACACACGCGTGCGCACGTGCGTGGCCAGAGAGGCCACCCCATACAGAGAAACTGCTCAACTTATCTCTGCATCTTGAGGCACAGTCAAATCGACGCCCTCTTCTTAGCCCTTTCGTCGAAGTACAGCATCCACACAGAAGCAAATGTGTCGTGAGCGCATCAGCCCTGAGATCAGGAAGCAGCACCCGCAGAACCACCCTTGTACCCCTTTTCAGACACTAACCCCCGGTGGGAACCGTTTTCCTGACGTCTAACACCATGGATTCGTTCTGTTTTTAATTTGAAGGCATCCAGTATTTACATTTTTCCATCGTTGGTTTCTCTCTCAATATTTTGTATGTGAGATTCATCCAAGTCCTGTGTGACAGTTCATTTATTCATTCTCGTTGCTGTGCAGTATTCTGTTGTATTTAAATACCACGACTTAGTTGTGGACAACTGGGTGGTTTCCAGGATTGGGTTGCCATGAATATAGGTGTCACGAATATCCCCATCCATGGTTTAGGCCAGCACAGGTAGACATTTCTGGTAGGATAGCAGTGCGGGGTCACAGGTGTGCATGTTCAGATTAGATGTTCCCAGAGAGTTTTACAAAGCAGTTGTACCAATTTCAACACCACCAGCAGTATTTAAGCATCCCATTTGATCCTCAGCCTTGTAAACATTTTTTTAAAAAATTTTAACTGTTCTGATGAGTATATAGTGGCATCACATTGTGGTTTTAATTCATGTCTTCTTTATGGTTCATGTAGAACTGTGTTCACACATTGGATCAGCCATTCGGAGCTCCTCTTTTGTGAAGTGCCCGTTCACGTACAAGTATCCCCTTATTCTATTTCCGCGCAGCCCCTGACGCCCTTCTCTGTTCACATCTGCTTAGGTCACTTAATAAAAAGGCATTCGGCAGAGGTGGAGAAGCCCGTGCCAGAGAAGCAGGATGATCCCGCCCCATTAAGGACTCGCGGGGAAGAGAAAAGGGCAGTGACCATTTCCAGACTGAGAGAGGCCTTTTCCCTTCGTCACACAGTGGAGAACAAGTCTCGGGGTCCGAAGGCCACCGACCCAAGACGGATTTCTCCACGACAGAAAAGCAGCACCCCACTTCCTAGCGCTTCAAGGCCCCTCTGCTCCTGGAAGCACATCTCTGAACCTCGGGAGGAAGGGGTGCCTTCCACTCAGGGGCCCTGTGACCCGATGGGCAGAGTGGACACGGAGGAGGGCTGGGGGCACAGCAGCGCATCTGCCGGCTCTGAGGAGGGGTCCAGCACCCCAAAAACGGGCAGCCAGCCCAGCAGTGACCATGTGGCAAGCTCCCCCAAAGATGGGTTTTCGCAAGAAAATGTGGAGTCTTTGGAGAAGTTACCTGAAACGGACGATCGTCTTTCGGGCACGAATTGCCACTTAGACCACGAAGAAAGCAGCTCCCGAGCTAGAGTTTCGCTGCAGCCAACTCAGCTCTCATCCCCAAACGCAAAGCGTTTTAGAAAAGAAGGGGTTCCTTTAAATCCCGATGTCCCTCCAGAGTCCATGAAAACTCAGAACGCTTCAGCGCCCGAGGTGGATGTAGCTGTTGAAATTAACAAGAAAATAGTGCCCCTTGACTTTTCTATGAGCTCTTTAGCCAAACGAATAAAGCAGTTATGTCAGCAAGAACAGCAACAAGAAGGTGGACAAAATTATAGGAAGTTTCGGGCAAAGATTTGCCCTGGAGAAAATCAAGCAGCAGAAGATGAACTAAGAAAAGAGATAAGGTAACAACTTTTTCCACTCGCCAACTTCTTTTCCTTGCCTCTCACATCCATCGCATTAATTTTCTTTAAAGAACTCTTCGACCAGGCAGTTCTGCAGCCTGAAATCTTACAGGAATTTTTTTCCTTAGGTTTTCTCTGCACATCTTTTCCATCGGGTCCAAATCAATCAAGGCCTTCTTCACCCCAATTTTATTCCTTTTCCTGGAGGTTTTCAGCGCGTGGTGACTTCTCCCTGCATTGAATTCAGGGCGGCTTTGGGGAATATTGCTATTTCCCATCTTTCCATTTGAACATGTATGAGGAAAACTTATCACATTATCAAAGCTATGATTTCAAGAAGATTGCATCAGATAGGGTTAAGTAAAAAAGTCAATTTAAAGAAAAATCTTCACAATACAGATAATAGCAAACACTGGTCACCAGCACTTTCTTGACAGTCGTCGTGTCCAACATTGCGACTCTTAAAAATGATGAATTCTTTTGAAATAGTTTTTATTTTTTAAATTTTGTCTTTGTTTTGTGTCACCAGTTACTGAAGTGTGCTGTGCACAGTGCAACTGAGCAAGTACGTTGCATTTTTATAGCACTTTTAGCCTGGACCACACAGGCTTTGCCTGATTTCAGTTATAAGTTCTTCACTGAGTATTATATAATTTCTTTGTTATTCATAGTGCCTAGCTTACACGGAGAAGGGTTTTCAGGAACCTTTATTTCTTTTAAAAGGTGTGTAATTAATGGAAATGAATCTTTCTGGTTGTGAACTCAGAGGGAGCCAGTGAAGAGAGCCAGGTTCCTTAAATATTTTTAAATAGAGATTTTAATTAAGTTCGCAAACATGTATTGCTCACCTGTTATCATGGTTTTTGAACGTTGGTATGCCTAAGAATCACTTGGAGGGCTTGTTAAACAAGCAGGACCTATGTATGGCCAGATTCCAGTGTTTCTGCCTTAGTAGATCTGGCGGGTCTTGGGTGTGGAGCCCAGGAATCAGCATTTTTGACAAGTACCCCAGAAGGTCACATTGAGAAGCTGATCCACAAGGGTCTGGCATTGGCTTCTGGCTTTCAGGGCACGGCTGTTGGATTGGCTGTACTTCTGAGCTATTGGTCTGATGAGGTTTATGTTTTCCTGAGAAGCACAGGAAAAAGTATTGAGCTAAAGGTTAGGCAGCAGTGAAGATACTGAGGTTGTGTTTACCAGCTCCTGTTTCTGCATTTTGAATTATAACTAAATATACCAAGCTGTAAAACTTTGTTTCTTTAAGCCAGATGCTAGGTTCTAGTTTATGGTGGGAGATACGCCTGCCGAAGACACAGAAGACCCGGGTCTTCAGGCCGGCACAGGTTCTTCCCATGGGCAATCTGCCTGGGGAACCGGAGCAGACCCAGGCGGTTCCTGGAAGAGCAATCAGAGGCAGGGAGTTGGTATTTGTGCCAATTACCAATTTATTGCCTCTCAGTTCCAATTCCACTCTTTGCCCTGCTTTGCAGTCCTGGAGGCTGAACCATGTAAGCGTTTCTCCTGGTGCACTGTTAGACTTGATCAGCAGGGGGCGCTGGAGGGACACTGCAAGACAGCAGGAGCCGCGGCTTCTCTTTTGCTCCTGTGATGCCCTTGTCTTTTCCTCCTACCAGGCAGCCACTGGCAGCAGGCAGGAGGCCCAGCAGTGCTCACTCTACTACTCCAACCAACTTATTTTCATTCATAAATGAACGAAATGCAGCCACGCCTGTTCCAACAAAGTCTGAAGCTCAGCCTGGGGTGGGCAGGGGGTGGGGGGTGCTCCCCATTAGAAGGATCGATATCCACTATTGACAAAAAGGTACTCGTATACAGGTAGCCCTCCGTATCTGCCGGTTCTGCAACTGCAGATCGAAAATTTTAAAAAATTCCAGGAAGTTCCAAAAAGCAAAACTTGCATTTGCTGCGTGCTAGCAACTATTTTACATTGCATTGACATCGTAGTAGGTATTATGAGTGATCTAGAGATGATTTAAAGTATATGGGAAGGGTGTGCATAGGTTATGTGCAAGTACTGTGCCATTTTATGTAAGGGACGTGAGCATCTGGGCATTTTTGTTTCCTGGGGGTCCTGGAACCAATCACCTGCATATACTGAGGGACAAGTGTACATATTGGTGGGAGTGTAAACTTTTATAGATGTCCTATCAAAGTGTACATATATAATAATAACACATCTAGGGATTTATCATACAGATACATCCCCAGTAGAGAAGAGGTATGTAGAGGGATGTTGCACCTTCGTTTGTGTTTCCTAAAATGGATACAACTGAAGTGTCCTTTAGTAGAGAATTTGTCAGACAAATTGGTACATCCACATACTGAATTCCTACATGGACATTAAAAAGAATGAAGTAGGTCTCTATGGTCTGAAAAAATATCTGAGATGCATTGTTAAGTGATGAGAGTGAAATGGTGTGAAGAATTGATTCCATGTTTTGTTTTGTTTTTTTGTTTTTTGCGGTACGCAGGCCTCTCACTGTTGCGGCCTCTCCCGTTGCGGAGCACAGGCTCCGGACGCACAGGCTCAGTGGCCATGGCCCACGGGCCCAGCCGCTCCGCGGCATGTGGGATCTTCCCAGACCGGGGCACAAACCCGTGTCCCCTGCATCGGCAGGCGGACTCTCAGCCACTGCGCCACCAGGGAAGCCCCATTTTTTTAAACAATGTATAGTCAAAGGTCTGGAAGGATATGGACCAAATCATTAATAGTAGTAACTAATGTCACCTGGAGAGTTGGAGGAATGAATAATGTTATCCTTAGAAAGTGGGATTTTTAGGGACTTTGTCTATTTTATGTTTTTGTACTTTTTTATTAGTGTTTTATAAGCAGAGAAGGAATCTTTTAAAACGTCTTCTAAAATGGGAATTCCCTGGCAGTCCAGCGGTTAGGACTCCGTGCTTTCATTGCTAAGGGTGTGGGTTCAATCCCTGGTTAGGGAACTAAGACCCCACAAGCCGTGCAGCGCAGACAATAAAAGAAATTAAAATGTCTTCTAATTAACATTTTCTACATGCAGCAAAACGATGTTTGCAGAAATGGAAATCATTGGTCAGTTTAACTTGGGATTTATCATCACCAAACTGAACGCAGATATTTTCATAGTGGACCAGCATGCCACGGATGAGAAATACAACTTCGAGATGCTTCAGCAGCACACTGTCCTCCAGGCTCAAAGGCTTATAGCGTAAGTTCATTTCAGTGTTCAGAATTTTCAGTGTTGTTTCATCCCGCAAATTTAAGATCTCTTAGCTATAAGAGTGCCTATCTTTATCTCTGTCTAAACCTACCTATACCTATCTATCTATCTATCTGTATTTTTTGGCTGTACGTATCCTTACAGCAGATTTTTACACTTTTTGCGTAATAATAGTCATACCTGCCATTTATGGAGTGTTATTTGGTGCCAGGCGCTGTTGAAGCAATTTATATTTAATCCTCACAAACGTTTGAAGTAGTTACTGTATATTACCACCAACATCTCACAGGTGATAAAACTGAGAGACGTTTAATAACTTGCCCAAGGTCACACAGCTAATGGATTCTTTAAGTATCAAAAGATACTTAAAGTTCTTTTAAGCTGTTCAAAAATGCTGATCACTGGTTGGCCAGAAAATCCTTTTGATGAAGAACAATTTATAGTACAGAGTATATCTACTTAGAGTACATGGAGTTCACGTGTTCAGAAGGTCAGCAGTGCCTGTGTGTCTGTCCTCAGCTGTGGTAGAGCGATACCAGTGATTAGTCACTGCAGAATTTGGTATTTATCTCTCTTTTGCCAAATTGAATGTTTTACACTGACCATTTTACAGGGTGGTGTGATGGTGTAGCATATAAACCAGAAGTCTTTCCTTAAGCGAAGTCCTAAGGAGAGGTCTTGGATTTTCATTTCGGAAATTAAACTACGTAATTAACTCAGATCCCAACGGCAGCAGATCCCAGCATGAAGAAGTTACCACTAAAACAGCCACTCAGCTGGAAAACATACCTAGTTTATTTGCTGAGTACTCTGTATCCTACAGAATGGCTTAATTATATTTATTTTCAGTAGGAGTAAGTAGTGATAGTAAAGACATTGAATGAGCCACTGTATAATACTGAGCTATTCCTGCCCCTGTTACAGAGGTCGTTTATTTTTTAGCCATTTGGTGTAAGTACGGTCTCATTTGTGGCATTTCAAGTTGACCTGGATAATCACATGCCACTGTGGGTCCCATGTGGATCACACTTCAGGATGAAAGGATAAAGACCACGACTGCATCCTTTCCTACTGGCCCAGCATAGTTTGGCCCTGATGACCTCTTCAGCTGTTCCTAAGCCCTCTTCTCCTGTTCTCTATACTCTGGCCATCCTTCTTTTTCCCTTGACAGGCCTGATGAATTCCTACAGAGCCATTAAGCAGAATGAAGCAGATCTTTGTGTGTGGCTCTGGGAACACCCATGGTCCATCCTAGGGCCTTTTTACAGACTGTTGTCTCTGCCTAGAATACTTGCCCCTGCACCCACCCCTCACCCCCATCACCTGATAACTGCCACTCAGCCCCAGATCTCAGCTCAAAGGTCACTTCCTCAGAGAAGCCTTCCCTGACGCCCTCTCTCTCCAGGCCAAGTCTCACATGCTCTGTGCTCCTATGGCCCTGGGTGTCTCTTCTTCCTGATTCTCAGTGTAGTTTGTAATTACAATTTGTTTGTTTGACTGTTTGATCAATGTCTTTTTTTCCCCACTAGACTGTTTGTTTCGTGAGAGCAGAGAACGGGTCTGTGTTTGCTCACCTTTATATCTCCTGCTTTAGCGGTGTCTGTCTTACTAAGCACTCAGTAAATCCAAGAGGAGAGATGGTTGGATAAAGAATGCAGGCAGGGGGGGACTTCCCTGGCAGTCTCCTGGTCAAGACTTCGCCTTCTAGTGCAGGGAGTATGGGCTCGATCCCTGGAGCTAAGATCCCACATGCCTTGGGGCCAAAAAACCAAAACATAAAATGAAAGCAATATTGTAACAAATTCAATAAAGACTTTAAAAATGGTCCACATCAAAAAAAAAAATCTTTAAAAAAAAAGAATGCAAGTAGAAGGAGCAGGATAGCAAAACAGATGCTGTTTCTTCTGTTTTCAAATGTCTGTAGTGACCGAACCCAACTTTTCAAATTGTCTTTATTGTGAGGAGGAAAAGTAGCATTTTTAGGTCATATCGTTATCTTGGAGAAGAGAATTTAAAAAAAGACAGTCATTGGGGTGGTATGGCAGATTGAGGAAAGGCAGGCTACTTTTGGAGTTACTCTAACTTCTAAAAAGAACTTAAAAAAAAATTAAAAGGAAATGCTCGGAGTTTTGTGACAGGAGAGGCTCATAGCTGGAAGCATGTTATTCGTGTTGCTTTTTGAAATGAATTCAGAGAATCACAGAATTGTTGTTTTAGTTTCATTTCTGCTTTAGAGCCAAATGTTTGACTTCAAGGTCTAGTTTGGGTCTCTCTTTTTCAGACCTCAGACTCTCAACTTAACAGCTGTCAATGAAGCAGTTCTAATAGAAAATCTGGAAATATTCAGAAAGAATGGCTTTGACTTTGTTATCGATGAAGGCGGTAAGTTATTACTTAGGATTGTAGAACTGTGTCCTTTTAGAGCTGAGAACGATCTTTTTTTTTTTGATAAATTTATTTATCTTATTTATTTATTTTTGGCTGTGTTGGGTCTTCGTTGCTGCACGCGGGCTTTCTCCAGTTGCGGCGCGTGGGCTTCTCATTGCGGTGGCTTCTCTTGTTGCAGAGCACGGGCTCCAGGTGTGTGGGCTTCAGTAGTTGTGACTCTCGGGCTCTAGAGCGCAGGCCCAGTAGTTGTGGCGCACAGGCTTTGCTGCTCCACGGCATGTGGGATCTTCCCGGACCAGGGCTCGAACCCGTGTCCCCTGAATTGGCAGGCGGATTCTTAACCACTGCACCACCAGGGAAGCCCGAGAACGATCTTTGAGGTCATACACTTCAGCGTCTTTTATAAGAGATGAACATGCTTCCCCCCAAAAGCGTTTTGCTTCTGCCCTCTCTTTCAGATGTTCCTTACAAATAGCACCCAAATGAATCAGATTTTTCAAATGACGGCTTTTTCTCCAAATTTTCTTCTTTTAGCGCCGGTCACTGAAAGAGCTAAATTGATTTCCTTGCCAATTAGTAAAAGCTGGACCTTTGGACCCCAGGACATAGATGAACTGATCTTCATGCTGAGCGACAGCCCCGGTGTCATGTGCCGGCCTTCCCGGGTCAGGCAGATGTTTGCCTCCAGGGCCTGTCGGAAGTCTGTAAGTAAAGCAAGCTTATTTGCAGGAGCCTGGCGGGTCTGCTCCAGCTCATGGGCCTTGGAAGTTCTCAGTTCAGCCCCTGACTTGTCAGCCTTATTAAATGTGGGTGATGGTCGCTCTGGGCTGTGTACGTAGAGTCCCATTGTCCTCAGCCATTGTAACACGTAAGCCCTGCACGTCTGCCTTAGGTCAGACCTCCGACCCATAATTACTGCTGTTTCTCAGCGTCCCTGAAGCAGTGTCCTCAGAGCTTTCGTCACTCCCACGCAGTTAGCTGGGGATCCACGTTGTTCATCTATGGACCTTATGGGCATTAATGACACTGGTGGGTAAAGATTAGGGGCCGCCAGCCCTTAAGGGCCCTGCACGAGATTATCCAGAACCCTGCAGTCGGCTCGCTTTTCGCAGGAGTCCCAAGGGCGGGCACTGCGTATTGTCTGGCTCCCGCTGCTCAGACTGGTTCTAGAAAACGCTAGCAGTGGTAGGTGATGAGCCTGATGTCAAAGCAGAGCACGTGTGTTTGCATCACCTGGCCCACCCCTTCATTCACTCAGCAGAGACCCCCTGGCCCACCCCTTCATTCACTCAGCAGAGACCCCCTGGCCCACCCCTTCATTCACTCAGCAGAGACCCCTTGAGCCCCCGCTGGGTGGCCGGCCCTGGTCCGGGTGCTGGGGGCACAGGTCGGCAGATGAGGTCCTTGCCCTCGTGGAGCTTATAGTTTAGTGGGGGAAAGGGACATAACATTAATAACGGCAGCCTCAGATACAAGTTCGGTAGAGAAAACAGTATGGGGGTGGGGAGTGAGCACCGGGAAGCGAGGCGGGTGGTCGCGGTGAGGCTGTGTGAGGAGGTGACCTCCCAGCTGACGCTTGGAAGGTGAGCTGGAGCCCCTTGGGAAAGAACTTTCCAGATAGAAGAATTAGCAAGTGCAAAGGTTCGGGGTGTTTGGCGAAGCCAGAGGCTGACCCCGTGTGACGGATGGGGGACCAGGATGGGGGTGGGGCCCCATCCGGGGACCCACTTAGGGTCCTTGGGATCCTGGTCCGAACCTGGGTGCCTGCGCTGCACGTGTCAGGAGGTGCTGGAGGGTGACCATGGGAAAGAGACCACAGAGAGGGTGTCACAACGGAGATGAGGGAGGTGGGGCAAGGGCTGTGGCATTTTCACCTTTGGGGGTGGTGGGGTTCAGCATTCTCTGTTAGACGCGTTGTATTGAGATCCTATTAGACGTGAGAGGAGGTGTCTGAGAACAGTCACGTCAGTGAATCCAGAGCCAGGGGAAGTGTCAGTGCTGGGGAGAAAGGTTTAGGTTTTCTAAGTTACGGCCATGGCGTCGGATGAAATTCCTCCAGGCAAGAGTTTGATGAGAGAATAGGGCCCCGGACCTGACTTCAGCCACGGATGGTTCTTTGATAAAGGCCTAACCTTGATCTCCCCATCCTGGAGTCGGGGGTAGGAGTCAGAGCTGGGCCTGGCCTGTGCTGATGGCCAGGTGTTCACAATGCCGTGTCCTCGTGTGATGCAGAGATCTTTGGGGCCACGGGCTGCTCCTCAGTCCCCACGCTGGCGGGTCTCTGGCGCCGCAACGCTGTCTCCGCACAGCACATGGGCTGAGGGGGGCGGGCTGTCCTCTGCTGCACCTGTGGGCCCCGTGTCCTACGCTCGGCTCTAGCCACGCCTGCCACACCATCTCCTTCCCGCCTCAAGTCCTCGCTCGCTGTCCCTCTGCCTGGATGCCCCGCTCCGCACGCCTTCTTCGCCCACCTGGCCCCCTCCCATCCTCTGGCCTCCCTGAGCACCCAACTGAAGTAGCCTCTCCCGGGTGCTCAGGCACAGCCTGAGGGCTACAGAGGACAGACAAGGCGAGCTGTTTCATTGCAGGGAGGCAGGGACATTTGAGCAGCAGCCTGCGGGAGAGGGAACATGAGAGATGTAGATATCTGAGGGAAGCGTATCCTGGGTAGAGGGCACAGCCAGTGACAAGGTCCTGAGGCAGGTACTCGCTTTATGGGCTTGTACTAGAGGCAAGGGGGTGCCGGTGTGGCTGCAGTGGGGGCGGAAGGGCTGCTTGCTCGCAGGTGTGGGCAGTAAGGCCAGTGAGGGCCAAGTCAGGTGATGCACTTGGGCTATTATCCAGGTGGGGGGCAGGGCTTCGAAGAGGAGCCACGTGATCTGACGCGCCTTTAAAAGGAATCACTGGCCGCAGAGTGGAGGACGAGTTGAAGGGAGAAGGAGGAGAGTGGGGAGGCCCGTTAGGAGGCCGCTGCAGTCGCCATGGTGGGAGGTCGGGGCGGCTGGGATGTGGATGCTGGTGGAGCTGGTGAGACTGGTTGGTCCTGGATGGGAGTGGTCGGCGTCTCTCCTGAGGATGTGCTGCCAAGACAGAGCCACGGAGGGGCTGGATGTCACAAAGAGGCCGAGGGCTGAGATACTAGAGGGTAGGGTTCTTCGGGGGAGGACTTTTCAGGGAATTGTTGCTTTTGTTGTAATCTTGTCCAGCCTCTTTGTAGAGAACAGGGCTTCTGAAGAGTTGCTTTTCTAACCAAAAACCAGTAAAACTTTAATGTAAGCCATCATGTCTCACATGCAGGTGATGATTGGAACTGCTCTTAACACAAGTGAGATGAAGAAACTCATCACCCACATGGGGGAGATGGACCATCCCTGGAACTGTCCCCACGGAAGGCCCACCATGAGACACATTGCCAATCTGGACATCATTTCTCAAAACTGACAACATTTCTTTCTTTTTTTTTTTTTTTTTGCGGTACGCGGGCCTCTCACTGTTGTGGCCTCTCCCGTTGTGGAGCACAGGCTCCGGACGCGCAGGCTCAGCGGCCATGGCTCACGGGCCCAGCCGCTCCGCGGCATGTGGGATCTTCCCGGACCGCGGCATGAACCTGCGTCCCCTGTATCGGCAGGCGGACTCTCAACCACTGCGCCACCAGGGAAGCCCTAACATTTCTCATTTTAAAGAGTTATTGATCTTATTGCAGATTTTTCTGTTTTTCAAGGCAGGGTTTTAAGTAACCATTTTGGGGTTTGTTTCTCAATGAACCTGCTGCTTAAAAATGCATCAGGTCCGTTTAGAAGTGATCTTGAGAACTTTTTCAATCCATGTGGAGCATTGCTTGCAACATTTTTTGCTTCACATTTGAACATATGTGTGTGTGTGTGTGTGTGTCTGTCTGTCTGTCTGTCTGTCTGTGTGTGTCTGTGTGTGTGTGTGGTGTAGCAGCAAGAGCATGTTTTACAAAAAGAGAGCGCTTTGGAAGTCACCTAGACTTCTGCTCTGGCCTGACGTATTTTAGCCTGCCACTTTTCAGCTCTTAATGATGATTAAGCCCATAATGGTTTAACTTCATAAATTGAAAATTATGGTCCTTTTGAGTTAGTCATTTTCAACCCTAATGCATATTAAATTTAGAAAATAATCCAAAGATACCCAAGGGATATTCTCTGTCCAGCTGGAAGAAGTCGACCAGGTGGGGTGAGGTCTCTTTTGTTTTCTTTGTTGTTTTTGGCTGTGCCGCGCTGCTTGCGGGATCTCAGTTCCCTGATCAGGGATTGAACCCAGACCACGGCAGCAAAAGCCCGGAATCCTAACCAGTAGGCCACCAGGGCACTCCTGGGGGTCTCTATTTTTAAATGTTCTCCGCTGCAGCCAGGGTGGCAAAGAGCGTTGTAGGCAAGGGGAAATAAAAGGCTTTGATGTTTCTGTAACTTTGATGCTGTGATTTGGTTTTCTGGGAGTGTGAACTGCAAGATGGTCTAGTTACTGACTGGTACTGGAGGTAGAAGAATCCCTGTGTGTTGTCAAATGGTTTTTCATGGAGTCTCGTCCCATTTGAACTCTGCTAGAAATGGAAGTAAAAATGCCCTCTGCGGGGTCCAGATGGCGGTTGGGGTACAGTGCCCAGTGTGGGCCTCCCACCCACACCCTGCTCTCGACCTCTCTGCCCAGACAGTGGGCTTCCTTCCATTTGCAAACTTAGAATTCCTTAGGTGTAAGGAGACAGTCAAGTAATGGTCATTGCCACTTGTGCAAGCACTGCACTGGGGGACCTGTCCGAAAGCTTTAATATTTGCAAGAACTCCGCATATCGGGGTTTGTGGGAGGCAGGCCTGCCCCAGAGACCACCTGTCCTCATCCCAGAACCCTTGAAAACCTGCTCTATGTGGCCAAGGGGCTCCGCAGGTGAGTAAGGTAAGGGTGGTGAGATGGGGCGAGTACCCTGGGTTGGCTGGGTGGGCCCCGTCTAGCCCGTGGCTTCTGAAAAGTGGAGAACTTTTCCCAGCCGAGCCAGAGAGAGGAACGTTGCTAATTTCGAAGATGGAGGAAGGCGGCCTCTAGAAACTGGAAAAGGCAAGGACATAGATTCTCCCCTGGAGCCGCCAAAGGAACCAGTCCTGGTGGTTTCCTAACTTACAGAACTGTGAGATGATAAACTTGTGTTGCTTTAAGCCACTAAGTTTGGGGTAATTCGTTTAGGGCCATAATGAAAAAGTAACACCTGAGTTATTCTAGTGAGAGAGGCCTCGGGCGCGGCAATTAGTAGAGCTGGGAAAACCCTGGTCAGGTGCTTCAAGCTTCAGCGCTCTGCTTTAAGGGCTGAGCACGCTCGGCGGCCCGTTTAAGAGCGGGGCGGGGCCTGCGGTTGCCTGGAGACCGGCAGGATCAGGTCGCCGCGCCGCTTCCGTCTGGGATTGGCAGAGTCCCACGGCGTCCCCAGCGAGGTGAGCGCCCCCGCGGGGTCCCGGGGTCCCAGGCCGTGGTTGCGCCGCGACGGACATGACCTTGCCTTGCACTCCGGGACTCACCTGTGCGTCCTGCTCGATGCACCGGGGTGTCTTCAGTGGGGCCAGTTTGGAAAGGCCACAGAAACTGTGGCTTTGGAGCCCTGTGCCTCAGCTCTAAGACCTTGGGCAAATAATTAGCACAAGATTTTTTGCTTGACCCTGGCAGTGCTGTCCTAGGGAGTAGGTAGCCGATGATTTCAAGTTCAAAAACAGGAAAGTGAAAAAATAATCACTTCATTATTGATTGTGCACACTGTCTGATCCGTAGGGATTTTGTGCATCATCTCATCCTTATAACCAGACCAAGGTGCTGTTATTCTTGTTTGACAGCTGAAGCAGAAGGACCTCAGGTAACAACTGGGAAGGGGCAGTGCAGCTCATGAGCACTTTGCCATGCTGACACACGAAGAGACGGGCTTTTAAAGTACGAACTGGTGGCATGTAAAATTTCAGAGGTTAAGTCGGTATTTTTCACACACAGGATTGCTCTTCTTACTGGAGCACTATTTGGAAAGAAGTGGTAGATGGTGGTTCCAATTTTAAAAATTTTAGGAAGCAACCAATGCAATATTGAAGTAATATTTTTATAAACTGGTGAGACTCGATACTTGTAATTAATTTTTCAGGCTGTAGGAAAAGAGTGATAATGACATTGGGGTTGTAAAACGAGACATAATTTTTATTTTTCAGGTAAAACTCATCAACGCCTTGAAACAAACAGCTTTCAACCAAAGGAGTCATTTGATACTTACCTATATAAAGCAAACCTTAGGTCTTCTAAAGGCAATGGTGAAAGAAAAGAAAAGAGCAGATAAAAAAGGGGATAAGTTGGCCTGCTCTCCCTCGTCTGTCTCCGATCATACAGAGTTTCCCAAACAAGATGGCAATGCTGCTAGGCAAGATATGCCCCCAGGTGCTGTGCCACCATTGGACATGCAGCTCAAAGAACCAGAACTCGAGAGAGAGTGCAAAAATGATGATCTGCGGAATGAAGATACCACCCAGTATGAAGATACCACCCAGTATGAAGAGCCCATTCTGACCAAACTCATAGTAGAAAGGTGATTTTTTTTTGCTTTTGAAAGGTGATTTTAATGAGCTGCATCGTCCATGCTCCCTTTTCTACGACTTTCATGCTCTCTGTTCTCTGTCTCTTGATAATCTCTTACTGTAGCTTTACTTCCGTCTCCCTATACGACGGTAAACATCAATGTCTTTAGCACTGTTCTCTCTCCAAGAGTTTTAGGTTCAGATTTTTACCTCCCTAGTGGACATCGTCCACTGGACTTCAAACTTTCTGTGTCTCAACGCAAAGACTGCAGGACTTGAAGTACCATGATCTGGATTTGAGTCTTAGCTCTAGGACATCAACCCCATCGCCGAACCTTTCTGAGCCTCAGGTTCTTAATGGGGGGAAATAAATGAGTATTTGCACCTTAGAAGGTTCCTCTAAACGTTGCTGTTTCTCTCGCAGCCTTTGGCTCCTCCCTTGGTCCCTGTTTCTATCAGGGCATCCAAGCTCCAAGTCACAGAACTAATCTCTTCCCTACCCCTGCCTTTTGTGTTTCTTTTTCCTCCGTGCTTCTCTCATTCATCCTTTTCGCTACGCACAGACTTGTCTTCATACCTCTTGCTTGGGCCATTGGACTCACTTCCTCAAGAGTCCCTGCTTCTAGCCTCTCTCCCCACGCCTCATAGATTTACCTTCCTAATGCTGACTTGGTTTACATCACTCCTTGTACTAATTATCTATGTAACAAGTTACCCCAAAACATGACACTTAAAGCAATAAATATCACGTCGTTTATGGGGCTCAGGAGTCTGGCAGCAGCTTTGCTGGATGCTGGATGGTACTGGGTTAGGATCTCATGAGGTTCAGCGAAGATGTCAACCAGGGTTCGTCTAAAGGCTTGACCGGCTGGACAGTCTTTCGCAGTGGCTCCCTGGGGTGGCCGTCAGTCTCAGTTCCTCATCGCATGGGCTGTCTCCGCAGGGCTGCTTGAATGTCCTGCCGGCATGGCAGCTGGCTTCCCTGGGGAGTGATCGAGAGCGAGCAAGCTTTGGGAGCCTCGCTGTCTTTCACAACCTAGTCTCGGACGTCAGCTTCTGTCATTGCCAACAGCCTAGTGGTCACACAGGTTGCCTCCCTGGCTTGACTGTTGTGTACAGTGCTGCTATGAACATGGGGGTACATGTATCTTTTTGAATCAGAATTTCTGTCTTTTCTGGATATATGCCCAAGAGTGGGGTTGCTGGATCATATGGTAGCTGTATTTTTAGTTTTTTTAAGGACCTCCATACTGTTTTCCATAGTGACTGCCATTAATTAGAATTTTTAAAAAATGATTGCTGAATGTTATCCTACTTTTCTGGCATCTTGATATAAACATGGTTTTTCTTCTTTGATTTGCCGATATCATGAATTATATTTATAGGTATTCTAATGTTTACCCTTCCTTGGATTCTTGGAATAATCCCAGTGTGGTCATAGCTGTCACAGGTCCATTTGTTTTCCACCTCACTTACCTCAGAGCCTAGAGGCAAGCTAGGTGACACATCACACGTTATCCATTCGGTGCTGAACTAAAAATCTGGGTGCTGTTCTCGGTACCTCCGTTCCCCAAAGGCAGCACGTCAGCAAGCCCTGTTGGTTCTATGTCCGGAATATATCTTAAAAATATTATCATAGTAAAATACACATAGCATAAAATGTACTATTTTAACCATTTTAAGTATAAATCCAGAGGCATTAAATACACATGTCATGCAACAATCCCCACTACCCATTTTCAGAATGTTTTCATCACCCCAGACAGAAAATTGTCCAGAATATTCCATACGCCTCCATCTCTCTCCCCTCTCACTACTCCATCCCAGCAGTTAGCTTCCCCCCACACACAGTCCGTTCTCCACGGCAGCTGGAGTGATCTTTTTAAGACGTAAATCTGGTCTTGTCCAACCCACCTCTTAAAACCCTCTCATGATTCCTCTTAGAGCTTTTCGATTTTATAGCAAGTCTTTATCACGGCCCAGCCTCTTCTTCCGCTGGTCTCCCTCCCATCCATTGCTCACCTACTCAGTGTGGTCCAGCTGTGCAGCTGAACTTGAGCCGGCAGGCTCTTTCCTGCCTCAGGGCCTTTGCACTTGCTGTTTCCTCTTCCTGGGGATCCTCTTCTTCTCCAGGTTCTTTGTTATAAGTAGCCGTCTCCTTACTCCTGATCACATTCCCTGATCATATCTTTCACAAAAACTGAACGTGATCTAGAATTATCTTGTTCATTTGTTTCCTTTTTACTGTCTCTCCTCTTTGAACCATAAACTCCCAAGGGCAGGAACTTGTTCACAGTTGCAGCCCTGGTACTTAGAAGGGGGCAGGCACACAGTGGTCCTCGGCGGGGAATGCTTGTTGAGTGAATGTGAGGTATTTGTACTTTTTCATTGATGTTCATTACGTACTTTAACACACAGTCACTGAGGTGTGCTCACATGATTCATTGCCTTGAGCTTTGTTTCATTGTAGCTACGAAGGGGAAAAAGTCCGTGGACTGTATGAGGGAGAAGGCTTTGCCATCTTTCAAGGAGGCTGTACCTACCACGTGAGTTATACCTTTTGGGACTGGGCAGGGCAGACAGTGCAGGGTGATAATTTTAGATTTGCATCTTCAGAAAGTCCACTGATTCCTCAAAAGAAATTGGAAGTACTTGATGCTGATTTTAGTTTGAACCCTGAGTACATATTTTAAGGTAAAAACATGACTACTTTAGTACAAAGTAGTCATTTTAGATTTTTTCCTTTTGCCAAGTTTTATTTTGTACAAACAACATTAAGGTCTCTAAAGTAAAAAACAAAGAGTAAAAATCCCAGCATCCTTTTGCCATAAATGTTTTCAATTTGCTGTGTCTTTTTTTTTGGGGGGGGGGTGGGCACGTGGCTTGCAGGATCTTAGTTCCCCGACCAGGGATCGAACCCGTGCCCCCTGCAGTGGAAGTGCAGAGTCTTAACCATTGGACCACCAGGGAAGTTCCTCTTTTATTTATTTATTTATTTATTTATTTTGGTGGCCTCTCCCATTGCGGAGCACAGGCTCTGGACGCGCAGGCTCAGCGGCCATGGCTCATGGGCCCAGCCGCTCCACGGCATGTGGGATCTTCCCTGACCGGGGCACGAACCCATGTCCCCTGCATCGGCAGGCGGACTCTCAACCACTGCGCCCCCAGGGAAGCCCCCCTCTTTTAGTTCTTGAATGGATGGATCAGTGTTTTTACATGGGCGTATTAATTTTGTAGATAACACCTTGAATCTTTTTTCGGTTATGAATACATTGCTGTATTAATGTATGGTTTCCATAACTTAAAAGTTTGTTTGTGATAAAATGTACGTTAAACTTACCATTTTTAAGTGTTAGTTTCAGTGACATTAAGTACATTTACATTGTTGAACAACCATCACCACCGTCATCTGCAGAATTTTTTCATCATCCCACACTGAAACCCTGTTCCCATTAAGCACTGAATTCCCATTCCCTCTTCCATAATTATTTAAAATATTACACAGTGCTCTAATTTACCATTCAGAGCTATGCCATAATTATTAGATACTTTTGGGGTGTTTTCATTTTTTGTCTTTATCAATGATGCTACAGTGGCAGTAGTCATTCATCCGTTCGTTCAGATTATCCAGGAAACGTGTGCTTGTTATAGGAACAGATTTTTGTAGATGAGGTCAAAAGGCACAGGTTTCAGTATCCTGATTTTTCCCATTAACATAACATGTTCATTTTCCTGTGTTATAAAAGCTCTTAAAAATGCCATTTATGGGAATTCCCTGGTGGTCCAGTGGTTAGGACTCTGCACTTTCACTGTTGAGGACCTGGGTTCAGTCCCTGGTCGGGGAACTAAGATACCACAAGCCATGCAGCTGGCCAAAAACAAAACAAAACAAAACAAAAAAAAACCCCATGCCATTTATTATGACTGGATGATACTCATTAAAATGACTGTCCCTCTGGCCTCTGCCAGTTCTGGCCTTTGTAGTGTTTCTTTATCCCGATGAGAATCTTCCTTCACCGCTGTGGTACTTCTACAAGGCACCAGTGTGTATACCATTCAAAGATACCTAGTGCTTGACCACATGGGATAAACCCCTCCCGGGCTGCTGAGGATGTGATCACAGCTCCTGCTAACCCTGGGTGTCCTCAGGTATGCAGTCACCTGGTAGCTCAAGCCTGGCCAGGCAGCCTTGCCCTTTCCACTAATGAGAGGCAAACACCCCTTTATTTCTGGAGGAGCCCCCTTCCTCGCTGCCAGCTACCTGCTTTGTAAACTTTGCATATTTTCCTTAGACTCAGATTCTTGCGATTGAAAGTCATCATCCGTTGGATCTCCTTTAAACGGGGAAGGAGGCAAACCCAGTGGAACGACCCAGTAGCCCCACGACCCACAGGGGTCAGACCTGCGTTGGTCACACGTTTAGATCGCAATTTCCTAAAGAGAAAACTTGAAAACAAACATTTCACGAAACACTTGCCCTTCCCGTGTAGCTGAAGCGCGATCCCTTCTGTTCTATCAATACTCTGTTAAACAAAACAAAACTCTGCTTCTTGCGACCACGATTGATTCCATAATCCAGACGAGAGCCTCAGCCTGCAGTTGGAAGCTCTCTGGCTGCCCCCAGTTTCCCTGAGCGCCAGCCCTGCCTGATGTGCGGCTAGGTTCACCTGGATGGATGATATAACAGACCTTCTCGCTAGTGAAGTTAAGGCAGTGGTTCTTAAAGCATGTTCCCAGGGACCAGCAGCAGCACCTGGGAATTTGTGCAGAGTACAAATTCTTGGGCCCCAGCCCAGAGCTGGTGATGAATCAGGATCTCCAGTGTGCAGGGCGGGCCCAGTCATCTGTGCTTTCACCTCCCCCCACCCTGGTGGCTCTGATGCACAGTCGAGTCTAGAACCGCTGCGTCAGGGCACTGTTTACATAGATTCTCGGTTCTCTCCAGTCATCAACCCCTGAGCTCACCACCTCCTCTAAAGAAGGGATTCCGAGGAAGGACTGGGTATAATGTTATACGCGTTTTCTCTGATTGCATTGCGACATTCAGGTGTGTGAAGTTTTTAACAACTAGTTCCTATACATTAACGATAGATACTCTAAGTGAATGATATGGACAACTGTACATTATGTATACTTGTGTTGGTGTCAATACACACACACGCTCACACGTTCTGATAATTCCCAGTAAGGGAAAACAAAGTGTGACGTTGACAAATGTCATAATTTCTGATATCCAGATAATGGTTTTAATCTAGTCTAAATAATTTTCAAAAGACCCTTAAACTTTGAAATGCAAAGCCCAAAGCATATGAGTTCTTTTGAACTCTAGAGTTTTCCAACAGCTTAATTAGGTGAGGAAGCCTGAATTTACAGCTCAGTTTTAACAACTGCGCAGCACCGCCTAGTGCCAGTTTTAGGGAACTGGGTTTTTTTGGACTCCTACTCAGATCCTTTTTAGAACAGGATAGACGCCAGTGTGTTGCCAGCTCCCAGCTGAACACTGGACAAGCATATTTGTCGAACTTGTTTCCATTTTAAAAGCTGAATCCCTGGGTGGCAGTTTTGTAAATCAAGATTGGGCCTAACGCTTTGTTGCTCTGTTTCAAAGGGTATGTTTTCAGAAGGACTCATGCATGGACGGGGGACTTACGTCTGGGCTGATGGATTGAAATATGAGGTAAAGCGTATAGTATGTTATAGTTCTAAGTGAATTATGTGATTTAATGGTCAGGTTCCCACAATTAAACATACTAGTTTCATAAAAGTAACTCAGCACATGGGTTAAAAAAAAATCCATAGAACCAAAGAACAGAGGTGACAAGTTAGTTGTTACCGCAGGACCCTCTATAAATTGTCACCAGTTTCCAGTTTCGTTTGTATATTCTAGAGGTATTCTTCAGCCTCTCCCATTTTTTTGCAAACACAAATAGTTTATTTTTTTTTAAAGATTTAATTTTATTTATTTTTGGCTGCGTTGGGTCTTCGTTGCTGCGCGTGGGCTTTCTCTAGTTGCGGCGAGCGGGGGCTACTCGTCGTTGCGGTACGCGGGCTTCTCATTGCGGTGGCTTCTCTCCTTGCGGAGCACGGGCTCTAGGCACGCAGGCTTCAGTAGTTGTGGCACGCAGGCTCAGTAGTTGTGGCTCACGGGCTCTAGAGCGCAAGCTCAGTAGTTGTGGCGCACGGGCTTAGTTGCTCCACGGCATGTGGGATCTTCCTGGACCAGGGCTCGAACCCGTGTTCTCTGCACTGGCAGGCGGATTCGTAACCCCTGTGCCACCAGGGGAGCCCTGTAAATAGTTTGTTATACACTCTCTTCTGTACCTTTTTTCTCTAGAGACCAAACCATACCCACTCACTCAGATGTAGCTATCTCTACTGGCTGCTTGTGCTGCGTTTGGGCCTCACTTAACGGTCTTGCCGGGTTAGGGAATGCGTATTTTTAGACCGGTGCCTCTACAGTGCGTGTGGGCCTGAAACGCTGCCCTGAAAATCACAGTTGCAGAGCTGCTAACGCGATGGTGTTCCTAAGTCGTAATGAAAGTATTTAAAGCAGGGGATATAAGGCTCACATGCAACCAACAGCCAGGTTAGGGAAAGAGGCACGTTTGGGCCAGGTGGGCAGCTAAGTGGACTGGGCAGTGGGAGATGAGGCTGCGGAAGAGCGAGGGGAGGGTCCACCTTCATTGTCACGGAGCGGAGAGAACAGCCGAGGTCCAGGGCGGCCAGAGGATTGTGTCCCGACTGCTGTTTCAGGCCAATCTTTCCCGGGAAACTCCCCCCTGCCCCCAAGCCCCGCCTCCTGGCCTGGACCTCTGGTTCATCAGCTCTGGAAGGTCAGGTGGGGCTCATTCTTGCAGACACAGACCCACCCCCATCACAGACACACAAACACCAGTCAGGGGAGGGTTTATGGGCAGGATTCAGGCTCTCACAGAAGCATCCTCTGGGAGGTTGGCTGGCCTCTTGGGACCTCTGCTGGGCCCTCGCCTTCAGGAGTTCATGTTCCTGGAAAAGAACCCGATGCCTCTGGGCTGAGGTGTGGGGGGCACCGCATGCTGGCCGCTCATCCTGGGGCAGGAGGTTGGCTGGTGTGTCTGCAGTATATTAGGGTTTCCACCAGTGATCCCTGAGCCTGGCTAATCGTCAGCATCTCCTGGGGGTGACACTGGAACCCAGTGAATTAGCCGCCTCCAAGGCGGGTTCCAGAATCCAAAATTCTCAAGGCCAGGCTTGGGAGCCACCACTGTACCACGTCACCTGCTGGCTTCTTCGAGCTTCGTCTGCACACAGCTTTCCCGATAGCTCATTCCGCCTGGGCTTCTGTCCGGTGGAGGGACCAGGTGTGGGAGGATGGGATGTGTAGAGACGGGAGGAGGGGGGTGGGAGCTGGAGGGGGTATTCAACCGTTTCCAAGGGAGGAGAGACCGGCGTGGTATCCGCATCTCCAGCAACCCACAAGACGAGGGATCTCTCCACTGCCTTCTTTCTGCCACACTGATGACCATTTTGGCCTAGGGGGACTTTGTGAAAAACATCCCCATGAACCGTGGCATCTACACGTGGCCGGATGGCAGCACCTACGAAGGAGAAGTGGTCAACGGCATAAGACACGGATTCGGCATGTTCAAGTGCAGCACGCTGCCCGTGTGCTACATCGGCCACTGGTGCCACGGCAAGAGACACGGCAAGGTGGGTGAGGCAGCCACGCGACCCCCGGCTGTGAATGGGATGTGCAAACACAGAGAGCAGGAGGTGGGGGGGCTGTGAAGGGTATATTCACTTTTTTTTTTAATGAGGTGAAATTCACATCACGTGAAATTAACCATTTTACAGTGAACAATTCAGTGGCATTTAGTACATTCACAGTATTGTGCCACCACCACCTCTATCTAGTCCCCAAACATTCTCATCATCCCCAAATGAAACCCCATACCCAGTAGGCAGTTACTCCCCACTTCCCCAGCCCTGGGCAACCACCGATCAGCTCTCTCACTCTATGGGTTTACCTATTCTGAATATTTTGTATAAATGGAATCAGACAATATGTGACCTTTTGTGCCTGGCTTCTTTCACTGAGTATCATGTTTTTGAGGTTCATCCGTGTTGTAGGTAGTTCATTCCTTTTTCACAGCTGAGTAATATTCCATTGTATGGATGGACCACATTTTGTTTATCCATCCATCCAGTGATGGACATGTGGGCTGTTTCCATCTTTTGGCTACTGTGAATAGTGCTGCTATGACTGTGAGTGCAAAGGTTTATTTGAGTACTTGTTTTTAGTTCTTTTGGGTATATACCTAGGGGTGGAATTGCTGGGTCCTACGGTAACTTGATGTTTAGCATTTTGAAGGACCACCAAACTGTTTTCCGTGGTGGCTAAACCAGTTTACACTCTCACCAGCAATGTAGGTTATAGGTACTTTGAAGCGAGGTTGCTGTTTTTGGTACTATTGTCTCACTTTTATATAGGATGATAAAATACTGTAGCACTGTTTTTAGAAAATGTCAAAAGAAAAAGTCTATCTTCATAATTATCACCTTACTCAGATTTAGACTGTTCCCTTGTGTTCTGCATTCTGTTTTTTGTTTTTTAGCTCAGAGCAGGTCAGTTCAGATATTTGGGGGAGTTGGGGATGGTGACTTCTAGATAGAGGCACCAGGATGGCTGCGAGAAGGAACAAGTTAGCGTGATAATGAGGAAGAAGATGGAAAAATCACACACACACAGAAATAAACCAGTGAATAAACAAGCAATTTCAGGCCATTTACCGTAGATCCAAATGCTTTGCACAGTGGCTACTCCCACTCCCTTAAAGGAATCATCAAAGAAAAATTATGCCGTGTTCACTTATGCTCGGAGGCAGTAAAGTAAGACGTCAAAATGGATAAAACAAACTGGTTTTGGTACATAAAAGAGAGTGAGCTTCAGTTATAAGGAAGGTACTACTCTTCACTTTAGGAGACGACAAAATAGGATTTCTTTAGGTACTTATTTGACAAATAATTACTGACTATACTGAGTGTAATGGATGTAGTCATTTCATCCCGTATGTGACACTTGGCTATTCAGGGGTAACTGATTTGTGATCTCATTCTCACTTGGTGGGCACTTTACAGTATTCTTAATCACAAACCAGAAACATAACACGGGTTATATGTCTTACCTAAGGATGACATTTTCTGCATCATTTAGACTCCTTAAAATCATACATTTTAATCTTTACCTTTAAAAAAGCATTTGTTTTATAAGGCTTGATGATTTTATTTAAAAAATGCTATTCTTTGTTCTAGGGCTGCATTTGTTACAATCAAGAGGGAACCTCTTGGTACGAGGGAGACTGGGTGCACAACGTCAGAAAGGGCTGGGGGATAAGGCGGTAGGTATCCACCGCCCCCCCCATGTTTGGGGTGTTGGCGAAGAGCGTTCTTGGGCCCAAATAACTTTCACATAGGCTATTTAAAGATAAGGTGCAGAACTTACAGAGAACACGTTTTCTATATAAGCAGGGTGGAATATTTAAATTAACCCCAATATAATCTCAACAGGGATGAAGTATTCTTCGGAAAATTTAGAAAAACACCATATTAAATATGATGGCTAATCATACTGTTTCCCTTTATTATACATAGAAGCTGCCTCCCTTTGTTTTCTATGTTAATCACGGGTCTCCATTGTTAGTTTCATATTTTCTGAGGGATATTGACATATCGACTTGATTTTAGATCGAGCTGAGGGAGCCAAATATTTTAAGGATTAAAATACTTGGGGGCAAAATATTAACCAATCATAATACTATAGGGAGTTACTTAATAAGATTATAAACACTAATCTTACCCACTGTCACCTTATTAAGTAATCAGAAGTTTTTACAAAGTGATTTATTCTGTCCACCCCCCCCCACCCACCCAGAGGATTGTTCATAAGGACCACATGCCTATTCATTGAATTTAAATACAGGGAAGATTGTATGGGCACAAGGATTGGATTTCTTCAGAGGTATTTAGGGAGAAAGTTTAAGGAAGTCTTAAAGGTAAATGTTGTACATGAGATAACTGGTTGTTTTTAATTTTTGTTTGTCCTAGTTACAAATCTGGAAATATATATGAAGGTCAGTGGGAGAACAACGTGCGTCATGGGGAAGGCCGGATGAGGTGGCTGACAACTAACGAAGAGTACACGGGTCATTGGGAGCAGGGGGCCCAGGTACTGTGCTAGCTGGTTTGAGTGGAATACGCCCAGAGGTGGGGGCTCTGCTGATCCTCAGCCCATGAAGTATTTGGTGTCGGGTATTGCACGGTAATCTGAAATTCAAGCTGTGTTAAATTTAGAAACTCACAAACTCACATTATGATTACTTGTCTAAATCAGCCTTTTTATTATTTTTCTTTTCTTTTCTTTTCTTTTTTTCGGTACACGGGCCTCTCACTGTTGTGGCCTCTCCCGCCACGGAGCACAGGCTCCGGACGCGCAGGCTCAGCGGCCACGGCTCACGGGCCCAGCTGCTCCGCGACATGTGGGATCTTCCCGGACCGGGGCATGAACCCGTGTCCCCTGCATCGGCAGGCGGACTCTCAACCACTGCGCCACCAGGGAAGCCCTAAATCAGCCTTTTTAAAAAATATATATTTTGTTGACATATAGTTGATTTACACCGTTGTGTTAATTTCTGCTCTACAGCAAAGTGATGCAGTTACACATGTATATATGTTCTTTTTCATATTCTTTCCCATATGGTTTCTCACAGGATATTGAATATAGTTCCCCGTGCCTTACAGTACGATCTGGTTGTTTATCCATTCTGTATATAATAGTTCGCATCTGCTCATCCCAAACTCCCAATCCATCCCTCTCCGCCCTCCCCTCCCCCTTGGCAACCATAAGTCTGTTCTCTATGTCTGTGAGTCTGTTTTTGTTTTGTAGATACGTTCCCTTGTGTCGTGTTTTAGATTCCACATACAAGTAATATCATAGGGTGTCTTTCTCTTTCTGACTTACTTAGTATGATAATCTCCAGATCTATCCATGTTGCTGCAGATGGCATTATTTCATTCCTTTTATGGCTAACTTGACCTTTTTTTTTAAGTGCTATTTTATTAGTATTTAGTTTTCTCTAGAGGTCTCCCACCCAAGCGAGGTTCTTCCGTTGGCAAATTCATAAGTCACGTGACTCTTGGGAGGACTGAGACTACTATTTACATTTTATTTATTTATATTTTTGGACTTATTTGGCTAGACAAGATTTTATTGGGTACAAGGTGATCATTTTTGATAAAGAATTATAGTAGAGATCTTAAATGACGATAACAAGGCTCAAATTTGAAGTTTGGTCAAAAGACCAAAGCAGATCCAGACTTGCCAGCTGCCTTGGGATCTGGGATTATTACCTGTTCCCATTTCTCTGCAGTGCTTCCAGATGCTACCGGTGACAGGGCTTAAGAAGCAACTGTCCCCTAAATAAAGGTGCCTGCCTCAGAGGGTTCTTATGGAGACTGAATAAATACGAAATAGTGCCCGGCCTATAATAAGCTATTATTGAAGGCCCCGGGAATCCCATACCACCGCTCGTAGTTCTGGCTTGTCTGAATACTGGAGGGGTAGGTAGGCTGGGGCAGCCGTGTCTGGAAGGTGTCTAGAAGGGCACCACGTGATATACAGAAGGATTCTCAGCCCTGAATCTGCCCTAGCCTCAAGAGCCCAGGAGGAATCCACCTTTGCCCCACTGACAGCCCTCCCTCAGGACAATGATATGAGGATAAGAACTACCCTTAAATCAAGGATAGAAACCCAGGGAAGCCAAGAGGTGCTCAGCACCGTGCTTTTGACACAGGCAGCCTCCCCTATGAACACCAGCGCTGTGTTCGTCTCCCCCTCCCCCTTTTAGTTCCAAAGGCACTGAAGCCTCTTAACTCTGATCTTTTTACAGAACCAGTACCAGGCATTTCTCAGAAGAGGCCAAGCTTCAGGTTTTCATACAGCCCTCCCAGTAGTGTAAAAGTAAATGCCAGTAATCTCACTGGGCTCTTAACTTGCAACCCAGCCTATAGCGTAAATTGCAGTGCCTTGGCCAGTACTGTAGTAGGCCTTGCTCTTCTCCAGATACGGTGAAATGAAACACCTTGCTTCAAGGTCCATTCCCTGTATCTACTTGCATTTCCCCTCAATATAATTTCCTGATTCTGAGGCACTCTCACACCTCATTTTCCCCTAAAGAGGGAAAGCAAAAAGTAAATTCCTCTTACACTCAAAGGCTAATGTCCACCTAAAATGAAGAATCAAAAAGGTCTCAGCTCAAGTTTAATAAAGCTACAAAAGACCAAAAGTGATATCCTACTACTATACACATCAGTTTGCCTGCCCCATAATACAGCTCAGGCCGTTCCCTCCAGAGGAAGAAAGGCTGGCCTCCCGAAGCCCTGCAGGAAGGGCCTGTCCTGTCCCACACCACATCTGGGCTGAGTGTAAAGTCTTGTGTTTTAAGCATGACAGTAGTACAAAAGAGGTTTTGTTCTCATGGCCACCTACTGCAGCCTGGCCCTAAAATGGCCCAGCACTCACTTCTGCTTAGAGAAATATTCTTTGCTCTTCGGGACATCAGGCTCGATGGTATCGCTGCCAGGCTTCCAGCCAGCTGCACACACTTCCCCATGTTTGTCAGTAAACTGGAAGGCCTGAACTAGTCTCAGTGTCTCCTCCACAGAACGGCCAACAGGAAGGTCACTTATGGTGATCTGTCGAAGGATACCTTTATCAGCAATAATAAAAAGACCCCTGAGTGAGATGCCTTCATCGGCCTTTAAGACCCCATAGTCCTGAGCAATGGTGCGCTTGGGGTCTGATATCAAGGGACTGTTCGTGGGTCCCAGTCCTCCTTGTTTCTTGGGTGTCCCAGTCCTCCTTGTTTCTTGGGTGTGATGATCCATGACAGGAGACAGAAGTGAGAATCCACAGAAGCACCAATCACTTGGCATTTGAGTTTCTTAAATTCTTCTGCCCTATCACTGAAAGCAGTGACCTCCGTGGGGCACACAAAGGTGAAGTCAAGAGGGTAAAAGAAGAACACGATATATTTTCCTTTGTAGTCAGATAGGCTGATATCTTTGAACTGACCATCTGGCATTACAGCAGTTGCTTTGAAGTGGGGGGCATGGGGCCCAATTTTGGCATTTCCTGAAGACATATTGCAATCAGCACTTCTCACAAACCACAAAGGACAGTCAGGAAGCACACACACTATTTACATTTTACAAGCTATGTATTGGGCTTCCCTGGTGGCGCAGTGGTTAGGAATCCACCTGCTAATGCAGGGGACACAGGTTCGAGCCCTGGTCCAGGAAGATCCCACATGCCACGGAGCAACTAAACCCGTGTGCCACAACTACAGAGCCTGCGAGCCACAACTACTGAAGCCCGCGTGCCTAGAGCTGTGCTCTGCAACAAGAGAAGCCACCACAATGAGAAGCCTGCGCACCGCAACTAGAGAAAGCCTGCGCACAGCAATGAAGACCCAGCACAGCCAAAAATAAATAAACAAAATAAATAAATAAATAAATAGCTATGTATTTCCTGCACAGGAAAGGAAAGCTTTCTATGGTTAATTTTATATAGTTTATATAGCTAGGATTTTCTGATGACATCTTATATATTAACTTACTAATCGGGGACCTTGCTAAACTCACATGATAGTTCTAGTCGCTTTTTTGTAGACTCTTTAGGACTTTTTAATCTAGATAACCATGCCTGCAAATACAGTCAACTTCATGTTTCTTTCTAATCTGTATGCCATTTTTTTCCCCTTGCTTTATTGCACTGGCTAAGACCTCCAGGATATTTTGTGATATTGACTAGGAGTGGAGGGAGTGGACATCCTCACATTGTTCCTGATCTTAGTGTGAAAGAATTCAGTCTCTCATCAAGCATGATGTTAGCTGTAGGTTTTTTGTAGCTACCCTTTATCAGGTTGAGGAAGCATTTTTTTTTTAATTAATTAATTTTTTGGCTGTGTTGGGTCTTCGTTTCTGTGAGAGGGCTTTCTCTAGTTGTGGCGAGCGGGGGCCACTCTTCATCGCGGTGCGCGGGCCTCTCACTATCGCGGCGTCTCTTGTTGCGGAGCACAGGCACCAGACACGCAGGCTCAGTAGTTGTAGCTCACGGGCCCAGTTGCTCCGTGGCATGTGGGATCTTCCCAGACCAGGGCTCGAACCCGTGTCCCCTGCATTGGCAGGCAGATTCTCAACCACTGCGCCACCAGGGAAGCCCCGAGGAAGCACTTTTTCATTCTTAATTTACTTAACCGTTTTCATCATGAATAGATGTTGAATTTTGTCTAGTGCTTCTTCTGCCTCCAGTCTGATGATCATGTGGTTTTTCTTCTCTGGTCTATTGATTGGTTGAGTTAGATTAATTGATTTTCAAATGTTGAGCCAATCTTGCATTCCTGGGACAAACCCAACTTGGTCATGATAATATTATCCTTTTTATATCTTGCTGGGTTTAATTTCCTAATATTTTGTTGAGGATTTTTGTGTCCATGTTCATGAGGAATACTGATCTGTAGTATTATTTCCTTATAACATCTTGTCAGCTTGTAGTAATCAGGGTGATGTCAGCTTCATCAAATGAATTGGGAAGTGTTCTCTTCAAGTTTTTGGAAGTTTGTAGCATTGACATTCTCTCTTCCTTAGCCATACAGTTGAATATGCCAGTGAAGCCTTCTGGGCCTGGAGTTGTCTGTGGGATGATTAAATTAACTACATATTAACTATAAAACCAATTTCTTTAGTAAATAATGTGCTATTCAGGTTATCTATTTCTTCTTAAGTAAGCTGTGGAAGTTTGTGTTATACTGAAGGAGTTTGCTTGCTTCATAGAAATTGTTAATGTTATTGGCACAAGGTTGTTTATAACGTTACCTTATTCTTTTAATATATATAGGATCTATAGTGATGGTCCCTCTTTCTTCTAATATTAGTAATTTGTGCTTTCTGTCTCCTTCATCAGTCTTGCTAGAGATGTATCAATTTCATTAAAATGATCAAAGAGCCAGTTTTAGTTTTGTTTTCTTTCATGTTTTTCAAAATAACTGGTATCTATTCTTGTTATTACCTCCCTTCTGCATGCTTTGGGTTTAATTTGCTCTTTTCCTAGAGTTGCATGGATGCTCTATTGATTTGAGACATTTCTTTTTTCCTAATATAAACATTTAATACTACAGTTTTTCCTCTTAGCACTGCTTTATCTGTATCCCACTTATTTTGATATATCATGTTTTTTAAGTTTTGTTCAGTTCAAAATATTTTCTAATTTCCCCATGACTTCCTCTTTGGCCTATAAATTATTTTGAAGTATGTTGTTTAATTTTCAGATATTTGGGTATTTTCTCAGATACGTCTCTGTTGTTTTTTGTGTGTGTTTAATTCCACTGTGGTCAGAGAACATACTGTCTATAATTGCATTTCTTTTCAGTATGTTGAGGTTTATTTTGGTCTATCTTGGTGAATGTGATGTGTATTTCTGATTTTGTTGAGTGGAGTTTTCTATAGATGTCAGTTAGATCAAGTTGGTTGATAGTGTTGTTCAGATCTTCTATATCATTACTCATTTTTTGTCAACTTTTTCTATCCATTTCTGAGAGAAGCATGTTTAAGTATCCAAGTGTAGTTGTGGATTTGTCTGTTTCTCCTTTCAGATCTATCAGTTTTTGCTTCGTATATTTTGACAGCTTGTTGTTACATGTATACACGTTTAGGATTGTTATGTGTTCCTGGTGAGTTGACCCTTTTTATAATTTTATAATGTCATTCTTGAACCCTGGTGATTTTTATTTCTCTGAGCTCTACTTTTTCTGACATGAATATGGCCACTCCAACTTTGTTTTCTTCTTTTTAACTTTAATGGTGGTAAAATACACATATAACTTACCATCTTAACCATTTTTAAGTGTATATAGTTCAGTGTTAAGTACATTCACAGTGTTCAGCCGTCACCGCCGTCCATCCACAGAATTCTTTTCACCTTGCAAAATTGAGACTCTGTACCTATTAAACAATAACTCCCCACTTCCCCCTCCCCCCAGCCCCTGGCACCCACCATTCTACTGTCTGTCTCTGTGAATGTGACTCTTCTAGATACCTCATCTAAGTAAAATCATATAGTATTTGTCCTTTCGTGAATAGCCTATTTCACTTAGCGTATATATGGTATATATATCCAAGCTGTGTAAGCTTGTATAACAATGAATAAAGTCAGATAGGGTTAAAAAAAAAAAAAAAAAGAATGGTGTATATATACAAACATTCCATTGTTGAAAAAATTGTGTATGTCTTTATATATGTATGTAATATGTTGATTAAGTATGATTGTATGTGCCTGGGAAGAACAGAGATGAATTTCAAACCCAACTAGTAGTTACCTCTGGAATGTGGGATTGAGGAGGGAATATTTTTATCAATCTGCATGTTAAAAGTAATTAAAATTTAAAATAATATTAAGCCAGGCACTTTATATACACTGTTTTCAATGATTACATCCAACCTGTGGTAGGTGTTATTTCCCTTTATAGATGAGACCCAGAGGGCAGAACTAATTAGCCTTATGTCAAAGGGCTGGTTTGTAAATGACTGAGCTGAGGCTGAACCCAAGTTTGTGAGACTCCATCACGCATGCTCCTTGCCCCTTCAAATGAGTCCCTGGATTTGATTCATACCTAATTTTAAATGGATTTGGGTAAAAAGAGGAAACATTTTGAGCATTTCTCATGGAAGTTTGCTTTCTTTTCAGAATGGTTTTGGCACACACACATGGTTTCTAAAGAGAATCCCCTACTCCCAGTATCCTCTGAGAAATGAATATGTGGGAGAGTTTGTGAATGGATACCGTCATGGCTATGGAAAGTTCTACTATGCCAGTGGAGCCATGTATGAGGGAGAATGGGTTGCCAATAAAAAACATGGCATGGTGAGTACAGACCTGTGAAGATTACATTTTAAAGGTTATGTAAAGGCATGTCATTCTCTGTCTAGTAAAGTGCATTATCCATTTTGCATAGGATAACTTACTGTTTTGTTAAGATGATTACATAACTTTTAAAATAACTTCTAACATATCAATTTCCTTTGTATTTAGAGGTTATTTAATTAGTCTGGTGTGTGTGTGTGTATGTTAGGGTGGTTTTGGTTGCAAGTAACAGAAAAGCTAGCTTAATCTTCCATAAATGATAAAGAATAATGTGGGTTTCAGTGTTGGTTTGATTCCGCAGCTCCATGACGTCAGGGTTTCTCCTCCATCCGTCCATGTCTCCTACCATGTCAGCTTCACAGTTATGCTGCCCTCCCTTATGACTGCAAGATGGCTGCTGTGGTTCCAGGCTTCACGTCTACATACCCCACTAAGTAGAAGGAGACAAGAAACTCTTTCTGGAGAAGTTTTCCACAAACATCTTTAGCTTCACTGAGCTGAACTGGGGGTCATTTGCCCACCTTTGAGTCAGACCAACCACTGGCCTGGGTGTGATAAATATCAAGAGAGTCCCCATTCTGTGATAGGCACCTCTGCTGTCATCAGCATATTTAATAAGCCACATTCTGTGACCTAGGGGTGCTTAAAGTTGGGGAGAGGTTGTGGGGCAGATACAGTGAGGGGAGAGAAGGGGGATCGGGGAGAGGAGAGAGGATCTACATGGTAACAAGAGACTCCAGGAGCCTGACTGTATGTGGACTAAGTGCAGATCTTAACAAGCAAACAGAAGCCTCCAAACCCTTGAAAAAGATATTGATGTACGTTTACCAATGGTTTCCTTTTTCTATAATTTTTTTAAAAATATTTATTTATTTATTTGGCTGCATTGGGTCCTCATTGTGGCACATAGGCTCCAGGGCACGCGGGCTCAGTAGTTGGGACACACAGGCTCTCTAGTTGTGGCACGCAGGCTCTGGAGCGCTCGGGCTTAGTTGCCCCACAGCATGTGGGATCTTAGTTCCCCGACCAGGTATCGAACCCACATCCCCTGCATTGGAAGGGGGATTCTTAACCACTGGACCACCAGGGAAGTCCCTACCAATGGTTTTCTAAAAACGGTTTTCCTAAGCTGCAAAAAGTTACTTTTCTCTCTGCAGGGCCGATTAACTTTTAAGAATGGGCGTGTGTATGATGGCCCATTTTCCAATGACCGCATAGCAGAGTTTCCAAATCTTGAAGGTGAACTGATCAGCTACCTGGACACGACTCCAGAATCTGCCCTCAGGAACCAGTATTGCAGATCCTCCATCAGTGCCGGTAGGGAGCGTCCACCTGTCAGCTAAAGGCAAATTAATGTGTAACATCGCATCAAAAATACACCTAATCTTTCAGAAAACACAAGTTTCCTGTGAGCAACTGCTTTCTTATAGGTTTTTGAATACTCTTGTGTCACGCTTCTGCAGAAAATCATTTTGACATGACATTGAAATATTTTAACATTGTTTTTCACATTTATCCTGTATATTTGTCCTCATCTGCTAGAAATCATCAGAAAGCTTGATGGCAGTGAAAGTAATTCCACGTTAGGCTCGAGCATTGAGCTGGATCTCAGTTTGTTGCTGAAAATGTACCCGGAGAGAGACCAATCAGAAGAAAAGAAGCAGGTAAAAACCTTCTGTATTGTTATAAATTTATATTTTAGGCTAAAACATTAGCAGACTCTCCACAGTCCTGGGAAGATGCAGTTGATGACTGTTGTCATGTATTGAATGTCTTTTATTTTTTAAAGTTTTTTAAATTAATTATTTATTTTTGGCCATGCTGCGTGGCTTGTGACATCTCAGTTTCCCGACTAGGGATCAAACCCAGGCCCCCGGCCGTGGAAGTGTGGAGTCCTAACCGCTGGACCGCCAGGGAATTCCCTGGTTTGCTAATATTTTGTTGAAGATTTTTGTGTCTGTGTCCATGAGGGATATCGATCTGTAGACAAGAGAATTTTATCACTGTCATTGAGATAGGATGAAACAGGACAGGATCGGACAGAGCAGCATGAAAGTAATTCCACTGTCCAGATAACAGCATGTCTTTCTACTCTTACTCAGAAATTGCACGTTACTGACCTGGGGATGGGTGGGGAGAATATAACATTTATTGAGCTCTTAACAGTGGTAAGAGGTAAATGCTATTGCATGTGTTACCTCGTTTAATTTAGAAAACAGGTTTTCTTTTACCTTTGTTCTTATCAGGTAAGACGAAGATATGTGTGGCTTTCCCTTTTCAGGTAGAATATGCTATCTTAAGAAATATTACAGAACTAAGAAGAATCTATAGCTTCTACAGCAGCCTAGGATGTGATCACTCTCTGGATAACACCTTTCTGATGACAAAGCTTCACTTCTGGAGGTTTCTAAAAGACTGCAAATTCCATCATCATAAAATAACCCTCGCCGATATGGACAGGGTACTAAGTGGTGAGTATTCCACATCCTTCGCATCTGGTTTAAAGAGCAGTATAACATCACAGCACCCTGACACCAGTTAGGAAATGTTAAGGGAGTGAGGAAGGCAGATGTTGGGAGAGGTGTTCCAGAAAGCAATACATGGTTGTGTTCCCAGGGTGCTTAAAACATGACTGAGGAGAGGATCTCATGAAATAACAGCAACAGTTAGAGACCATCTCTAGCAGGGGCAGCAAAGTCGGCCCGTGGGCCAAATCCAGCCCAACTGCGTGTTCTTGTAAATAAAGTTTTATTGGAACACAGCCATGCTCATTTGTTGTCATCTTGTCCGTGGCTTCTTTTGCCCTGCACCAGCAGAGCTGAGTGGCTGTGACAGAGGCTGGCCCACAGAGCCTAAAATATTTACCGTCTGGCCCTTTACAGAGAAGCCTGCCTATCCCTGAGAAAACAACAACAACAATCCGCCCCCCCTCAAAAAAAAAAGCCCCCAAACCGTCCAGTTGTCAGGTCACAAGCAGAGAGGATCAGGGAGGGCTTGGAATAGCCTAGAAAAGGCTTTAGAGGGCTTCCCTGGTGGCTCAGAGGTTAAGAATTTGCCTGCCAATGCAGGGGACACGGGTTCGAGCCCTGGTCCGGGAAGATCCCACGTGCCGCGGAGCAACTAAGCCCGTGCGCCACAACTACTGAGCCTGCGCTCTAGAGCCCGCGAGCCACAACTACTGAGCCCGTGCGCCACAACCACTGAAGCCCGCACGCCTGGAGCCCGTGCTCTGCAACAAGAGAAGCCACCGCAATGAGAAGCCTATGCACCGCAACTAGAGAAAGCCCGCGTGCAGCAATGAAGACCCAATGCAGCCAAAAATAAATAAATAAATTTAAAAAGAAAAAAAAAGAAAGAAAAGGCTTTAGATAATCTTGGGCTTGGGCTTGATTTCAAGTTGAAAAGTCCCTGCAGTAAAATTAACAACTTTGAAGGCTTTATTCCTTTCAGCTGAATTGTGGCAGGCAGGCAGGCTGGAAGGCCTCAGATCACCTTCTTGATGTTAGACCTAACGCCTATTTACTTCAAATTTCAGTGTCTGAAACACACTTCAAACTTCACTTAGAATTAGCAGCGTTAATCAGACTGTGGCTCAGACCACTTTGAAAAACACCAGGACAAGGTATCTTGTAAGTTTCTTGTAAAGTGACCAGATGGAGCTCTTTCATGTGGACCTTAATTTTTAGGTGGACGCTTATATGCTGTTCAGGGTAGTCTCTAGGAAAAAGGTGTACTCCATTGTATTCAGTTCTTTGAGTTGTGTACCAGGAGCAAACAAGATAGAAGGTTCTAGAGACCACCAGGCATCCTCCCCAATTTTCTTGTTTTAGCCAATAAGGACATACCAGTTGAAGAAATTCATTCTCCATTTACAACAATACTTTTGACAACATTTTTGAATTACCTCCTGGAGTTGGCTTACCACATCCATCACAAAGAATACCAGTAAGTACTCCTTCTGGACCCCATGATAGGATGAGGGCTGAGCTCATAGGATTGTTATGATATTGTTCCTTTTTCTTCGATATTATTTTTCATACTCTTGAAGGATCAGAAACAAAAGTTTTCCACAAATATTAACCACAAAACCGCGAGAAACAAGATTAAATTTTGAAAACCCTTCTGACGTGGGTCATGTTTCAATTCTGCACATAGCCCTCAAGTTTTTATTCAGAAATAGTTACCACCAGCTCTTCCTTAGACCAGAATTTCCTATCTTTCTCAGAGCAAAATTGATATTGTATCTTTAAAAAAAAAAAACTATTTTGAAATAATTGTTGATTTACAGAGTGTCGCCAACGCAATTCTCATAACACAGAGAATTCCTATATACCCTTCATCCAGCTTCCCCTAATTACTACATCTTACAGAACCATGGTACACTTATCAAAATTAAGGAATTAACATTGCTACAACACCATTAACTAAATTACAGATTTTTTTAGGACTTCCTGAGTTTTTTCCCTTTTCTGTTTCAAGACCGAATCCAGGATCCCACCTTGTATTTATCACATCTCCTTAGTCCCCTACAGCTGTGATAGTTTGTCTTTTATGACCATGACACTTCGGAAGAATATTGGTCAGTTATTTTGTAAAATGCCCCTCGATTTCAATTTTCTGATTTTTTTTCATCATCACACTGAGGTTATGAGTTTGGGGGAAGAATACCATCCTATCAGGTAAATGATGTCGATCTGTCTCATTACTGGGGAGGTTAACCTTGATCACGCGGTTAAGTGCTGTCAGCCCGGTTTCTCTACTGCAGACTTACTATTTTCCCCTTGCTGTACTCTACTTGTTAGAAGCCAGTTACTAAGCCCACCGCATACTCAAGGGGAGGGGAATTAAGTTCCACCTCCTGGAAGGAGCAGTGATTATGGTGTCTTCTTAATCACAGAGACAGAAGCCCATCACTCTTTTTGTGTTTTACAAAACTGATGAATGAGAACATTCGCCCAAATGCCTGCCGTGTAAAAGGTAAATACAAAACCAATAGGATTATATTTACCATAATATTTTCCAAAATAGAGTTTTGTAATCATCTTTTGAATGTTTATTTTTCCATTACATCTTTAGGCAGTTTATTCTGCGAGGCCCACCGGACACTCTATTCAATGAATTACGTGGATAAGTGCTGGGAGATCTACACAGTTTACTGCAGACCAAACGCAGCCCCTCCGCATGAGCTCACAATGGACATGAGACACTTCCTCTGGATGTTGAAGGTAACCACTCATGGCTGGTACTGGCTTTATATTCATAGGTACTTTGATTTTAATTTAAGAAAGGCAAAATATTCTAGCTGTGATGTGCAAGGAACAAGGTGAAGGTCTGAGAGAAATTTTCGTAGCCATCAGCAGAGGAGAGTAACTCTAATGGCCTGTGATAGTGGAAGGAAGAGAAACAGAAGGAGCTTGTGCCCAATGGGCTTCCCAGCCAGGGGGGAGGGGTATGGTCGGCGGGGCCTCCAGCATCTTTACTGATGCAGACCTTTCCCTGTAAGGGAAGGTGGGGGGATGGATGTCACTTAAAAAAAACTACTGTTCATCAGAAAAGTGATTTAAGAAAGTTATTAGTTTGGAAAATAGTGAGAATATCTAATATTCTTATATTCTTGGTAGTTTTTCTTTCATGATATTTTAAATGTATACTTGTGGGTAGATAAAGGATAAAACTAATAGGGGATAGAGTGATTTAAAAAAATTTAAGTGTCACATGTATACAAAAAACTGGTTTTACAAATTTAAATGTCATATATACGAAAAACTAGTATTGATAGGAAATAATTTTTTGAAGTACGTGGTTTTTGGGGATGGAATATTATACAGCTGTTTATTCACTTTCCCTCTTCTCCGTGGTCCCTTATTATTGATGAAATGAGGCCATTTGTCCCTGTAGACTGACTGGTCAGACTTCAGTTTTGGTTGGCTGCATCCTCAGAGAGTTGATGACAGGTGTTCCTTTTCCCCTTTATTTCCATCAAAGTGGTCACTAGAATTAGAAGCTTGATTAGATTTTGTTTTAAAAAACTTTTTAATTTTTATTTATTTATTATTTTTGGCTGTGTTGTGTCTTCACTGCTGCACGCAGGCTTTCTCTAGTTGTGGCGAGCGGGGGCTACTCTTTGTGGTGGTGCATGGGCTTCTCATTGTGGTGGCTTCTCTTGTGGAGCACAGGCTCTAGGCACGTGGGCTCAGTAGTTGTGGTGCACGGCCTTAGTTGCTCCGTGGCATGTGGGATCTTCCCGGACCAGGGCTCAAACCTGTGTCCCCTGCATTGGCAGGTGGATTCTTAACCACCGCACCACCAGGGAAGTCCCTCAGGTTTTGTTTGTTTCCTGACAAAGCTGCAGGTGCTTCTGGCTAATTCCTGTTGTGTCACGTCAGGGATGCTCCCTTTTAGTGATGCTGAGATCAGCCAGTGGGTCATATGGTGTCAGCAGAATCCTTCCGTTTCAACGTTCCCCATAAACCTTTCACTAGTGGTTCGAGTAGCCCTGACAGTCATTGCTGACATCTGTTATTTCCTTAAGGGTCCCACAATAGTAATTTTCTATCATTCCATCTGCATTTCTTAGCTATGAATCCGATATAAAGAAGAACTTTACCTCATCAGCTATCTGATGACTCTGAAATACACAGGAAAGGAAGGATAAGTGCTCAATTTTTCCCTTTATTAATTTTCAGAATGAGTTGATATCCTGGCAGTTCTTCAACAGTGACTAATGAGCTTTTGAAAATATCATTGTAACTCCTGGGCTTACACATATTCGATGTGTTTCAATCCACTGCAGTCTTCCCTCCATCCCCCATGGTCAAATTGTCCCATATTTGGCCAGTAAGAATCTCTCCAACTTGCTACCTGCTACCTTGACTCCATGGATTAACGTTGTACATCAGTTTTTAAAAAAATTTCCACTATTACTTGTTTAATCATTGCTTCAGAACCATTTTTTCACTCTGGGACTGTAGCTAAAATAGTTTATAATACTATATCCTCTGTATCTCTTTTCTCTGTTTTCTCTTGGTGTAGCTTCTTTCAGCATAGTCATTTTGAGATTCATCCATGTTGTTGCAGGTATAAATAGTTCGCTCTCTGTTACTGCTGAATAGCATTCCATTCGATGGATATACCGTGATTTGTTTATGCATCCGTCTATCAATGGACATTTGGGTTGTTTATAGTTTGTGGCTGTAGAATCAATATAGTATGAACAGGGGCTTCCCTGGTGGCGCAGTGGTTGAGAGTCCGCCTGCCGATGCGGGGGACACGGGTTCGTGCCCCGGTCCGGGAGGATCCCACATGCCGCGGAGCAGCTGGGCCCGTGAGCCATGGCCGCTGAGCCTGCGCGTCCGGAGCCTGTGCTCCACAGCGGGAGAGGCCGCAACAGTGAGAGGCCCGCGTACCGCAAAAAAAAAAAAAAAAAATATAGTATGAACAACTGTGGACAGGTTTTTCTGTGGACAAGTTTTGATTTCTATGGGATAAACGCCCCAGGCGGCGATTACTGAGTTATATGGTGAGTATTTGTCTCATTTTTTTTTTTTAAAGACTGCCAAACTATTTTTCAGCGTGGCTGGATCATCTTATAGTCCCACCAGCAATACTTGCCAGTATCTGTCTTTCAACTGGTGTATTTAGAACATGGACGTTTAATATAATTGGTTTGTTAGGTGTAAGTTCGCCATTTAGTTTTTCGATTTTTGTTTGTTCTGTTTTTGTTTTCTTTTTCCTGCCTTCCCGTAGGTTACTTAAACATTTTTTAGAATTTCATTTTGATTGATCTAATAGTGTTGTTTTGAGTATCTATAAATATAATAGACTTATCACAGTCTAATGGTGTCATCATTTGACCAATTCGAGTGAAGTACAGAAACCCTTACTTCCCTTTACATCTTTTTACCCCCTACCATTTATAATATAATTGATATTTCCTCTGCCTACCTTTAGAACCACATCAGATAGTAGTATAATTTTTGCTTTAACTGCCAAATATAATTTATAAAACTCAAGAGGAAAAGGAAAGTGTATTGTACCGATCCCTATTTTTGCTTACAATATTTGTTCTTCCTTCCTGAAGTTCCTGATTCCTTATCATTTCCTTTCTATTTAGAGAATTTTCTCCAGCCATCCTTTTCAGGTAGGTCTGCTAGCAACCAGTTCTTAGTTTGCCTTCATCCGAGAATGTCTTAATTCCCCTTCAGTCCTGAAGGACATTTTCTCTGGCAAGAGGATTCTGAGTTGAAAGTCCTCTTTCAGCACTTGGAAAATGCTGTGCCACTTCCTTCTGGCTCCTGTGCTTTCTGATGAGAAATCTGCCGTCATGTGAATTTTTTCCATGATAGGAAGGTGTCGTTTCACTGTCACTTTCAAGACTTTTCTCTTTGTCTTTAGTTTTCAGAAGTTTGACGTGTGTCTTGATGTGAATTTCTTTGGGTTTATCTTATGTGGGATTCACTCAAATTCTTAGATCTGTAGGTTTGTGTTTCTATCAAGCTTAAGAAGTTTTCAGCCCTTATTTATTCATGTACTTTTTCGACCCACCTTTCTTTCTCCTTTCCTTCTGTGACTCTGATAACATGAATGTTAGATCTTTTATTATAGGCCCATGGGTACCTGAGTCTTTTTTTTTTCAGTCTATTTTCTCTCTGTTGTTCAGGTTGGATAATTTCTATTATTCCATTTTCAGGTTCACTGATTCTTTCTCCTATCCCTTTCTTTATGCTGTTGAGCCCATCTATTGAGCTTTTAATTTAATTATTATAGTTTTTGGTTCTAAAATTTCCATTTAGTGCTTCATTTCTTCCATTCATTTGCTGAGACTTTCTTTTTTCCCCCATTTGTTTCAAGCCTGTTTGTAATGGCTCATTTAAGCATTTTAATTAAAATCTGTGTCACTTAATTCTGTGTCCTCTGTCATCTTGGTGTTGGCATATGTTGATTGTCTTTGTTCATTCAGTTTGATATCTTCCTGGCTATTGGCACCATGAGTCAGTGATTTCCCACTGAAACCTGAACATTTGAGTATGTTATGTTATGAGACTCTTATTTAAAACCTTCTGTTTTTGCTGGTTTCTGATGAAGTCTAATTATCTATTTTTTTCTTTTCTCACTTGTGCCTTTGGTGTTAAGTCTAAGAATCCACTGTCACACACCATTGTAAAGCAATTATACTCCAATAAAGATGTAAAAAAAAAAGAATCCATTGTCAATCCAAGATCATGAAGACTAACCTCTATGTTGTCTTCTGAGTTTTCTCTCTGACTTCTAGGTCATTTTGAATTAATTTTTCTACAGTATATGGTCTGAGGTAGGGGGTCCAACAATTTTTGTGTGTGTGGATCCCCAGTTGTCCCAGCACCATTTGTTGAGAAGACTGTTTCCCTCTATTGATTGGTCTTGGCATTCTAGTCAAAAATCAGTTGGCCATAGATGTATGGCTTTATTTCTGGATTCTCAATTGTATTTCATTTATCTGTATGTTTATCCTCTTACCAGTACCACACTGTCTTGATTACTGTTGCTTCTCAATCATTTTGATGTAATTTCTTTTCCTTGCTGAAATATTTTACAATCTACTTTTATCCTTGTTCCGAAATTTCACAGTGATGCAGCTTTGGTATTTGTCTTTTTACGTTTATTTCGTGAGCTTTAACGTTGGAAACCTGTGCCCTTCAGTCCTGCAACATGCTCTGGAATTACTTGTTCAGATTTCCTGCCTTCCATTTGCTCCATCCTTTTTGTGGAACATGGGTGTCAAACCTCCTGGACCAATTTAATTTTATTTTAGTCTTTTCTCTCTGACCATCCATATCTTTGTTATTTTTTGTTCTCCTTTAGGAGAGATTTCCTGCATTATCTTTCCCCTTCTATTTGAGTTTCTGCTATTAAATTTCTAATCCTTTGACCCTTTTTTAAGCATTTTGCTTGTTTTTAAAATATGGATGCAATCTCTCTTATTCCACTGAAGAAATGAATTGGGGGTGGGGGAGCTAAATGGAATTTTTTTTTTCTCGGCTTTTTACATTGCCTCTGTTCCTTCCAAGTCCAGATCTCCCTTCCCCACCTCTGTTGGTTTTGTTCTCTGGCTTTTATATTAAGGCTTTCCCCATAGCATGTGTGGTGAAACTTGGCTGTCCACTCATAGATAGGACTGTGGCACTCTAAGGCTGAATGGGGGCTTCCCTGGTGGCACAGTGGGACACGGGTTCCAGCCCTGGTCCGGGAAGATCTCACATGCCACGGAGCAATGAAGCCCGTGTGCCACAACTACTGAGCCTGCGCTCTAGAGCCCGTGAGCCACAACTACTGAGCCCATGTGCCACAACTACTGAAGCCCGCGTGCCTAGAGCCCGTGCTCCGCAACAAAAGAAGCCACCACAATGAGAGGCCCGCGCACCGCAACAAAGAGTAGCCCCTGCTCGCTACAGCCAGAGAAAAGCCCAAGCACAGCAACAAAGACCCAACGCAGCCAAAAATAAAAAAATAAATAAAATAAAATAAAATAAAATAAAGGCTGATTGGAAGTTCATGTGGATGAGCGGCACTTGTCAAAGATTAGGTTTCACTGTGGAGTAACCAAGCCAGGAAACTGCCCCACCTCTCCCCTTTCTCCTCCCCAGCCCACAGTTTTGTCTTTTGTCTTTTTGGCTGTGGCGTGTGGCATGTGGGATCTTAGTTCCCTGACCAGGCAGTGAACCCAAACCCCTTGTATTGGAAGTGTGGAGTCTTAACCACCGGACTGCCAGGGAAGACCCTCCACCAGCCTGTGGTTGACAGAGCTTTTCTCTTGGATGTTCGATTTTCCAGGGGAGGATTTCTCCTAACTCCTGCCTGGGGGATATGAACCTGGTTTTCATAGTTCTTAGAACAGAGTGGAGGGAAGGGTCAGTGTGAAGGGAGGGCCCTACCAACGTGCACTTTCCCCTAATTCTTGTTTTCAGCAGGACTGTGACTTTAGGGGAGCCAAATGCACTGTGGTTCAGTATCTCCAGCGAGTCAACCTTCTGTTTTCAGTCTAGATGCGGAAAGGGTCTTCACCTAGACTTTCTGGGAGTCTTCCTGTGTTCAGCCTTACCTGTAGCACGGCCTTCAGAGCTGACTCCTTCCTGAGTTCCGACTGGACTCGACTTGCCTCTTGCCTCCCTGAGCTCTCAGCTCCTTGTTCTGCTAAGCCCATTCATTAGTCCAGCGCTTTCCCACCAGTAGAGCTGTGTTGATATCTCACGTCTGGGTCATCCACTCTCCCGTTCTCTGTCCTATGTTTATGCCTCTAAAAAAATCTTTACTGTTGTCTTAGAGGGATTAGGGAAGGAGTAGAGAGGTAAATACCAATGTTAACCCAGAATGCTTTTCAAAATTACCAGTTTTTAAGATACTTATTTCTAGACCATCTCCTTAAAGTGCTGTATTGGTATAAACTAACTTTAAAAATATATAGCTGTTTGTAATTATCGGCCATTATGATTTGATTGGTTGTTTCTTTTACAGAGATTTAAAATGATAAATAAAGAATTAACAGCAAGAAAATTTGTGGAGGTCATAGCAGAGGATAATCCTTTCATGCATGATGGAATTGACAGCAACTTTAAACTTGAGGTTTGTAAACTGGTGTCACGAACGGTACAGATCCAACTCAGGCTGTTTGCTCTACCGTGGACACCAAGATTGGGTTGGCACCAATGGTGCCAGCACGGCCACCTCTCTGGGTCCACGTCTGACACTGAGTCACACCTGCCGCTTAGCTGTTCCCTGAATACGCCCACCACACCCCTACCTCAGGACATTTGTACTTGCTAACCTCCGCCCCTGCCACCTGTTTCTGGCTTACATAATGCATATCTTGCCTGTAGTTCTGAAGGCTGACAGTCGGAAATCAAGGTGTTGCTGGAATTGGATCCCTCTGAGGGCTGTGGGGAAGGATCTGCTCCAGGCCTCTCTCCTTGGCTTGTAGAGGTTGTCTGCTCCCCATGTCTCTTCACATTGTCTTCTATGTTTCTGTCTGTGGGTCCAAATTTCCCTCTTCTTGTAAGGACAGCCGCCACACTGAACTAGGGCCCACCCTAACGGCCTCACTTGAGCTCGATTATCTGTAACCTGAGCATACTGGGGGACAGGACTCCAACTCTTTTTTGGGAGGCACAGTTCAAACCGTAACAGTCTTCCCTTTGCAACGCCCCTCCCCATTCATATCCTCCTTACGTACAAAATATGTTCACCCTATCCCAGCATCTCCAGAGGGCTTAGCCATTCAGCACCAACTCTTAACAGGTGCCACTTCTCTAGCTGTCCAAGAAAAAAAGAAATACTTCTGAAAGTGACTGTCCTCAATTAGCTAATATAAAATAAAATGTTTCCGGCAAATAGAAAAATGACTTACAAGCTAAGGAGAGAATATACGTCCTCACAGATCTTTTAAATGCTGTAGTTTTTATTGCAAACTGGTGTGCGCCCATGATGCCTGAGTGTTGAACAAGGTGGTACTTTCTGGAGAACAAACACCCAGAAGAACTGCTGGTCCACCTCGAGGTGTGTCAGGATGAATAAGACCCTTTATATTTTCTTCTATTTCAGCTGGTTTTCCTGGAATTCTTTGAAGCTCTGTTAAGCTTCGCACTCATCTCTGTTACTAACCAATCGACTAAATTCTATTTAAATTTTCCAAATGATGGCTCGTCTGGAAACAAAGCTGGAAGCACTTATACAATGATAAAGCAGGTAACAAATAATATCTTAGAATTTACAGAGTAAGGAATGGGTTTTATTCTGGAATGGTTAAACCATCATCAAGACTATCTTGGGCTTTTGTAACCCTTCAGGCAATAACTTATTTAAGACTTCTTTTCACATTCTGAAAGGAGTGTATTGTCTTTTTTCTACATTAGGGAAAATGTATTTTCTGGTCATGACCTATGACAGTGGAGATACGTAATGAGTGTCAGAGGGCCTACCGACACCCTCAGGGGTGTGGGGCTCCCCTGGCTGGACCACGAGGCCTACGGCATCTGAGGTGGTTTTTATGAAACGTTTCAGCCCATGATCTAGTGTTTACAAGAGTGGATCGCTCGTCACAGAGCACAGATGCCAAGGAACAGCTCCCGAGCGTGTGCAGGATGCTGGGCGCGTCCCAGAGGACAGGACCTGCTCATGGGGCTGGACACTGGGCTTCACACCAAAGCCTTGGGGGAGCAGGGACAGCGTGGGCCGTTGACCGAAAGATCTAGCCGCTGGGTCAGATGGAGCGGGGGTTTCAGGGTAGTGGGCTGGAAGGGTTTCTGATCGTTGAGTCCTTCATTCGGAGCCACAAGGGAGAGTGTTGGGGGCCAGCGGAAACCCCAGCTGGGAAACTCGCCAGAGCTGCTCACTCAGGGAGACCTCTCACTGTTGGTCATCTAAGGAGCACCTCTGACCACGAGTCCCAGGATGTGCCTTGGACCCTCGTGCAGGTTCAACTTCAGTAGCACCCAGTCCACCCGATCAGCAGATACACCCCCTCCAGGTCATCCGAGAGCCTGGCCACAGGCTGGGGCTGGGTCATGTCCACCGTAAACTCATCCATGCCTGCGTGGATGGCAGCACGTGGGCTCCAGTAACCACACACGGACACGCTGGCCTCGGGGACAGCCTCAGAAACCATCCGATCAAGTTCACGTCTGGTTTCCAATCTGGCACCGCACATCCATCAAGATAAACAAGTCCTATTATAACCATACAACGGGGAATGAGCCAGCAGTGAAGTAACTCCTAACACATGCCAACAGCATGGGTGCATTAATTATGCTGGGTGAAAGAAGCCAGACAGAAAAGGATACATACCGCTGTGATTCCAATGACGTAAAATTCTAGAAATGCCAAGTGATCTGTAGTGACAGAAAACAGGTAAGTAGTTGCCCGAGGATGAGGGAAGAGGGCTTCCTGGGGCACAGGAAACCTGGGGTGATGGATACGTCCACTCTCTGAGGCGATGGTTTCACAGGTGTAGATACATCGAAACTCACCGTCCTAGTGCGCCTTATGTGCAGGTCATTGTAAATCAATTATACCACGTTAAAATCACGTACACGTGTGTCTCCACGGAAAACAGAAATCCTCTTATGTATTTGTCGTTGATCAGAACACCCAGAACAGGAGTCCAAGTGCTCTAAGAAGCCAGGAATCTGAGGTGCAGGACGGCAACACTAAGTCGTCTTCAAGCAAGTTAGGAGTCTTGCTTGACATGAGCAAGATAAGGCAATCAGAGGTTTGTATTCACAGTTACCCATGAAAACAGTGCCGCGGCCATGGGATCTACCGCTGCTGCGCACCTGCTATATGGTGAGGGCTCTTCTGGTGCCAGGGTTCTGGCGGGAACAGAAAGCCTGTCCTCTTGTGGGCATCATATTCCGGGGGAGAGAGGGACGTAGTGACACGTGAAGAACAGGAAGAGTGAACGCCCTCGGGGTGCTTACCAGGTGCTACGCACTTCCCAGGGGTCCACTCATTTAATGCCCAGACGACTTGTAGGTGCTTCATCGGCTCCAAGGGGGAACTGAGGCACAGAGGTCGAGTAACTTGCCCACTGTCACAGAACTGGTAAGCAGTGGAGCTGGGGGTTTGCATGCAGGCAGTTCGACTCCAGGATTTACACCCGTTACCGCAGTGCTATACTTCTTTACACAATTGGGAGGGATCAGTGATGCGGTGGAAAGCGAGGCAGGCAGTGGAGACTGAGAGACAGGGTGGGGTGGGAAGGGAAGGTCTTTGGATGAAGCCACACTTGAGCGCAGCTGGGAGGAGACTGTCCTGTGCGGGGGCCTTGAGGCGGGAGCACCTCTGGGGTGTTGGAAGGGGGGTAGCAGCAGGTGTAGCCACGTCGGCGTGGCCCAGAAGATGCACTGAGTGAGGCAGTGCCCGGCCGGGAGGAGGCCCTGAGCAAGGGGGTTCAGTAGGCTCACGACGGCTTTGCTGTTGACAAACCCGTAAGGAAGCTCTTGGAATTATCTGCATGTATTTTGAAGGCTGTGGAGTTTGAGAGGGCAAGAGAAGGCAAAGATGATTCTAAGGGTTTTTTTGGCCTGAACAACTGGAAGAACAGAGCTGCCATTTATCATGAAGGGCAGGACTGGGGTTTGAGGGGGAGATGAGTTTTGGGGGTGAAATTAAAGGGTTGGGTTTGGGCATGTCAGACTTAAGGTGCCTGATGAGACATCCACGTGGTGACAGCAAGTGGCAGCTGGAGACAAAGTCTGGAGTTCAAGGGTGAGATCTACTGGAGATAAAAATGTAGGCGTAAACAGCATGTATTGATATATGGTTTTATATATATATATAGTAATTAAAGCCACTAAGAGATGGATTAATACTTTCCCAACAGGCCCAGGGAGTATTTTCTAGTCTTTGGTTTCCTGGGGAAGCCTTCCAGCAAATACAATAGCTCTGTTATTCATTTCCTTAACAGGACGAATATACAGGTTAAAAAGTCAAATTTTAGGCAGATTAAAAATAGTCAAATTAGCATAAAGATAATGGCCTCACTAATACTTTTCTAATTATTTATAATGTAGAAAATTAGTTTTAGTCCATAATGATGCAGAAGTTATATTTTGCTTTATGATTTTTCTTTTTTTTTTTTAAAAAGAAAAAGCCCAAGATCAAGAAGTCTGTAAGTGGCGGAAAAACTTCCAAAATGAACTTTAAATCTCCAGGAAAGGAGCGAACCTTTCTTTTATCTCAAAATGGTGAGTATTTTAATAATAGAACTTTGGTATTAGCAAACTGTTGCTTATAAATGATTTAACATTTATAAAAACGTACAACCATCTTTTAAAACATAATTAGGCTGGGACAGCTGCTCCCAACTCTGCCCCTGGCTTGACAGAGTTCCCTTTCAAGGCATGGATCTAACCCTTTTCTTTCCCCAGTTTTATTGAGATATACCTGACATACAGTGCTGTGTAAGTTTAAGGTGTGCAGCATAATGACTTGACTTACATGTATCGTGACATGATGGCCACAATACGTTTAGTTAACATCTATCATCTCATAAATACACACAAAAACAGTTCTTCTTGTGATGAGAACACTTAGCGTTTATTCTCTTAACAACTTCCACATACATCATTCAGCAGTGTTAGCTACAGTCATCGTGTTGTACGTTACATCCTTATACCTTACAACTGGAAGTTTGTACCTTTGACCACCTTCCTCCAGTGTCCCCCATCTCCCTCCTCTGGTAACCACATATCTGATCTCTTTTTATATGTTTGTATTTTTAAAAAATAGATTCTACTTATAAGTGAGATCATACAGTATATGTATGTCTCTTTCTGACTTACTTCACTTAGCGTAGTGCCCTCAAGGTCCATCCATGGTGTTGTAAATGGCAGGCTCTCCTCCTTTTTATGGCTGAGTACTATTCCATTGTGTATATATACCTCTTCTTTATCCATTCATCTGTTGAGGGACACTTAGGCCGTCTCCTGTCTTGGCTGTTGTAAATGGTGCCACTGTGAATGTGATGGTGCAGCTATCTCTTTGACATAGTGTCTTCATTTCCTTTGGATATATTCCCAGAAGTGGAATTGCTGGATCATAGGGTAGTTCTTTTTTTATTTTTTGAGGAAACCCATACTGTTTTCCATACTGGTTGTACCAATTTACAATCCCACCAAAACCGTACAAGGGTCCTGTTTTCCCACATCCTTGACAGCATCTCTCTCTTTTTGAAGCAAGCCATTCTAGCAGGTGTGAGTTGGTGTTATTTTTGGCCTTGTCTCGTGGCTTGTGGGATTTTAGTTCCCTAACCAGGGATTGAACCTGGGCCCTCGGCACTGAGAGCGCAAAGTCCTAACCCCTGGACCTCCAGGGAATTCCCTCTCATTGTGTTGTTTTTTTTTACCCAAACATCTTTATCGGAGTATAATTGCTTTGCAATGGTGCGTCAGTTTCTGCTTCATAACAAAGTGAATCAGTTATACATATACCTGTGTCCCCATATCTGTTCCCTCTTGCATCTCCCTCCCACCCTCCCTATCCCACCCCTCTAGATGGTCACAAAGCACTGAGCTGATTTCCCTGTGCTATGCGGCTGCTTCCCACCAGCTATCAGTTTCATATTTGGTAGTGTATATAAGTCCATCTCACTGTGGTTTTGATTTGCATTTCCCTGATGATCAGTGATGCTGAGCACCTTTTCATGTACCTTGCTTTCCCAACGTCGGTGCTAAAGCTGGCATTTGTGGTCCTTCCGTGGCCCACAGATTTGGGCCAGCTTTCTGTGTGTGCTCACTAGTCACCTGCCAGAGCTCACTCTCACCACCACAGGTAGCTGGCCACAGGGGGGAGGTATGTGTGGGTGAGGTGCCTGGAGCCCGGGGGGTGCCTGTGGGCCACCTGGTGCCACTGACTGACTTACTTTCTCCATGGATTTGCCTTTTCTGGACATTTCCTAGAAATGGAATCATATTCTCTTGCATCTGCTTCTTTCACGTATAGTCATTTTGGGATCCGTTCATGTTGTGGTGCATCTTAGTGTCTTGTTCCTGTGTTGCTGAGGAGTATTCCACTGTGTGGACACACCACATTTTATCTGCCCATCAGCTGATGGACGGCTTGGTGGTTTCCATTTCTGGCTATCAGGAGTAATGCTGCTGTGAACACGGGTGTGCAAGTCTTTATGGATATGTTTTCATTTCTCTTAGTCCTTGTAAAATCTGGCACTGGCGGGACTTCCCTGGTGGTCCAGTGGGTAAGACTCCGCGCTCCCAATGCAGGGGCCCTGGGTTCGATTCCTGGTCAGGGAACTGGATCTCACATGCATGCTGCAACTAAGAGTCCGTGTGCTGCAACGAAGACCCAGAGCAGCCTAAATAAATAAATATTAAAAAAAAAAAATCTGGCACCAGCATCAAGGTTCTCTGCATGAGTCTTCCACTCTCGGGCCCTTCACAGTGGCTCCTGGGATGGAGGGTAGATTGGTCACAGAATACTACGTTTACAGAGCACCTGTGCCCATACTCCTCTCCCATCACTGCCATCAAACAGCAGATCAGCCCAAGCTGTAGACACAGTCAAAAAACAACTGCTCTCTTGAAAGATCCCCAGTCTTATTGATAGTATAGAACTATCCAAAGCATTATCTTCCTGGAATCAACTATATTAAACACATTCCAAAGTGTGTATCTGCTGGCCTTAGTAGATGTGAAGCAACTCCTTACCAAGTCAATAATTTTACCTACCTTCTTATTCAATTCAGAGTTAAAATCCTTCTTAAACTTTTCTTGGAATTCCCTAGAGGTCCAGTGGTTAGGACTCTTGTGCTTTCACTGCTGAGGGCGCGGATTTGATCCCTGGCGGGGGAACTAAGATCCTGCAAGCTGTGTGGCATGGCCAAACAAAACAAATAAAATGAAATGAAATTTTCTTAGTGAAAACTGCCTTTAAAGACAATGTATGCAAAAGCCAAGAGTTTTTTTTTCTTTCTCTGAAACATGAGAATCTTGTAAATTTTCTAAGATTTTAATTTTAGAAAACCAAAATATTTAAGCTATTTAGGAAAAAAATAACAGGTACCAGGAGACTTGAAGGAAGTGTTGACAATCATGGCTGTGGTCAGCTGACGCCAGCCTTGTTCCAGGTGGTCCCTGAAGCATTTTGCAGTTACCTTAATCCTCACAAGCCGACGAGAAGCACAGTGTCACCCACCTTATGGGGGGATGAGGACACTCAGCCCAGCATAGGAAGTGACAGAACTGGGGAACTGGAACACAGACCCCAGAGTTATTGCAAGACTGTATTAATGCTCATTTTAATCAAACTTTCTTCCAGCGGAAAAAGAAAAATCCAAGGATGAACAAAAGGAAAAATTCAATACATGGATCAGTAACATGTACATCTTTTTTGTGAACACTCTCTTCCAAGCACATAAACACGAAGAAACCCTCAAGGAGAAAGTAAAGGAAAACAGGCTACGTAATGAAGCGATAGCCCTTCAGAGGAAGGTGGAGAATGAGGAGCTGGAGGCGAGGTAACTCAGTGAACCCCTCGGCTCCCTCCCGCCCACCTGGCTCTCGGGCATCTTTCTTTCCTGTCCTCTGTAGCCACCAGAAGCTTCAGTACCAAACACTTTCATTAAAAGTCTACCACCTCTGGGCTTCCCTGGTGGTGCAGTGGTTAAGAATCCACCTGCCAATGCAGGGGACACGGGTTCAAGCCCTGGTCTGGGAAGATCCCACATGCCGTGGAGCAACTAAGCCCGTGCGCCACAACTACTGAGCCTGCACTCTAGAGCCCACGAGGCACAACTACTGAGCCTGCGAGCCACAACTACTGAGGCTGTGTGCCACAACTAATGAAGCCCACACGCCTAGAGCCCATGCTCCACAACAAGAGAAGCCACTGCAATGAGAGGCCTGTGCACCACAATGAAGAGTAGCCCCTGCTTGCGGCAACTAGAGAAAGCCCGCATGCAGCAACGAATACCCAATGCAGCCAAAAAAAAAATGAATAAAATAATCTAAAAATATATATTTAAAAAAAAAAGTCTCCGCCTTCCGAAGGGCGGCACGTCCTCATGTGCAGCTGGGAACCCGTGGCCACCAGTTCTGTCCTGGTTGTCTAAGGCATCCCCAGGCATCCACGAGGAGGCAGCGTGACATAGATCCAGACTGCCCAGGTTCACATCCCAGCCCCATCACTTATATCACCTGGGTGACCTTGGTGAGGTCTGTCCCTGTGTGCCTGTTTCTGCATCTTTAAGGTGGAGGTGATACCTTGTAGGACTGTTGTGAGGACTGAGTGAGCTAGTGTTTGTGAAGCATCGAGAACAATGCTTGGTGCGTGGTGAGCACCTAGCAAAGGCCGCACACTTACCTTTCTAGAACCACTGTCCAGGCTTAGTTCCATGCAGACAGGTAAGTCCCAAGTGCAAATGTCTGACCTCTGTAAAGGGCATCTCAAGCCCATTGTTCTGTGGAAGAGAGCATTAGACTTAGGGAAAATGGCTACAACAGTATTTTATTTTTTTACAACAGTATTTTAAAAGGCTACTTACTAGCTAAGTTGCTTCAGAGACAAGTGTGTCACAAGTCACCTTAGATGTGTGAAAACTCTGTCTTAAACTATCTAGCTATTGCACCACTTTTTATTTCAGGCAAAGTGATGACAGTTTAGTTCTGTTCACAGAAACTGTTGAGATCCAGGTATGGACTACTTTACACCACATACAACATAAAAACCGGTTTTGAAATTTCAAAGACAAAAAAAGATATCGGGCTTCCCTGGTGGCGCAGTGGCTGAGAGTCCGCCTGCCGATGCAGGGAACACGGGTTCGTGCCCCGGTCCGGGAAGATCCCACATGCCGCGGAGCGGCTGGGCCCGTGAGCCATGGCCGCTGAGCCTGCGCGTCCGGAGCCTGTGCTCCGCAACGGGGGAGGCCGCAACAGTGAGAGGCCCGCGTACCGCAAAAAAAAAAAAAAAGATACTTTCTTGTGTTTGCTTCTTGTTAGGCTGAACAGCTTGAGAGAGGAAGAGACCAAAAGGCAAGACTGTGAGGTCGCCATCACTGTGATCAAGGAACCAGTGCATGCCACATCCTTGAATTTCATGCCGAGCCTCCTGAAAGACGACACAGTGGTGTCCCAGTCCAGCAAATCCATTGCAAATAAGAAAAAGAAAAAGTAGACATCACTGGGTTTGTAAATGAGCCACGAGAACAAGCAGGTGTGAAGGGAATTTAGAACCAAAGCCTGTAACAAATTTCCTACCCAATAAAATTACGTGTGTTTTACTTCTTGTCTAAGTGTTTCTTGAAATACCACTACCTGGGCCCACTGGGTTTTGGGTTTCTAATATGGTTGGATCACTGAAATGCCTGAGTTTTGACAACTGAGCTGAATGAAAATACACAGATGTGGGTATTCAATGAGTGTGTATTCATTGTTTTTTTTTTTTTTTAAATCCAAGTATAAAACGGATGATTAAACTTAGAATCTGATAAAACCAGTGGGGAGTGAAGTTGTTTAAACGTTTCTTTAGGCCTTCCTCCCCTGAGCCTGGCACACCTCCTTTGCCCCTTGTAACCACCCTGTGCCCACATCCTACCTGTCCTTCACATGCTGCCTCTTACATGGCCTCTTCCCTGGTCCTTTCCCAGCCATTCCCACAGCATCGCAAACAGCACTGCATGGACAAAAGGCCGAACAATGTAGGATTGTGCAGTCAGCAGTTAAGTGAATACTTTAAGTCTGTTAGGAAAGTGTTACAGCTAACAGTTGTGTTAAATATAAGAGTAACCACCAAAAGCATAAAAATACAATCTAAAGCTTCCAAACTAGCAAAAAGGAAGGATACTATCATCTGACATAAAGTTGGAAAAAAGGATGGAAACAGAAAACGCAAAAGATGGCAGGGAAAGTACAAATCTACCCGTCATCACCAAGCAAGCAGGTTAACTCACCTTTTCCTTCCCTTCAAAATCCCATAAATAATTAGATTGGGTTTAAAAAAACAGAAATTCACTTCAATGTTATTCTTTACAAGGCAAACATCTTAAACAAAACCAGATAGAAAGGATGAAAATAAAGATATAGAAAAAGATGTACCAGGACAATCTAAACAAGATGACTGGAATAACAAGCAATATTAAGGACAGAACAGAATTTAAAGCAAACATCTGCATGATACAGATAAAAATAAAGATAACAATAAAAGGACCAACAACCAAAGCGACGCATTACTCACATACATCGCACATACTAGCTTTGCAAGAGCAGAGAGAATTACAGGGAATACTACCGTGAGGGAAGAAACAGATCAGGAAGACACACACGTAGTAAGGATACAGGTAATTTTACCAACCAAACTACAAAGTTGGAACTAACACAGAGTTAGCAACCAGGATGCAACAGAGAATAAACACTGACAAAAACAGTGACTACGTTTTAGGTTGAAAACTGCAACAACTTCAAATAATACATCAGAGACCATGATCTATTTTTGCTGCAATTACTAAGTCAGCAATAAACACACAGTAAAGAAAGCCTGAGATCACTGGAAACTAAAACATACCATTTTAAGTATCTCACGGGGTAAGAGGAAATCATAAGGGAGATTGTGAATTAGCGGGTGACAATGAAAATAACTGCAAATAGATGAGAAGTCATTTCCCTGCTCCACCCTAACTCACAGGCTGGGTGCAGGGGGACCGTGGAGAGCTCCTATTAGGGCCGGGTTGGTACCGGTTTTTCCAGACCATGCCCGGCTAGTTTTCAACCAAACTCTGGGATGTCCAGTCCACCAAAAGTTAAATCAAATCCTGCCAGGCTGAATCTCAGTTGTGAGCATGCAGGTGGGGCTGTGCCCGCCTGGGAGTTCTACGTGGCCTTATGTTTGGAGCACACTGGGGCACTTGCATTAAGTTCTTTGTCGTTTATTTGTGGTCTAAAAATCACATTATTGCTCAAGATAAAAACCAAGTCCAGCAATTACTTTGGGCAAATGCCTCATAGTTTACCACGTCAGGCCTAGGGACCAGGGAAGGAATCCGAACTCTGAGCACCTTTCGCTGCTAGAGTATTCCTGAGGATGAACCAGGGACCCATGGCTGGTGCGGTCTACAAACAAGCAACCAGAGAGACTCAATGCAAGACCAGAATTTTAAAAACTTTAACAATTTATTAGTCTTATTTTCCAGTAAAATAGTCACATAATGTCAAAAGAATGGAATGAAAGAGATGTAGCTGGCTACCTTTAATTCCACATAAATATTCAAAATCTAAAAACCTCAGGGGATCATCAGGCTGAGTAGAAATTTGATTCTTCAAAGCAAGTATTGCTTTACTATTGTCATTAATCCAGTCAATAATATGACCAATAACCTGCAAAGGTAAACAAAATGCTTGCTGAGCTGTTTTTTTAAAAGATGTTTCGGTGAGCCCTTGTCAGTCAATCCAAGAAGAATATGTTATTGAACTGCGTCGCACAAAGCTTCTTGACCTCTTCTGCAAAAAGAATAGAAAACGGTGAGTAAGGTATAGAAATTCTCACTTAAAAGGTTATATATCAGTACCTTAAATTCCCTGGAGTAAAGTTGGTCATAAATAAAGGTCTGCATTAATTTTGACCTTAAATCTCAGAAGCCTTAATAAGAAATGTTAAGTCGAGAGAAAGAAAAAAGGACCTGACGTACAGGAGACTTTAACACTATGTAACATTGCTTCTTTGGGCCTGAGACAGCTCAAACCCAAAGTGTCTAAGACACCCACGGGTTGGGGCGTGAGGAGCACAACTTCTAAAATCTTGAGGAATCTGATTCAAAAACACAGAAACTCTAGCTGCAGCCCTGAATTGTGGATCGGGAGCTCCGCAACAGTGGCGTCATTATCTGGACTTTACTCAATTCCTGTTTTAAATGAGGCATGTAGGGGCTTCCCTGGTGGCGCAGTGGTTAAGAATCCGCCTGCCAATGCAGGGGACACGGGTTCCAGCCCTGGTCCGGGAAGATCCCACATGCCGCGGAGCAACTAAGCCCGTGTGCCACAACTACTAAGCCTGCGCTCTTCTAAAGCCCGCGAGCTGCTACTGAGCCTGTGTGCCACAACTACTGAAGCCCACGTGCCTAGAGCCTGTGCTCCGCAACAAGAGTAGCCACTCCAATGAGAAGCCTGCACACGGCAACAAAGAGTAGCCCCCACTCGCCACAACTAGAGAAAGCCCGCGCGCAGCAACAAAGACCCAACGCAGCCATAAATAAATAAATGAGGCATGTATTCCCTGAGGTTGTTTCTAATGCATAGACTATTAATACAAGTATTGGTATCAAGAGAAAAATGTAATACACCCCAGAAGATGTCTGCAGAAGAAACCTCACACCTGATTATCCTTACAGTGGACACTTGGGGTGCACTGCCCCACTGTCCCACTCCTGAATAGACCAAATGATGATTTCTTTTAAGCAACAGGGGCATCTGCTTAAAACCTCAAGTCATGATTTGTTCTATTTAGCATGTCCTTAGTACACTGAAAAGATAGTTTTTAAATATCAGTAGCATTAAAATTCTGCTCAAATACCAAACCCTATTTACCATTTACTTCAATGAGGTTTGCATTTTTTTGATTCAAAATAACATACAGCTCCCGCTGGTCAGACTTCTTCCCAACAACCCAATAATCACTCATTGCTTTCACGATGATTTCTTCATCTTCATCCACTCTGTAAGAAAAGAGTTTCAAAACGCAATTGTTTATTTTATATATACAGCTGGATTGTGAAAAACATTCTAAAACAAGAAACAGGAAACTTGAGCCATTTGAAAAGTTCAGGGAGTCCCCTGTGAGTGACCAGCCCCTTCTGGGCTTAACGATGTTTGGAACTGGTGCCCAGGGAGGTAGTCAAGACCTCTGAAGGGGCCTGGGGTCACTCGGTTTTTGAAGATGATTCCTTTAATGTCCTCTTATTAGAAAGTGGACGCCTAGCTGGTGAGGTGGTTAGAATTACCTTGTAAAATCACTGTTGATGTCACCCAGAATCTTCATCAAATCTGGATGAACAGACGTAAGTGACACACTGGGTGTTTTCCTCATGTGAATTGTACTTTTTTCTGCTAAATTCATATGGTTGAAGTAGATAAACTTAAACTGGGGTTCTTTTTCAGACCTGTGAAAACATGTTATGGAGGTGGTAACTTTCTGAAAGAACAATTACCCAAATGTACAACTACACTGTAAAAACTCTAAATGTGGAATGGCTAAGGTGGTATTTTCAATGGCTGGGCCTTCAAATCAAGAACCTCAGTTAAGACGTAACATTCGGCAGTAACTTATCTGATATCCGTGAGGTATTCAAAATGACTGAATTTCCCAGCGAGCTCAAGTATGTACGTTTAAAACCACAAATATTTTAACCATTATGTGATGATTTTTTTTTTCAAGTACAGTGTTTTATAAACAGCAGTCACTCAGTTATCTGTTCACTTAAAAAACAAAACACAAAGTAAATCAATGCAGGCCACTTACCCTTCCAGTGAAGGGATCAGCAAACTATGGCTCTGGGACCAAACCAGGCCCTGTTTTTCTAAATAAAGTTTTACTGGGACACCCATATGCCTATGTATCGTTACAGCTGCTCTCACGCTTAAAGGATAGTTGAGTACTTGGAACATACACAGCCCACAAAGCCTGAAGTACTTACTGTTTGGCCCTTTGCAGAAAAAGGTTGCGGACCCCCGTACATCTCATTTATCCCACAGCTGCATGTATGTAAACTGCCACAGAATGGAAGCTTAGCACTGTAAGTAACAAAGCTTTCATCATCCTACTCAGAGATCATTCTAAAACGTATGAACCTCCTCTGAAGTATTTAATTGGGATTTACCCTTTCATTATTCTGGATGACTGGGCAATGCTACTTTGCTGTCTCCCGGATCAGAGTCTGAGACCCCTCGGGGAGCCACCCTGACAGCTGGGCCACTCGGCTCTCAGGGGCCTCCCCTCCCTCACCTCTCACTGTGCCTTAAATTCACAATCGGGGGTCTGCGTGAGAGCCTGGGCAGCCCTGCCACTGGGGGCCAGAAGCCTTCTCTGCTTACTACAGGGGCAGCAGCCACGCACTGGGGGGCTGAGGGTGCCGGAAATCCGGCCTCCGGGGAAGTGGTTACTACTGTGATACCCTACCTCTAGGCGAGAAAGAATGTGGACAATTAGTTCCCAGGAAAATGAAAACAGAATTCTTATAAAACCAGAATTTGTTTTGAGTAGGCCCCTAAATCTAAGAAAAGCAAGTATAACTACAAGAAAAATTTTCTGGAAAGATGAAAATTTTAAAAGAAGTTTGGAAAGAGTTGTAAATTTCGTTGTTTGGACAGACTAACTTCTATGACCTTCGATCAGGCTTAAAGTTCTGGTTACTTGTCTAACACTGTGGCGTTCCTCTTTCTCTCATTTATAACATATACAACACTCTTCTAAGAAGATCGGAATTCTTCCTTTTGTAATCCCACATGGACATTCACATGAGAGACGTTATTTAGGTAGTTAGGACAGGGGCAAATGTGGCCTCTTTCCGCTCCACTCACCATGAAGGATGATGTAAAAACGAAAATAGAAAACAGTTACCTGCAATGTACTGTTAATAAAAGAAAACAAGATCTGCTCACATTAAAAATAGCGGGGATTCCCTGGTGGCGCAGTGGTTAAGAATCCGCCTGCCAATGCAGGGGGACACAGGTTCCAGCCCTGGTCCAGGAAGATCCCACATGCCACGGAGCAACTAAGCCCGTGTGCCACAACTACTGAGCCTGTGCTCTAGAGCCCGCGAGCCACAACTACTGAGCCCGCGTGCCTAGAGCCCATGCTCTGCAACAAGAGAAGCCACCGCAATGAAAAGTCCTCGCACCGCAACTAAGAGTAGCCCCCACTCGCCACAGCTAGAGAAAGCCCGCATGCAGCAACAAAGACCCAACGCAGCCAAAAAAAATTAATTAAAAAAATAAAAATAAAAATGAGAAAAGATAACAAGATCTGCTCACATTAAAAATAGTAGGGTTTCCCTGGTGGCACAGTGGTTAAGAATCCACCTGCCAATGCAGGGGACACGGGTTCAAGCCATGGTCTGGGACGATTCCACACGCTGCAGAGCAACTAAGCCCGTGCGCTGCAACTGCTGAGCCTGCACCCAGAGCCCGTGAGCCACAACTACTGAGCCCATGTGCCACAACTACTGAAGCGCACGCGCCTAGCGCCCGTGCTCAACAAGAGAAGCCACCGTGATGAGAAGCCCGCGCACCACAACGAAGACCCCATGCAGCCAAAAATAAAATAAATTTATATATAAAAAAAGAGGTCACAGGGATATCTCCCATGAGTAAAGAGCATCAATTTTACTGAGATGCCAGAGATTATATGTTTAAGGACCAGTTATGTGAAAACCTTCCCACACTTCCAAAGCCTACCTGGAAAGGTTACTGTGAGCTGTGAACCAGGGGAGGAAATGACCAGATGTTCAGCGCACACGTAACTGCTCGCGGAGTTTCGCCTGTGGACTTGGGCAGCTGGCTGGGAGCAGGGCCCAGCTGTGGTTTTCATTTGTTCTGGGCTGTGTTCCAGAGAGCTGAAGGCTGCTAGATAGATGATTTCTAGGTGGATATGGCTACTGGCCATTCCTCACTAATCAGACCAAACTTAAGGCAAAGAAGACTTCCTCCACCGCGCTCCACCATTAAACACCACTGACCACAGCCGGGGCCAATTCTTCCCATCTCGCCTTCGTCCGGCTCCTCCCCATGTCCGATCCGGGGTCTGATCATAACCAACCCTTACTGCTAATGGTTACACTGCTCACTTGTGGGAGGAATCCAGCGCAGTCAGCCTCCTAGGCAACTGGGCTACTTTACACATATATTCAAGAAGACTGATAAAAAAGGATTACAAAAAAAAATTGCTCACAGGAAAGAGGCTCCTTTCCTAATAACTTTCTACATCCTCCTCCTCCTTCCTGCCTTTTCAAATTTAATATTAGAATTGGCCAGCGAATAGGGGTGTGTGAAAGAAACAAAAACTGAAGTCTCAGATTCAGAAAACCATCAATTTGGGGGAAAATTTTAAGTTACAGCCCTCCTGCAAGCCCTTAAAAATTCTAGGTGAATTAGAGATTTAACACAGAAAATAAAGCCAGGAATGTACCAGAGATAAAAATGGGACATTTTTACAATATTGGGGTGGAAAGCCCCAAGTGTGCCACTGAAGACAAATCCAAAGGCAATGATTAATAAAACTGACTAAATATAAAGGAGAGAGGATGCAACATGACAAGGGTATTACATTAGGAGTACTGATGTAAAAGAAAAAAGACAAAGCACTTCAATGGAAAGAGCCAGAGGACGGGGACAATTTGTGGAGGAGACAGAAATGCCCATAAACAGACGAGGAGATGCCCAGCCTCAGTGTCACTGTCAAAGTGCGAGAGCATGGAGAACAGGAGCTGGTGGCACTGGCGGGAGGGGAAGATGGCTCCATCCTTGCGGGAGCCAAGCCACATGGTACATGTGCATTTCCTTTGCCCCAGAGCTCAATCCTAGGGATTTCTCTTGAGGAGATAATTGGGTGTTTAAGTACCAGACTGTTCAATACAGAACTGTTTGTAATACTAACAGCCATAACCAGCCCTAACCATTAAATGGGAGAACGATTAAGCAAATAAAACACACCTTTCCTATTAAATACTATGAAGCCATTAAAGAGAATGAGGTAGGTCTGTATTTATTGGTTTAAACTGATGCTCATACCATATATTTATTTATTTATTTAAAGCTGCAGATTTACAGCATGATATATTTTCAAAAGTCCATGTGTAAAAAACACCATGTGTGTATGTCACTGTGTTTATATGCGTGTACAAGTCCAGAAAGACAGAAGCCAAATAAGATATCCCATATTTCTATTTTGGAATCCTTTAAAAATTAAGGACATAAATTACTCTCAAAAAAAGAAAAAAAAATAGAATTTTAAGTTCTAGAGGAGAAAAAAACTGAGGTGGCCCACAAAGGAATAGAAACCAATCACCAAACAAACCTACTTCACACCATTCTTTAAAGGGCTCACCCCAATTTCATAAGGAACATTAAGGGTTTCCCTGGTGGCGCAGTGGTTGAGAGTCCTCCTGCCGATGCAGGGGACACGGGTTCGTGCCCCGGTCCGGGAGGATCCCGCATGCCGCGGAGCGGCTGGGCCTGTGAGCCATGGCCACTGGGCCTGCACGTCCGGAGCCTGTGCTCCGCAACGGGAGAGGCCACAGCAGTGAGAGGCCCGCGTACCGCAAAAAAAAAAAAAAAAAAAAAAAAAGGAACGTTAAGAGATGCAGTTTATAAATCTGGACTCAACGCTAAACACTGGCACACAGCCCCGTGGGCACTTTCTAGTGGGGGCTGCAGCCGAGAGAACAGAGGCCCCTGAGCTGGTCTCTGGGATCAGGACGGCTGGCTAACATAGCCTCCTCTGCCCCCCAACAATGCCCCTGACATGCTGCTGGCTGGGGTCTTTCCTCCCTCAGGGCTGCCTCTAATTTCTCTGGGATATGACTTATGGAGGTCCCAGAATTGGCATATAAAATGGCTTGATTTGGGTCAGAAGGATTTCTGGAAGAAAACTACATTATCTTTCGTACTCAAAAGCTTTTATCTTTAGTCAGTTGATGGTTACGGTTTGGCAATCAAAGCTCCTTACATGTAACATCTCAGATGCATCGAGAGCCATCTTCAGGTCACGGTTTCAAAGACAAGAACAACTACGTCCCTAGAATTCCTGTTATTGGGCACACCCCTAAATTGTGTGGCACTTATTTTACCATCACGTTTGCCAGGTACCCTATCCTCCAGGGGCTAATGGTACTGTGCAGTGATTCTCCTAACAGTCCTGTAGACAGGAATTGACAGATTTGTGCCCAAACATACAGGGCAAAATGCCGATGGAAGAATCTAAGTGGGGGTATATGTGTATCCACTGTACAATTTTTTCAACCTTCCTATGTTTGAAAATTTTCGTAATAAAATATCAGAGAGAAAACTGCTGTCTAATGATAGGATAATTAATATCCAAGGCCATCTCCTTTCTTCTGTACAATCCCCAAGAGGGTTAACCTGATGTGTAAAATAAAAGGTACTAGACAGCAAGTTTACCTCCGGATATCTGTCAGTGAGTTACCTGATATTCATCGTATCTGCCGAAAGCACAGGCAGAGCAGTTAAAATGTCCAGTCCTCTCCCAAGGGTTTGGGGACGTAAGTAACTACGCTTGATCATTCTCCACTCATAACCTGCATGATCCAACACAGATCTAAGGCACATGCTTCCTTCAAAATTGAAAATCTGGCAGGTTCATGGTCAAAAAATTAGATTAAACAGCACCGTCAAGATGTAAGTTGGTCAGGCACTTTCATTCCTTGGCTGTATCTTTTCTAAAACTACGTAAGCTGTCAGCAGTAAAAATCCACTTGCAGATACAAAACCTACCCGTGCTTTCACCTGGAGCCTGTGTGGGACCTCTCTGTGGGCTGGTGCTTATGTAAGACCACATACATACAACATATGATCACGACAAGCACAAGGTTATATATAAATTCACAGCACTTTAGTAAATTCTCAAACACATGGGAAGCCCATATAAAGAAGCCTTTTATTCCTTAAAGTACTTTCCATCTACACACTTTACAGTCATTTGACTTTGCCCTGAGAAAAGAGTAGAAAGAGGTTCAGTGACTTTTCAGGGTGTTTTTAGAACCAAGGTGAGTTTAACCTCGAGTCTCCTGATACTCAGTCTAGAGCCTTTCAAGACGCCAGACTCAGCACCAACGCCTGCTGGCTTACGTCACAGGCAACCTCACCAGGAACACTTCTGCACAAGAGGCAAAGTGCTTTCCGTCTATGCAAAGCAAAACCTTGCTGATTACCTCTGCCAGTGTGGATTTCACAGCCTGGGCGGGTCATGTGGGACGTGAAGTGAACTCACAAGGCCAAGACCACAGGCAGAGCTGGCACACCTAACCCCACACGTTCATACCACCACTGGGGAGGGCTGAGGGGACGCATTACGAGAAGACCCAGCCCCGACCACCATTGTGGGGCAGAAAAACTCACGAACAGCTCCCTAGGAAGCTTTGCAGACAGGACCAAACAACACATTTGTTCTCTGGATTCAGAGATTATATGAACCTTAACACCATCCATGTTCTAAGCAAAAACCACCCTTATTCTTCCAAAGCCAGTTAAATGCTTGAAAGCAAACACAAAGCAAAGTACAAACCCAGATATTCTTTTGTTGATGTTAAACTGCTCACAAATGTCAGATGCCAGCACTGTAAGCTGGGGCCCAACAATGCTGTCCAGTCTTCGGCAAAAGTCCAATGTAGGCTGGATAGAAGCTAACAAGTAATTCAAGAAACACCAGTGAGTGTGAGGACACTGTGTTAAAAAGGTCAATTTTCATTTTACCATCTTAACAACAACATTCAAATGAAAACTGTACTGATCTGGAAAATAATTAAATGATCAGGTCCCCCTCCACTCCCAAATAGAAGAGAAACAGAGGAGCCAGAATTAGTCATATTTAAGATGAAAAAAAGGCAAAGAACTATCTCACTGTGAATGTTGACTGAAGCACTCCCTGCGGGGTAGTAAATTGACTGCCTACCCCCAGTAGACCTAGGAAGGTCAAATATTTATTTAACAAACACTACACAGCACTCACAGGCCAGGCACTGTTGGCGCTTTACAAATATTCCCTCATTTAATCCTAAAGCCCCCTTTGAGATGGGTACTCCCATAATCGTTTCACAGGCAGGAAGGCACAGAAAGGTGCCCAGGTCCTACTGCTGAGAAGCAAGAAAGCTGGGACTTTAACGATATTAGAAATAGCTGGTTAAGATGGCAGAGGCCCCAGATGGGGGCTTAATACAGCCTCCCTGTTGCTACGACAACTTGTTTATCATTTAGGAACAGACCACAGCAAAGTGTAAAGAGAAAAGGCTTAGCTAATCAGGTGAAATCAGATACAGGTGTGTACCTACCATCGATCATAAAGCACACAGCTGCACTCATGGCCTGCGGAGGGGAGGGGAGAAAAGAAACCAAAGATTAGATAATGGTACCAAAAAAGAAGACTTAAATAATCAAATGCAGTGGTCTTGTTTAAATCTTTATTTAAATATATCAACTTTATAAAGACTTTTTTAGTCAACTGGAGAAATCTGGATAGGGTCTGGATAATAGATGGTATTAAGGAAGTTATTAACGTTATTTTGGTCCAGTGTGATAATGGCAGGTGGTGATGTTAAAACAGAGGTCCTTATTAGTTAGAGATGCAAAATGAACTATTTATAAGGGAAATGAGATGATTTAAAATGCTCTAACAAGAAACCAAAACATGGGGCTTCCCTGGTGGTGCAGTGGTTAAGAATCCACCTGCCAATGCAGGGGACACGGGTTCCAGCCCTGGTCCGGGAAGATCCCACATGTCGCGGAGCAACTAAGCCCGTGAGACACAACTACTAAGCTTGCGCTCTACAGCCCGCGAGCCACAACTACCGAGCCCGTGTTCCACAACTACTGCCCTCGCACCTAGAGCCCGTGTTCCACAACAAGCGAAGCCACCGCAATGAGAAGCCCGCGCACCGCAACGAAGAGTAGCCCCCCACTCGCCGCAACTGGAGAAAGCTTGCACGCAGCAACAAAGACCCAACACAGCCAAAGATAAGTAAATAAATAAACCCAACCTAACATAAATATACATCCTTACAAGATAATATCCTGACAGAAACTCAGACTATCCTTATGGAATTAGCAAGTCCACAGCTTTAAAATCAGAGCGAAGGCAGAATCCACTGGAGTGTGGGCAGGCATCGAACAACAGGCAACACCGGCCTTGACGGCCTCTGATCTGTCCGCGTGCAGGACTTGAAAAATCTGAGTCACAGCCTCAGACAGTGACTCTTGCTATTCACAGAACTACTGTTTAATGGGGACTGAAAGTAACCCTCTTACTCCAGAAAGCACCCATTTTGAGTTTTACAATAATCAGAACTTGCGACACCTGTTCCAAGAAACGTGAGGTCTGCGCACCGACTAGTGTACCCGTGCAGAAAGATTTACTTTAGTATCATCTGTAACCCTGGAGAGAAAGGCCACTGTTACCTTATAAACAATTAAATGCAGAGCTTCATACGTGTCATCTGTATTTACAAAAATTTTGGGGAATCTGCATTTTGCTTCTGGATCATTCAGATTCAAGGGTCCAGTGAGAAATCTGAAAAGGAAGCACAGAGATGACTTGATTCAATTAGGCAGATTATAAACAGGAATATATAAACAGTGCACTCCTATAAGGGTGTTAACATATGGCCTTTTTGGGAAGCTAGACATTACTTAGAAAACATCAGATCAGAATACAAAAAAGTAATCGTTTTAATTCATTGGAAACAAAAGAATTTCCTTTGTTGATTATTGTCACTAGAGTAGCACAAAGGTAATTCAGTGTTCATGATTTTATCTTTACCAAAAAAGATAATAAAATCCAATACTGTCTATCAAAGGACAGAAGTCCTACCTTCCATAGTGTTGAAGATTTCCGGGCATTTCTGCCCTTATTGGAGAATCCCTTCCCGCCAACTGTAAACAAATTTAATGTTGACAAATGACTTATTAGATTTCCTATATTCAAAACTTTGAAAAACAGCATTTATATTTACTAGTTGGCTCCATGCCATTTTTCTATATCAATTTTCCACATTCCTCTCCACCAAAAAAAAAGGAGGGGGGATTACAGAGGTACAGAAAGAACTCACTGGTTTTAAACAGAACTATCATAACTTCACTGTGCCCTAAATTCCACATACTGATTTTGTTCCTTTTACAGCAACTGAAATCTCCCATGTGGTTAATACGTGCTAGGCGATGACATAAATTACGTAATTTCATCTCATATCACCCCTATGGGGAATGCCGTCTTCCTATCTTCTAGAAATGGAAACAAGTTTGAAGAAGTTCACCAGCACACCCAGCCCCTGAGTGGAGGGGCCAGGCATCAAACACAAGCCTGTGTGACCTGAAAGTCCCTGCCTTCAGCCATGACATGGTGCCTCCTCATAGATCTATATTTGTAACCCATTCCTGGTTTCTTCTGCTGAAGATACACTACTTCAATATGCATAGGAAATGGAAAAAAATTCCAAATCTACTAGTCACATTAGCTAAAACTTATTATTCTTCTAAAACTTCTTGATGTTCTTCTAGTCTATATAAAATTCTAGCATGTAACTTAAAATGAAAGATTGAAAAACAGTAAATCCAATAGTGAAAATGCACAGCTCTCACACGTGCAGCCTGTAGTGAGAGAAGTCCTCACATATCCATGTCCTCACTGCCACGTCGTACACTCCTATTTTATAAGCCTGGCTCTTTAGACATATAATAAAGCACCAACAGAGTGTTCTGCTGTTGCAACAGCACTGTCCACCATGGGAAAGCCTCCTGAAGGATCCTTCTGAGGGTGTGGTTGGAAGCAGGTGCTTTAGCATTAGTCAGACCCCGAGATCAAGTCCTGGCTCCGTCACTTACTAGCTGGGTGACATGGGGCTAAATCACGTAAGCCCCCCAGGCCTGGGTCTCCTATCTGTAAGATGGAGACAAGGTACCCGGCTTTCAGGACGGCTGTCAGGATGTCATGAGATAATGCAAGTGTGCTGGGCACTTACACCGTGTCTGGCGTATGGTACACACTCCAGAAACGTCAGCCACTGTATTCAAACTACCCAGAAAGGAGCAAAGTGCAGGACCAGGTCCTTCTCAAAACCTTGAGATTTCTTATCAAAGAGACTTTTTTCCTGTTGTTTCAGGTCATGGCCTTAAAAAACAGAGCGAGGGAGAGGGTGCGTGTATGCGCTCCTGGGTCAAAATGATGATGTTATGGTTTACGAACACTTTTCACTTCCAACCTAACTAAAGCTAAGAAAAGATACTTTGCGGAAAACACTGCAGTATTATTTACAGTTCTCTGCAGAAAACTGAGAAATTGTCAGAATGGAAAAGCCAGGCGGGAAGTATAAAATCAACTCAAAATCAGATCTCATGTTTGTACGTGAAAAGACCACAGAATTAACCACTGTTTTGTCCAAGATCCCTGGCATTTTCAGAGTTCCCAGAACCCGACCTAAAAATCCAGTTTTTCCTCTACTCAATGAATTGCTCCCCTTAAAAACATAGCTTTGCAATTGCATTTGAACGTAACAAAATGAAGAAAAGCTGACATACGTGGTTTTCTGTGCTAAGTGACACACCCTAAATATATACAGTTGGCCTTCCATATCTGAGGTTTCCACATCTGCAGATTCCACATTTGTGGATTCAACCAACCGCATGTTGAAAATATTTGGGGCAAATATTTCTTTTGAAAGTTCCAAAAAGCAAAACTTGAATTTTCCACACACTGGCAACTATTTACATAGCATTTGCATTGTATTAGGTGTTTTTTGTTCAATTTTATTAGGTATTATAATAAACTAAAGACAATTCAAAGTGTAAGGGAGGATGTGTGTAGGTTACATGCAAATACTATGCCATTTTATATAAGGGACTTGAGCATACGTGTGTGGATCTGGGTATCTGGGGGGTCCTGGGAGCAATCCCCCATGGATACCAACGGACAGCTACACGACTAAACATCACACTAATAATGTAAAATACAGATCAGAACTGCCCCACCCACCAAGTTACTCCACCCCCAAATCTGTGTATGTGTGTGTGTGTGTGTGTGTGTATATATATATATATGTCTGTCTATATATTTATCCATCTATCTATTTATCTAGAGATTAGTACCCCATCATACCTCAGGTTCGATATGCCTTGGAAATAGAGATGTGGTGAGGTATTTGTATAAAATTCTCATGTCATCTTGTTCTAATCCACTCCTGAAACATCAGAAAAGCACTGTGTTAAAAGTCTGGAATTGGTCTTCTGTCTTTCCATTGCTCTGTGATAAAAGTTCATCTCTCTCTTTTTTTTTTGCATGATATCAAGAAGCCCTTTCCTTGATGGAAAGCTCAAGAATGGAATGAATTAAACTTGAGTCCAGCACTAGAACTCTACCCTGACCTGCTAAAGGCTACTACTACATAGTCCTGCATTTTATATGCCATTTGAAGTAAAAAGTCACAGCAGATTTGATTTGCCTCCCACGTGGGATTATCCAGGGAGCATTAGCAGCTCCCCTTGAGGTAGCAGGTTTCTGTCCACTTTCTGGGTTACATGGTAAGGCCACTTTCTTTCACCCCGCATCCTGAACATACCGCTATGCTGTAGACGGGGAACTCAAAACGCTATGTCTCAGAAATGTATTTGGATTTTAATTCTCTCAATTCAGTGTAGGCAAAAAGTGGGAAGAGAAAGAAACAAACTTTTGGGCAAACCATCCAATCTGGCACCTGGAAAAGTACTGAGAAACTAGCAGGTGTTGTTGGACTCTACCTGAAACCGGTTTTTCAGATAAGGATATAAACAGACAATGAGTCTGTATCTGGGGTTTTTTTTCTATTCAAGATAATTGAAAAAATCCTTGAGGAAGTCTAACTAGATATAAACCAAGCCTCTGCACCACGTTCCAGGGGCTCTGTCTTCTTTCCCAGTGGAATCGCAGGTTATGTTAGAGCCCAGCTCGGCACAGAAACCCGGCCCGCTTCCCTGAACTCCTCCCATTTGTCTTATCTCCGCCTCCTCCTACACCACCTCTCCTCTCCCATTTTCAGAATGTCTGTCCACAGCTAAAACTCTAAAGGGGCCAAACACCCTGAAGCAGGTTTGAAGCTTCCTGCCAAGCAGAACGAAGTCCCGGGTCCAAAGGTGAGGCCAAAACAGAAACAGCTGAGACCTGTCAGCGCTTGGCCTGTGACAACACGAATTCTGAGAGTAACCGGCAGCCGACCGGGCAGATGGACCTTTCAGATCAAACACACAGAAGGTCCCCCACTCTTTTCTTTTGTGGAAATAACTGAGGAAAGAAAGAGAAAGACACAAAACAGGCTCTGGATGTTCCTTTCCATTCAAGACATAAATCCTGGTGGAGAGAGCTTGCTAATGGTAAGCAGCAGACAGCATGTAAAGAATCATGCTCTGGGCAATTGCTTCCAGAGTTGCGCTTCCGGAAACGGTAGCTACTGGGTACATCTGGCTACTGAACACCTGAAATGCGGCTGGTGGAGATGAGTGTAAAATACACACTGGACTTTTAGGACTGAGCACAAAAAGAGTAGCTCGTTAATAATTTTTTATATTGTTTACATGTTGAAAAAATATTTGAGATATATTGGGGTAAAAAAATATATTGTTAAAATTGATTTCTCCAGTTTCTTTTTATTTTATTGTGGCTACTAGAAAACTTAAAACGACATTTGTGGCCTGCATCATATGCTTATTGGACAGTACTGCCCCAGGCCAGAGACACTGAGCAGAAAACACCCTATAAAAGGAAACGGAAGACACTTCTTAACTACTTACTATGTGCGCTGTGCTTAGGGCTTTGCATTTATTATTGCACTTAAGATTTAATGCTAGGCATTAAGTAATTTGATGCTGGTTTTCTGGGTAGAAAATTTATAAGGAAAATAAGTCGCAGCCAGCTGTTCAAAGCATGAAGCAGCAAGTAGGCGGTTCCCACTCTGCCTATGGGGAGGCCTGCCGGGTTGTGGAACGTCCACGAGCTCCAACTGTAGCAACCCTCTTCCCAGTACCTGCCACCCCCATCCCAACTCCTGCTCCCCAACAAAAGTAAATGAAGTAATACTGTGTTATAATTATGCCGGATGTTACCGCTGGAGAAAAGTTGTTACTTCATGCCAATCTTCAATAATCTCAAAATAAAAAGTAAAAACAAACAAACAAAAAACCCAAAAAAACAAGAGTTCCTTTCTTAGCACAAGTAAACAAATAAAAGCAAACAAAACCCTGTACTGACAGGTCCACATGATTCAGAACTCTGTCAATGGCTCACATCAAACAGGAAACAGAAAAAAAAAACAAAAAAACAGGAAACAGCCTACGGGTGCTCAGAAGCACAGATGTTCTCAAAAGTTTCTCAAATAGTCATTTGATATGAATGATTTAAAAAAAAGAAAAATTATTCTTCTGCTCAACTGATTTATTTGTGTGCCTGAGATGCTACTACTTTCTCAAGACTGATTTTTCTTTGTTTTATGAATCTATGCCTTGTTTTTACTTAAATGCTAAATGGGCTTCACCTGTTTTGCTCTAAGACCTCCACACCTGCTCTGAGTGAAGCCTCAACTCCAGCACTGTGAGCTGCGCACAGCCGTGGTCCGGGATCTATGCACTTCTCCAGAGCCTGCCAACTCTGTTTCTGGTGGCGATGCCAAGTTATTCGAGAATCTCTTTCAGCGGGAGCGTTACCGAGAATGAAGTGGCCATCATTCGACATAATCCTTCAAGGTAGGATCAGTTTAGTCTATAATACAGACTATGTCACTGTCAAGTGTTGAATGTAAAATAATCTAGCCAAGATCAAAGAGTCTGGTCAACTTTGATTAACTTAAGAAATAGCTAAGGCATTTATTCATAAAAGCATTCACCCCTTGGGCTTCCCTGGTGGTGCAGTGGTTGAGAGTCTGCCTGCCGATGCAGGGGATATGGGTTCGTGCCCCGGTCCGGGAAGATCCCACATGCAGCGGAGCGGCTGGGCCCGTGAGCCATGGCCGTTGAGCCTGTGCTCCACAACGGGAGAGGCCACTACAGTGAGAGGCCCGCGTACCACAAAAAAAAAAACAGGGCAAAAACACTGGGCGAGTCAACTGACACCCTCCTCCCAACAGAGGAGGAGCCACTGCTAAATCCTTTCACAGCCGCTGCTAAAACCAAATCCACGAGTTAGACGCAACACGGTCCAAACAGAACTCTAAGGTATTTCCTACCATCTGCTTTGAGCTCACCATCAACGTTCTCGGAGCACAAACAACATGCCAGAAGATACAAACACAAAAACCGAATGCACTTGAGCAGCTGCCGGAGGGCTTTCAGCTGGCTGCTCCCCCGTGAACCTCAGCGGCTCATCGCAGGCAGACCACTGTCAGCTGTGAACAGACAGGCTGGCTCTCACTCAAGTCTTCAGGGACCTCTCCCCGCGGTCTCAGGCACGTTCACACAGCTCTTCCAGAGTTCCGTGTTCGGGAGGTGAAAGCTTTTAGTAACAGTTTACGTTTGCTTCTTGAGTATCAATGCTTTCATCAAAGAAATTATGTATTTGTCCCTACTACAGGACGCAAACACAGTTTGATGACAGTGGGTTACTTCCTGGTTTTATAGCACTTATAACTTGTTGGATATTTTTTAAAAACTAGCTTCCTTAAAAGGAAGTATGAAAATTATGGGGCTTCCCTGATGGCACAGTGGCTAAGAATCCGCCTGCCAATGCAGGGGACACGGGTTCCAGCCCTGGTCCGGGAAGATGTCACATGCCGCAGAGCAACTAAGCCTGAGCCTGTGCTTTACAACTACTGAGCCTGCGCTCTAGAGCCCGCGAGCCACAACTACTGAGCCCGTGTGCCTAGAACCCATTATCCACAAGAGAAGCCACCGCAATGAGAAGCCTGCGCCCTGAAATGAGCAGCCCCCACTGCGCAATGAGTAGCCCCACTCGCCACAACTAGAGAAAGCCTGTGCGCAGCAACAAAGACCCAATGCAGCCAAATATAAATAAATAAATTAATTTAAAAAAAAAAGGATTCTTCAACCTAACATTTTCTCTATCTTCCGTGGAACCAGTTTTAAACTCCCCTGCTTGGTAATTTTAAACAAAATTACCCTAATTTTGGTTTAAACAATCACTGCCTTATTTTAACAATATCAAAAAGACGCATCCTACCCCTCCACCCACCACCAGCTATTACTTCCAGTTTGACAACATGGTATCAACGGAGTCATTGCTATTTTTTATGATCCTAAAAGACTTTCTTCTTCTATACACCAAGCCGTAGGGTACACCTACCAGATAAGTTGATCATTATAGAGAAAGGCAGTGTACTTGACTATACTCAGGCTTTCTTCCATTCTATTAATAAAGGACTGGATTTTCAAATAAGTCATTTTATCCAATGGGAAGAAGCTGATCCCGCCAAAAATGTCAAGTAGATCGCATGACTGCAAATGCAAAGTTTGCAAATACTGTAGGAAAAAAATAAGGCATAAAAGTTACTAATAGTATATTGAAGACAGTACTCTGACAACTGAAAATAATTAGTCTTAATTTATGGTACAATTACATGCTAGCAAACAGCACACTGCCAAGACCAACACGGAGGTGAGCCACAGGGAACTGGATTTGAAATCAGTACCAATTTCAAAAAATTAAGTTCAAACATAAGTAGTGTTCATTCAGCATTGTGCTATCTCTCTTTGAAGCGCTGAAGTCTTCATATCAGTGCTCCTCAGATTAGACTGACCTCCACACATGATATCATGGGCCATCTTATACTAAAATCACACTGGAAGGGCATACAGTCAGTGTTGATGGACAGGAGAGAAATTAAGACAAGAAGAGGAAGAGGGGACAGTCAGAGTGAATAACTGTGGTCATTAAAGTGAAGAAACAAGAAAGAAAAGTACTTCATAAAAACAAAATAATTCAAAAATAGACATCAAAGGTAGTGTAGGGAGAAAGATAAATTGAGAGTCATTTCTCTAAGATAAACTGGATTTGACCGGGGAAGGTCAAATACGCAAAATTTACATTGAAGGAGAATGGCAACTGTGTAGACACATTCCCATCAGCTGGGAAAGAAAAATCACACTAATCACCACTAAGGGAAGAAAGCCTGTGTCACAGCCACAGGCTTCACCTTGAGTCAATACAGATTATGCCTGTTTAGTGAACATAATTGATCTGTAAGAATGTGAGATTTTGCTAATTAACCGATCCACCACACAGGAAGTTTGCTTTTGAGTAAGCTCACAGAGACAGACACAGGTGGGACAAGGATGAAGCCGAAAGACATCTCCAAGATGCTTTAAGGAGCTGTGTACACATGTCAAGAAGCTCTGATTCAAGAGTGCAAATCTAATGAGTCTCCTCACTGGTGTGATCTTGTCACACTATGCCTGAGGCTCTTTGCCATTTCCAACTTCTAGATTTTTTTTGTATGTGAGAAACAAACCTGTCTGTGTCACTCTCTAACAGTCTGTTTGGACAACTACCAAGATTACAAATAAAATTCAAAATATTTACCCGATGGAAGAATTTCTCTAATCTTTCTTTTAAGAGCTTGACACCTCCATCTTCCATGGCTCTCAGAAATGTACCATTAAAAAGCTAATGGTGTAAAAGATTAAAAAAAAAAAAAGTCAATTTCTTATGTCCTTCAATTTCCCAATATAACAAGTTCTTCTTTTCCTTTTACATTAATTCCACTAATTTCATCCCCCAATTCCTTTTGAATATAGAAAATATTTACATGAGAAAGCCTGAGTTATAAGTCACAAAATACCAAAACACTGTCAAGTGATACTGTAAATTTTATAAAATCACCTAACTGTTTTGGGCATTGTTTTTTTGAAACCTGAACTCACACCTAAGTTTCAGTTTACATAAATAATCTTGCCAGATCCTTCAATCATGCAAATACCTGCACTACGTACTTTCCTCAAGAACATGGACTCTACTGTTCACTAATGCAGATATACTCCTAGCAGAAGTCTGGGAAGAGAGAAGGGCTCAGTACTGAGTACGTGCACGCATAAACCTCAATACTGTTTCAAAGGCCCCATTATTTCCTCCCCCTAAAATGGACACATAGTCACCTCGCAGTCACGTAAAGAGTTAAGAATTATTTTAAACATCCCATGTAAACTGGGGTAACTGGCTAGACTCTCAATTCAGAAAGCATGTCACGCTTACCTTGTACATGCTGTAGCACTGCTGGAGCACCGAACTATAAACCTTGTCCTACAAACAACACAAAGACATGGCACAGATCTTAATTTAAGGGAAAGCAAAAGAAGTCTATTGCATAGCAAAGGTACAGTGACTCTTGGCAAAGCAATACAATGCTCATAAACTTGGTCCTATAGTAGTTGTGTGCTGAAAATAAGAGGTATTTAAATTCAATTACGAACCAGTAAGCCCAATTTTTAGGAGGGCTTTAAACACAGATGATCAGTAGAAGGCATTCGTAAGAGACGGTACATACACACTTTTATAAGATTGTGCTAATGGAAATGATAAGCATAAAATTTTGCTGTGTGTACCCTGAGAAACTTCTGCAGAAGTGACATAGCTTAAATCTGAAAAAATAAGTCACTCAAGATACTAACAAATTTTTTTCTAAAAATATGAAATAAAAAATGACACATTACCAGCAACTCCTCCTCTTGGTATTCGACAACTGGTTTTCCATCCTTACTTTGCTTTTCAATTATGGGATTCCTAACAACCTACAAAGTTTGATCAACTGAAATTACACAATGTTATCAACTATATGTGTTTTAAATTTTCCCCTAAATTAAAAAACTTGGACATGTCCCAACCCAAAACTTCTTAAAAGAGCCCCAGTAACAAATACACCAAACAGGAGTCTGATTTTTAAACTGCCACCAACCCTACTGTACCTCTCCTCAGATGCAATAACTAGAGGACTTTCCTGAATTCCTAACAGTAAAGATCACCCATCACTTTATAATACAAATTCAAAAAGGTGTACTGTGTATGTAAATACCATGACCATCCAGAAATTTTCTTCTGGTTCGTTGAAGAACTGTCTGTTCTTCTGTGTATGTAAAGATTTTGCAGGTTTTGATGGACTAAAGGTCCTAAAAAGGTTAAAAGAATGTTAGGGACAATTCTCCAGCATAAGTTTTAAGAATTCACTGAACTCTGCAAAAGCACATTGAAAAGTATTACCTTGTAAACTGTACAATAGCTTCACATAATCCGACATTTCTAATTTTTTCATTCTTTTCTACTTCATTTGGATAGTAAAACAAAATTTTATTCTCCTCCTAAAGTATGAAGAAACAGAATCACAACACTGACATAAGCATTTTTTCTGTCTTAGCTGTTGAAAGTGCTACATTTACTGTCAACCTCGCATGCCATACACGTTAGCTGGCAAAACAAAGGACCCTTTTTTAGAAAAACAAAAATTATCTTCTCACGGCGTAAACAACGCCCACCTGCCTGAAGGTAATTGTGATATTCAGTAAATCATATGCCATCTGAAATAGCATTAGACAACTATTCTGAAAACTCAGTCTTTGGATTTCTTTCCTCATGCTAATTTGTAATACACCAACGCTTGTTAAGAAATAAGCGCGTGTGCAGGTGCACAGACTTAACACCTCCCCACAAATTAAACCCAGCAGGTTCACAGGCATTTGGACTGACAGCCTTTAAAAGGACCGTGATTTCCTGCCAACACAACCTACCGCCAGACATCCGTTGAGGAAATTACCGTCCCCACCTTAAAAAATAACCATTAAAAAAAACCACCCGCCCCCATCCGATTTAATTTATTAATTTGGAAAAAAAAACTTTCCGCAAGATCCCCCAAACCTGCATTTAAAGGACTACAGTCTCCCACTCCTGTTCCACGCTTCTAGGCGGGGACTTCTAGCAACAAAGACGTAAACTCAACTTTAATCACCCAGGATTGATGTAGAGAAGAGAGACTCCACCTGTGTGGAGTGATTAGCCTGACGAACCTTCACTCAATACACAGGTTTTGAGTCAGGACCTAGAACAGACGCTGCCCGCGTTGTGTGGCCCCCGCCGTAGCCCCTGGCCCGGGCACACACCTGGCACAAAGCAGCCCGGTAAATGCCGCTCGACGAGGGCAGGGTGACAGGTGCTGCCCGGCTCCGGGAGGGCCGGGGCCGACGCCCCGGCGCACCCTGCGGCTGCTCGGGCCCGACGCCGTACGGCCGCCCCACGCCCTCCTCGGCCGCTTACGGACGCCCGCGCGCGGCCCCGCTCCGCTTACCTCTCCCTCGCGCGGCCCGAAGCGCGGGTTGTAGATGAAGAAGCTCAGTAGCGCCGGCGGGAACTGCTTCTCTTGGGCCGCCCCAGCTCCTGCCCCGGCCGCCGCTGCCGCCATCCCGGCCCGGCCCCCCAGCCTCGGGAGCCTCCCTCTGCCCGCCCAAATACAGCTGCCGCGAGGAGACCGCACTTCCGCCTCGCTCGCCGTCGTCCCGGAAGTGTCCGCTGCCGGCCCGGAAGAAGAATTCGCAGCCCACCTTCCACTTCTGGCGCGCCTGTGTGGGTTCGTTCCCGTTTGTGTCTTGGGTAGGTGTTTCTTATAACTGTAAGAGTTAAGTTGAGGGTGAAATCGGTTTTTTTAGTTTGTTCGCAGATTTCTGGCCTGGCTGAAGGCGAGGGTTGCGTGTTTAAAGAAAAATGAAACGGACATAGTTTTCTGTAGAAGGTAGTGTGAAGGTGCAAAGGAAGCCCCTGCGTTAGGGGCGGTCGTGCATTCAGCCAGGCAACTTGCGCATTTTCATCATCTACAGGGTCCCTCTGGGCATTTGTGGGCTTTTTTCCCCGCTCTTTGAGAGACCTCAGGTGACCGCTGGATCAAACCAAACCGTCCGGACTGCGCCGCACGCGGATTCCTCTAGCTTCAGGGAGAAAGTTTGCTGCACCTGGCGAGGCGCGGTGTGTGGCCTAAGCGGGACAGAGCGTGGCCTCTCCCCATAGTGCCCAGTCCCAGACCTTGGAGCGCGGGGTGTCGCCTTTTTCAGCTTTTGGGGCCTGTGAATTGTGGCAGTTGGAACGGCTCATTATGTCTGGCACTTGGAGTTCAAGCCCTTGCAGCAGACCGCTTGACCAAACTCAAGATTTTAGTTAAGGTTATCCCTCACAGATTAGGTTTGGAAACAGGACTTCTTATCCAGCCTGGCAGAATAGACCTTCACGTTTAGGGAGGCGGTGTTGGAATTTGGACATGAGACAGATCTGGGTACTTATTCTAGCTCTGTCACTCCCTAGGCGTGCATCCTTGGACTGATTACATAACCTTTCTCAAGTCTCTGTCTTATATGTAAAATAACTAACAGTAAATGCTTTTCTAGTAGGAATTTCACTTTAAGAATTAAATGGGTGGGGCTTCCCTGGTGGCGCAGTGGTTAAGAATCTGCCTGCCAATGCAGGGCACACGGGTTTGAGCCCTGGTCCGGGAAGATCCCACATGACACGGAGCAACTAAGCCTGTGCGCCACAACTACTGAGCCTGCTCTCTAGAGCCTGCGTTCCACAACTACTGAAGCCCAGGTGCCACAACTACTGAAGCCCACATGCCTAGAGCCTGTGCTCTGCAACAAGAGAAACCACCACAATGAGAAGCCCGCACGCCTCAACGAAGAGCAGACCCCACTCTCTGCAGCTAATGAAAGCCCACGTGCAGCAAGAAGACCCAATGCAACCAAAAATAAATAAGTTAAAAAAAAAAACTGGTGGGAATTCCCTGGTGGTCCAGTGGTTAGGACTTGGCACTCTCACTGCCTGGCCTGTGTTCAGTCCCTGGTTGGGGAACTAAGATCCTGCAAGCCACACTGTGCCAGGCAAGAAAAAAAAATTAAATGGGACTATGATTGTATGTAGTTGTTGATAGTAGTTCCCAGCCCTTAATCATTATTCGACAAAAGATTACTGTCCTTACTTGCTTTAGTGTATGACATTCTCCTGTTAGAAAGACTTGTTTTGACATTAAAGTAATAATTTTCAAAGAATTTTAGTGTAGCAAAATCCCCTCTCCCCTTTTTATTCCCCCCCCCAAAGTCTGTCAGAACTTCTAATATATTAAATAGACACAGAGCTACTGTGGTTGAATGTGAGAGGATTGAGACCTCAGAGTATGTCCCTCTGGCCTTTTCCAGGAGCTACCCGCCCCTCAATCTCTATCTCCCTGGGGGACCCTAAAGCACCTGCACAGGACCCTGGGGCTCCAGGGACCATAATTTGAAAACTCCAGGTTAAAGAATTCTTTCCTCTGTCTCAGAACAAATGCTGTTGGAAGAGTAGTAGAAAGAGCCCAGGGCTTAAGTTGGAACACCTGAATTTTAGTTCTGGTTTTGTCACTTACCAGTTGTATGACCTTTGACTACTCATTTAACTTCTTTGACCTCAGTTTCCTCCTCTGAAAAATGAGATTAATACCTGCCTCAAAGGATTATTGCAAATATTACATTAGATGATACAAATGAAGTGCAAAGTGCTATATACATGTTGTAAGATAACATTTTATAGCATTATAGCATTCTCCCCAGCCCGCCTCTACTTCCTTGATTACTTTGCCTCCTGTGCCCCGTTCAGTCAGTTGCATTGATTGCCACAGGAGAGAGGTGATAAAAAAATAAAAAAAAACACCAGAAATCAAAATGCTTTTAAGTTTCAAAAGCCAAGGAAGCAAGAAAGCTTAGGTAGTGATGCATCCCCCTCTCTCACAGTCCTAGGGTGTTGCCTGGGTGTGAGGTGGGAGGAGTAATGATGATAGATACTTAGATGTGCTTGGAGATCTCAGAGGAGAGAGGACGTGGATGTGTACATTGTTCCCTGTGGAGCTGGGGAGGTGGCAAGCCTTGCATAGTTCCCCTCAGTGTCAAGCATGATGCAACAACAGTAGGGTAGCCGTAGCCACGTGAGTGTCTAGGCTGTAAGTGCTACTTTGATGCAGGAAGCAACCAAATGTTTTACTTGTGCACAGAAGTAATTCAGAGAAAGCCAGACCTGAGATGCCATAAGATGAGGACAAAGAGAAGCTAGCTGTGGCCTAGGTGGACCCACCACCGAAGCCCACAAGACTAGAGAGGAATGAGGATGACTCAGTGGTCACTCGTACGGACTGAGCACCAGATACTCCTTTCCCATGAAGGGCTTTGGAGTACCCACTTCCTCTCTCCAACCAGGGAAAGAAGGGTGAGGAGGAGGCTGATTGCCTTATGTCATCCTGAATTATGATTCTGTCACCCAGCATGATGGGGATTCAAAACTAAGTCCAGTTATAGAAATAGAAAATTAGATCCTTTGCACAGAGAATTTGTGAACTCAGAAGGGGAGACCAAGTTGGAGACGTAGGAGGCTCCTGAGCATCCTTTGTCCCACAAATGTACTGAACATACAGCTACACACAGTCATTTCATCGGAGAGAAATCCAGAAACTAGCTGAATGGCTCCCACACGGAAGGTGAATGAGAAAATACCCACATCAAAACGGGCAGCAAAGTCTGAGACACACTCTGGCCATATAAGCCCCACCTCCTGCACAGCTCCATTCAATTGGGAGGAAATCCCCAACTCCTAGCTTCTCCTTGAGGATTGACGTGTTTGGACTGCACATCCAGCACCTCAACTTTTAAGAGTCTCACTGAGGGCCTGACCCCCAAAACACTTGACTCTGAAATCCAGTGGGATTTGCATCCACCAGATCCACAGGACTATAGCAAGCAAAGGAGCAGTTCTTAATGGGCACATGAGCACGTGCAATGGCTGTTTCCCCAAGGCTCAGTGCAGAGGGAGCAGACAAAAATGCCTATCGTTCTGTCTTTCCCTGGAAGGGATTTGACTGCATGCTTTCCAAGCTGCTGCCTAAGGGTCTGCTTCTAATTTAGCACTCATCTAAAGGCTGGCTGTGATCCTCCTTGAAGCCCCAAATAGCTGATGGGTGCTTTCCCTGACTTTCCCACTGGTTCCCTCCAACAATGAAACCAAGTCACCGTTTCTTCCTGGAGGACCTTGTCCACACATCTAGTGCCCCAACATTTACAGCTGCCACCCAAGTGTGGGCCCCCAAGTTACCTGGCTTTGATAGCCAACCAGGCTTACATTCACAAGTCCCACAGCACCACATCAAACAAAAAGCAGTTTTTAAACGATTCAAGAGCACCTCCTAGTGGCTGTACTCCTGGACTCAGTGCAGAGGGAGTAGGCTCCTCTGGACAAATTTCACTGTCCTGTATCCCGATAGAATATCAATAAGGAAACATTGGACTTAAACTACATGTTAGATGAGATGGCTCTAACAGACATACACAGAACATTCCAACCAACAGCAGCAGAATAACCATTCTTAAGCACACATGAAACATTTTCCGGGATGGATCATATATTACACCACAAAATAAGTTTTAATAAATTTAAGAAGATTGAAATCCTATCAAGCATCTTTTCCAATGACAAATGGTATGAAACTAGAAATCAGTTACAAGAAGAAAACTGGAAAATTCACAAATATGTGGAGATTAAACAACATGCTTTTGAAGAACCAGTAGGTCAAAGAAGAAATCAAAAAGGGAAATAAAAAAATCTAGAGAGGGCTTCTCTGGTGACGCAGTGGTTGAGGGTCCACCTGCCGATGCAGGGGACATGGGTTCGTGCCCCGGTCCAGGAAGATCCCACATGCCGTGGAGCAGCTAGGCCCATGAGCCATGGCCGCTGAGCCTGCACGTCCGGAGCCTGTGCTCCGCAACAGGAGAGGCCACAACAGTGAGAGGCCTGTGTACCGCAAAAAAAAAAAAAAATCTAGAGACAAATGACAGTGGAAACATACCCTAGCAAAACTTATTGGATGCAGCAAAAGCAGTTCCAAGGGGGAAGTTTGTAGCAATAAATAACTATAATAAGAACAAAGAAAGAACTCAATTTAACTTTAAACCTCAAGGAACTAGAAGAAGAAGAACAAACTAATCCCAAATTTAGTAGAGGGAAGGAAATAACAAAGGTCTGATTGAAAATAAATAGATACTAAAAAGACGATAGAAAATACCAATGAGACTAAGAGCTGGTTTTTTGAAAAGATGAACAAGATAGACAAACTGTTAGCTAAACTAAGGAAAAGAAGGAGGACCCAAAGTCAGAAATGAAAGAGAAGACATTACAATTGATAATATAGAAATACTAAGGATCATAAGAAACTACTATGAACAATCAACAAATTATATAACCTAGAAGAAATGGATAAGTCACTAGAAATATACAGCCTGCCAGGACTGAATTATGAAAAAATAAAAAAACAGACTAATTACTAATTTGGACATTGAATTAGTAATCAAAACCTCCCAACAACAAAAGTTCAGGACCAGATGGCTTCACTGGTGAATTCTACCAAACATTTAAAGAATTAATACCAATACTCTCAAACTCTTCCAAAAAACAGAAGAGGAGAAAACACTTCTAAACTCATTTCACAAAGCCAGCATTACCCTGACACCAAAGTCAGAAAAAGATACTACAAGAAAAAAAGATGACAGGCCAATACCCCTGATGGACATAGATGCAAAAAACCCTCAACAAAATATTATCAAACTAAATTCAACAGTACATTAAAAGGATCATACAGCATGATCAAGTGGAATTTATTCCAGGGATGCAAGGATGGTTCAGCATCCATAAATCAATCAATATGATACACTACATTAACAAAATGAAGGATAAAAGTCATATAATCATCACAATGGATGGTGGAAAAGCATTTGACAAAATTCAACATACTTTTATGATAAAAACTCCCAAAAAACTGGATATAGAAGGAATGTACCTCAACATAATAAAGCCCATAAATGATAAAACCACAGCTAACATCATGCTCAACAGTGAACAGCTGAAAGCTTTTCCTTTAAGATCAGGAACAAGACAAGGATGCCCATTCTAATCACTTTTATTCAACATAGTACTGGAGTCCCTAGCCTGAGCAATTAGGCAACAAAAAGAAAAAGTCATCCACGTCATAAAGGAAGAAGTAAAATGGTCTCTTTTGCAGACAACATGATCTTATATAAAGAAAACCCTAAAGACTCTACCAAAAATCTGTTAGAATAAACAAATTCAGTAAAGTTGCAGGATATAATATCAATACACAAAAATCAGTTGTGTTTCTATACACTAACAATAAAATATCAGAAAGTGAAATTAAGAAAACAATCCTATGTACGGTAGTATCAAAAAGGATTAACTACTTAGGAATAAATTTAACTGAAGCGAAAGATCTGCGCACTTAAAATTATAAAACATTGATGAAAGAAATTGAAGAAGACTAAATGGAAGATATTTTGTGTTCATGGATTGGAAGAATTAATATTACTAAAATGTCAATACTACCAAAGTGATCTACAGATTCAGTGTAATTCTTATCAGAATTCTAATGGCATTTTTCATAGATATAGAAAAAAAAATCCTAAAATTCATATGGCACTACAGAAGACCCCATATAGCCAAAGCAATCTTGAAAAAGAAGAACAAAGCTGGAGGCATCTCATTTCCGTATTTCAAACTATACTACAAGTCTATAGGAATAAAAACAGAATGGTATTGTCATAAAAACAGACACATAGATCAATAGAACAGAATAGAGAGCCCAGAAATAAACCCATGTATATAGATCTCTGTTTTAAACAATACACACAAATCAACTCAAAATGGATTAAAGACTTGAGCTTAAAAGCTGAAACAGTAAAACTACTAGAAAAACACAGGGGGTAAGCTCCTTGACAGTGGTCCTGGCAATGACTTTTTGGATTTGGCACCAAAAGAGAAAGCAACAAAATAAAAAATGAGACTACATCAAACTAAAAAGCTCCTGCACAGCAAAAGGAAACCATAAATAAAATGAAAAGTCAACCTACGGAACGGAGGAAAATATTTGCAAACCATACATCTGATAAGGGGTTAATATCCAAAATATCAAGGAATTAATACAACTCAATAGAAAAAAAGTAACACAAAAAATGGGCAAAGGATCTGAATAGACATGTCTCCAAAGAAGACATCCAAATGGCCAACAGGTACATGAAAAGTTACTCAACATCACTAATCAGGGAAATACAAATCAAAACTACAATAAGATATCACCTAACACCAGTCAGGTTTATTTTTAAAAAGGCAAGAGATAGTAAATGCTGGCCAGGATGTAGAGAAAAAGGAACTCTGGTGCACTATGAGTGGGAATGTAAATTGGTACAGCCACTGTGGAAAACAGTATGGAGATTCCTCAAAAAGCTAAAAATAGAACTACCGTGTGATTCAGCCATTCCACTTGTGAGTATATATCCAAAGGAAATGAAATCATTATCTAGAAAAGATATCTGTACTCCCATGTTTATTGCAGCATGATTCACAATATCCAAGGTATGGAAACAACCAAAGTGTCCGTTAATGGATGAATGAATAACAAAATGTGGCATATATGTACACAATAGAATATTATTCAGCCATGAGAAAAAAGGAAATCTTGCCATTTGTGACAACATGGATGAGGCTGGAGGGCATTATGCTAAGTGAAATAAGCCAGACGGAGAAAGACAAATAGGGTGTGGCATCACTTATATGTGGAAACTTTTAAAAAAATAAATGGAACTCAAAGAAACAGAGTAGAATAACGATGGTTGCCAGGGACTGGGTGGTGGTTGTGAGGGAAATAGGGAGAGGCTGGTAAAAGGGTACAAACTTTCAGTTAATAAGATAAATAAAGTCTAAGGATCTAATGTAAACATGGTGACTATAGTTAATAACACTGTATTGTATAATTGAAATTTGCTAAGAAAGTAGAATTAAGTGTTTTCATTAAAAAAAAGTAAATATATGAGGCAATGGATGTGTTTCTTAACTTGATGGTGGGAATCCTTTCACAATCCATGCATATATAAAATCACCACGTTCTATACTTTAAATATATCACAATTTTAAATGTCAACTATACCTCAATAAAGCTGAAAAAAAGAAAAAGAATTTGTGGACTCAAAATTCCAGGGGAATAAGATATAGGCACAGTTCCAGGTAAGAAGGCACAGTTCCAAGGAGGGAGGTTCTAGACATGTTCTCACATATGTCTGTCTCCCTGCTAACAAGAAAAGTGAGCTTGTCAATGGTAGGACCCAATTGGAGTCATCCTCTTGTTCCTATTGTGCAATGCAATGCCTGCCTCAAAGGACACAGTGTAAGTGTAATGATGGATCAATTATGGAGGTAGGAACAGGGAGGATGGAGAAACGGACTTTTCCTCTTCATAGTGCTGTCTGCTGCATGCTGTGCAGACAGAGCTCGGGTAGAGGCTGATCAGACATTCTACTGAGTTCTCTCCTCCCTACACTCATCTCAGTACTGAGCCGCAAGAAGAAACTGCTGGGTAGAGGTCTGGGTATGAGATACACCTCCAAGGCCACCTGTACAAAGAGCCACTTCCTCTCTGCTGGCAGAAGTAACAGACCCATGAGTCAAGTAATCGATCTTTTCTCTGTTGACTTAGAGCCCAGAGACTGTGTCATTCAGAGGTGACCTTCATCCTGAGGGTACATCTCTCTCCTGCAGTTAAAATTGTCCTCGATCTCCGTCTCCTCCTGTGATCACCTGTAAAGGATCTTCCAAAATGTGTGATTCTTTTTATTAAAAAATGAAAAACTTAGGGCTTCCCTAGTGGCGCAGTGGTTGAGAGTCCGCCTGCCGATGCAGGGGACACGGGTTCGTGCCCCGGTCTGGGAAGATCCCACGTGCCGCAGAGTGGAGCCTGTGCTCCGCAGCGGGAGAGGCCACAGCAGTGAGAGGCCCGCGTACCGCAAAAAAAAAAAAGAAAAAAAGAAAAACCTGAAGGAAATTTGGTAAATCAGTGTTCAGTTGGAGAATGAGAACCATCTAGAAAAAATATATGTATATTATATATAATGTAACTTTTTAGATATGAATTACAGGTATTATGCAATTATGTAGTCATGTAATATATACAGTGATATATATAAATGTATGTATTACAGGTACTATGAGCTTGTGAGGTCTGGTTCAATAGTCTCTATAAAGCTGTTGCCTTCATCTGATGCTGAAGCTTGAAATCTTCAGAGCAGACAGGAAGGGAAGATGGATGTAAAGAGGGGGAGGGGGAGGACAAACTGGAACCCCTAGGGACAGACTGGAACTCATGTCAGTCTCTCACTGCTCCCAACTCTGATGTCCTTCAGGAAAGGCTGGTGTCCTTTGTCACAGAAGGAAGTACACCTGGAGCTGGGAGCAGAAGGAGGGCCCCGCAGCAAGGAGGGGAGCCAGCAGGTAAGCTACCCCCGCACCGACCTCTGGAGCATCAGTACCGTGGCTGCTTCACTCTCACCCTCCTAATCCCAGGCAAGATGTCTCCTGCGGCCCACCCTAACCAGATACCTACAGCCTAAGCAAGATGACATATTACAGAGCAACCACATAGTTCCTGCCGAGGTTTGATACAGTGAGGCGGTAGGTACACAGTTGTTTGCTACATATCTGTGTAGTCTCAGATGTATGTTTGAAATACCTTACAATTTAAGGTGTGAATCCATCTACATTCATTGTAGAACCCATAAGAAAAAGATGTCAAAATCCACCCGCTTCCAAAAAAAGTCGACTTTTTGGAACCAGTTAAAACATTATGTAAATGAATAGCCTTTCCAGTGAATAAATTAACAGGCCAGATGGAAACGATCCCGGTGATTCCAATTTCATCTGTCTTCTTAAGTGTTTGCAAAGTAATACCATACCTTAACATTAGCAGAAGAGATATAAGATAGGTTTTTGCTTGAAATTGGATTCCCGAGTACTCATTACACAAAATTAAACTGCAGTCGTTACATAGAATTAACTATGTAGCTTGTAAACCTGAACAACTAGACAAATATTTCACATCTTCACCATTTTGCTACACTTTGAGTTCGAGCTGGAAAGAACTGTGAAAACCTATACGTTAAAAAATTGTTTACTTATTTCAAAATGTGCAGAGGCTGAAGCAAAATACTAAATAACATTTCAAGTATTTTAATAATTTTCATTAGTCTCAACAATTAAGCACATTCACGAAGCTGACTTTGCGATCGTGTTCCGTTAAATTATAACTACCAAACTATAAACTAAAATTATAGTTAAGTAAAAATAGTCCAAATTAAAGCCACTGTTGCCACCCTATTTTATTAGCAATTAGGGAAAATAAGAGACACCAGGTTTTCAGCTCTGTGACCTGCTAGGCAATCTAGGCCCTCGTTTCAAAGTCAAAATAACATCATTCTACTGCTGAGAACATGCTTTCTTGAGGTGGGTTGATCGGGTGAATTCTACATGTCTGTTTTTTGTTTTCTCTAGTTACTATGCTCCCCCACTGAAAAAGCCTTCACGCTCGTCTCATTGTTCTGTAATCCTACCAGCTGGAGATAACTACTGTTAACATTTTGCTATATGTCCTTTCACTTTTTTTTTCCATGAGGCACATATTGAATAGAACCCATTTAAAAATTAGTTGTTTGTACTATATTTACATGATCACTAAAACTAGGGAGATTTTTGAAAACAATTTTTGTTTTCAAATTATACTTAACACTAAAATTTGGAAATGCTAATGTTGCTACAAAATTTCAACTTAGAAAAATAACCCCCAAAATGAAAAGTGCTAATTCACAGATATGTTCAAATGCCCAGAGCTGTTATTACCTGCATTCAGAGTAGAATACTCACCCCCTGCCCCAAACACCCCAGCTGCAAACAACATAATTAAAAATTGGTATGAATCAGGACCACACGAGGTTATTGTTTCATGTAAGCATACCAGCTGACAGTTTTTGGGTGTTAAATATAGAGAGATGGCTCCTTTGGATTGCTGTTTATTATCTATTGACAGAGACTGAAATTAAATTCCTCAGACTGGGTTAGAAGAATGAAAAAGTGATGTAATTGAAATGGGCAAAAATAATTTGAATTGTACTTTTGAAACAGTAGAATGAACACAATTCATGAATAACCGACCGTCATTCTATGTATGAAAAATTTGTGGCGATTCATCCTTTTGTATACATCCATCCTCTAAGCAATTTCCCCAAGACATTCAGAACATCAGTACCATCCAATGACACAGTGTCCCCTGGGTGCTCCAAATAACCCCTCCAGTGATTATTCCCATACAGGTCCCCTCCTGAGTGACAGAAAAGAAATAACAGAAATCCACGATCATTACCTAGATGCTGTGAGGCTGCCTTTGCTGCTCCAGTGGGTGATGGATTGCTTAGTCAATTAGAAGCTCATAACCATTATTTAAAAGCATCATCATTCACATTGTTTCTCCGAGGCATATGGTAGCCAGAGCCCCGTGGAAAGAGGGCTACAGGATCACGCTGAGTTATTTCAAGTGTTCCCCTTCAGAATTGTTGGGATGAAGAGCCCCTAGCTGGGAAGGGCCAACGGAGTGAATAGAAATATCAGGAGGATCAGAGTATCCACATGGTGCGGCGGTGAAGGCAACATGTGGATTGTTTTAGGAATCAGGGCTCTTAGGTCATCAGTACTGGCCCGGAAAGCCCTCTGCTGGTACGTGGGGGACATTGTCACACACCCAGGGAAGCTAGAGGTGGGGAGGAACTAACCCAATTCCTGCCAAGATGGCCGGGGAATGAGGAGAGCATGAAGGCACAGGTGTGTACCGGGAGAGGGGAAAAGAGAGCCGTGAAATGACACAGCTCCGTTCTTTGGCTCTCCCCAAAGAGCGCTTCATTTTCAGGCTAGATTTCCCCAGTTTGACTTATCTGAAAACGACCTTTTTGGGTTTTGTCCCTTCAACGTGACTTAATATTCTTCAAATCTTCAAATCGATACACTTTCAAATGTCTAATAGCCTCATTCTAAAGGGGCGATATTGAAATCAGGTTTGTGCTACTTTTATTTTCCTGATGCCTATTAAAATAAATACACGGTTATTAAATTTAACAATGTTGACCCCTGTCCCCCTAAAATCATCTTGAGGCCCCCTCGTGGTACATGTCCCGCACTTTGAAAAGCTGCTCTGCCACAACCCTCCAAAAAACAGGAGTTCAGAGTTGCTAAGCTACTTAGCAGGATGGCAGCAAACCCAGGAGAGGCCAGGGCGTTGTTAACTTGTGTGTTGGGGTAAAAAGTGCGAGCTTTTAAAGGAGCTCCCAGGAAGATGCCTTGCTTCCTCCTGGGAGTCCTCAACCCGGGGTCAGCCCAAGAGAACAGCTTGAACCTGCCACCTGGAAATCAGCCTAATGAGAATTTCCTGGCTTGAGATTGCCCCACCCTAATGAAAGTCCTGTAATGGGACCCTGAGGCTCGCCTCAAATGTTCAGACAATTCTGGGTGTAATTGGCTCAGGTGGTATCAAATAAGAGCCAGGAAAGTAGTGGCTGAGAAAGTGGAGAGGGGTAGGGAGAACTGGAGGAGTGGGGGAGGAAAAGGGGGAGGGGAAAGGGAGGGGGAGGAAAAGGGGGAGGAGAAAGGGAGGGGGAGGAAAAGGGGGAGGGGAAAGGGAGGGGGAGGGGGGAGACAGGAGAATGGGTCAGAGCCGGCAAGTGTCTGATAGCTTGTTTTTCTAAGAAAAAAAAAAGCTTCAAAATATGTCTGCCTGTCTCAACCAGCATAGCAAGTCTCCTTAGCTTTAGGGCCAAGGTGGCCTCGCACGTTTTCCTGTCTTGTACTATTTGCTTTAACTTAAATCTCGCTTATGGCAATCTAACACCCAGTAGCAGAAAACACATAAGCAAGCATGACTTTCTGCTGGCTAAAATCTCTTCATAGGCATTTCCGACTCAGATAAATCGCTGAGAAAAGCCTAGCCTGACGCCCGGTAAGACCAGAATTCTTCCTAAAAGTCTTCGGTCTCCAAACTACTTTCATCCCTCTACCTCTCGGAGGAAAAAAAACCACACCCACACATCAGCAGATGATGAGAAAGGTGTCTTTATTGGATGATTTTTTTAAAAGGCATTTTTTGTCTGCTGAGGATCTTACAGGAGTCATCAGGGCATACCCACCACCAAAAAGTCACGGATGACTGTCTTATGACCTCACTAAAACAATGGGCAAATTGCAGAAGCGTTTCGGGGGAAATTAATAAATAAATTAGGGGGAGGATGCGGGGTGTCCCAGTTCCTGGGGCTTTGGAGGCCTTCCAGCTGATTCTATCTCCATAGTCTGGGCCCTTTAAGAATGTACCATTTCCTGGAATTCTAGAACAGAAGAGGTGAGAACAGGGTCAGCCAGGATGGCTTGGTACTTTACAGACTTGCTATGGCCAATGAGAGTTCTGAAGAGGAAAGGGAACGAAGCAGATTGTCAGATGATGGGCATGGCCCCCTCCAAGGGCACAAAAGGAAGAAAAGGTGTCACTGCCCACCGGTCCTGACACTCTGCAGCATTCCATCTTCCTGCCTAATCTAACAATCATCTTTAGCTTTTCGATAGAGCTCCTTGTGTTAGAATTTGCCAACCGAGTTATTTCTCTCTGACAATGAGTGAATTCAGTATAGTGGCCCATCACAATCTGTGCTCACTCAACCTTTTGTCTGGTCAATTCAGGACAGAAATGGGAGGTTTTCTTTTTCTATTAAGTAGCTATGTATTGCATATTTAGGAAACATTTAATAGAGCGGGACTTTGAACTAACTTTTCTTTACTGAACCCTAAGCTTACCCCCCAAATTTATATTACTAAAAGATAATAATAATAAGGTGTGCATGCTACAGACTGAAATTGAAAACTGGGTATTTGCTTTATATTTATCGGTACGCTTTGCTTATTTGGAAGTCTTTCATGGTTAGGTTTAAATAAATCAACTTTCCCTTACCTAAGTTATTTTTCTGACCTATCTATACAAGGTGCGTTAAGTCCCATGTAGTAAGTTATAGTGGTATCATCTTGAATAGATTTTTAAAATGAAGTTCTAAAGTAGCAGTTTTACATTTTAATTAGTACCACCATAAGAACCACATGTAAGATCTCCTGAGCTGACATGCACAAAGTAGGTGAAAATCATGTAAGCAACATGACAAAATCAGATAAACATAATCCTACAGCCATGCAGTTATGCTAAAATTTGAATATAAGGCTCTGCATACAGAAGACTGCGTAAATGATGGTTGATTTATTTGTTCTCTAATATTTCGGGCTACTGCCAATAAAATGTATTTGTTTAAACCCTTGAAAGCTAAGAGGCTTTCCTACTCAAGTCAGTGGACTCTTTACTATGAGACATACTTGAGAATGTCAGTCCTTCCCTTATTCAGAGAGACTCACATCCCACTGGTGGAGATTCCTTACATTATTTTCAGGGTGCATTAGGGTGTCTTGCAAATAATTGGCCAGGAAAGTAGCTAGTATCCTGGTCAGGTGAAGAGTATTTTCTGGTTCATAGACAGTGACCAGTGGGACCAGCTTCTATGGTACATCCCCAGGCATCATGCCAGAGTCTTGACATACATCATTTGCATCCTCACTTTAGTTCTATTTTGCAGATGAGAAGACTGAGGCTCAGCAAGGTTAAGAAAGGGAGATTTTAACCCATATCTGTCTGATCTCATGGCCTAAGCTCCCTGCCCCAGATGCTGCCTGAGCTAAAGTCTCTTATGCCGTGTACAGGTGTGAACATACCATCAGCCCCAATTTTCCCGTCTCCATCATTATCTGCAGCCGCCATCAAGGACTTGGTTTCTGACTCGGTCAGTTCTCTAGCACCACTCTCAAACTTCTGGAGGAAAAACCTACAGGATAATAAAGATTGAGGGGACTGTATTGAAAACCCACACACATTTCTATGCTCACCCCTTTCTCTTGAAGCAAACTGTCTGTTCCAGCAGTTGCAATGATCAGTCAAGATCTTAGCAGGCAAAGGTTTCCTTCATTGTAGAGACTAACGGTGGGCATTTTGTTTTAAAACATCTTTCCAGGATTTTGTTATAAGTCCGTTTGCCCAAGAAAACCTCTAAGACTAATGAATTTTTGCACCCACAGTCTTTGGTGCCCATGTTTAGTGTTTTGCGTGGGTAGATATGTGGTCCACCGACTCATGTTCTTCCCTTTCATGAGGATCTGCTCATGGCTGGACACTGAAGGATACTTAGGAGGCTGGCCCCCTCTACACCCCAGCCCCAGCTAGCAATGTTGGGGTGCCAGACGGGCTTAGGACAAAGCTTACTTCAGCTCTTCTTCATCCAGGTACCCACTCTGGTCGTTGTCTATGAAACGAAAAACGTCCTTCACCTGACTGGCTGACATCTTGGCGAGGCCCGATGTCTGGAAGAATTTTTGGGGTTCAAAAGTATCCGGGTCTGAAGAACAGAGAATGGGTTATTCTGATGCTCACTGGATTGCATTCTGTCTTTGGGCCAAAGTGCTGAAAACATAGGTTATTAAAAATACTACTTTTCATAATAGCATTGAGCTACAGGGACCGAGATTTTGAGTCAGCCAAGACTGGATGGCTTTGTGCTCTCATCTCCTTTCCCCCTTCCCAGCTTTCCCTCTCCACTTGACTTTGTCCGTCTCCCCTTCTCTCGCCTCCTCTCCTCTGTGCCTCCCCCCTGCTCTTTTTACTGGCTGTGTATCCAAGATGCCAGCATCACTGGTCTAGTTGGTGGGAGAAGTGCAATCATGGGATTCAAACAGGCTGCATGGCATCCACCGATTCCTTTTTTTCACATTTAGTAAGTTTCTTTCACCTTACAGAAATGTGATCGTATGTTCAGAGCTCATATTTTTATCATTGTAGTTATCTAGTTAATAAGTTTTTCTCTGATCCCGTGAATTTTCAGCAAAGTTCACATTTTAATTTTTGTAGCTTTTCGGGAGGTAGAGGTACGTGAGAGAAACCCACCCCTGCCTTGTTTCCACTTTACCTTGGCACTCCTGCAGGGCTGCTGCAATGTCATCAGCACTAAGGACATCTGTGATGCTCATTTTCCACCTGTTCACACAGAATAAACAAGATGTGGTGAATGGCAAGCAGAAACATGCACGTCTGGGGGGACCACAACCCCCCCACCCCCAGGCCCACAGAAAATGCAAATTTGTTGAAAAATTTTAAAATGTGATAAGCATAGTATTGTATTAAGAGCTGGGACAGAATATCCAAATAAAAACCAAATATCAAGAAGATCCCAGTCCCCTGTGTCTCAGTGCCCTCTCCTGAATGGAGTTAAAGATGAAATTTAAAAATACAACCTAAAGAACAATTCGATTCTGTTTTCTTGTAAAAATTATAATTACGTCATCGACCACTTACATAGGCATCTACAAACCATTCAGAAGTAAACCATGTTACAAATGCAATAGCATTTTAACACACCAGCCAGAGAAAGGCAGTGTTGCAAATTCCATTTAGGGAAGGATAGAGCTTGGGCTGCTTGCAGACTTTCTATGGAAGGGTTGCTATCTGTCCTGAAGGATGGGAATCAGAGACATCAAAAAACCCATCTACCAGAGATCAAAATCCATCCATGTGTCAACTCCATGGGAAAAGAGAATCTGAGCACAGCATGCACCAACCTAATATGAATGCGTGTAAGAAAGAAGAGTCTGGGGTCTGGTAGGTCCACCAGCTACTCACCGTTTTAGATTTTCCTCTAAGAAGAATCAGGGAAAAGAGTTGAAAGAGCCAAAAAAAAAAAAAAAAAACAGATGCGGTTTTGCTGCCTTACTGACCTACCTTATATAGGACTGAAAAAGCGATAGTAAGAACCTCTCAGATTTCCTTTTCAAGGATCAGGTGGACGTAGCTCAGATGTCTTGCTTTACTAATTAAACCTCTTTTTTTTTTTTTCTATTTATATCTCAAGGGAATGTGGGTGGGAACAGCAAATTTTCAAAAACAAACCTCAACAAGCCTTAAGGAAGGTTTCGATTCTGCAAACCAACCCTGCTGGCAAAGTGTAAAGGCACCAGAGGCCTGGTAAAGAGGAGACAGTGGTTGGAGTGAGGTAAACACATCTGGGGGTGCTCTGTAAACTGAAAAAGGCCCCCCAGATGTTAGAAGCTGCTGCCAGAGGCAGGTCTGTGGTCAGCCTCTGAAACTGTGGACACGTGAGGCCGACCTCAGTCTAGGCCTGACAGACTTGAAGTCAGTGTCACATGGATACGAAGGACTTGTCCAGCCCAGGGGATGGCACTGGTTAGATGACTTTCCAAAAAAGTCTTGACTTTGGTTTTTCTCAACTATGTCTTTTTTTTTATTATTATTAAAGTATAGTTGATTTACAATGTTGTGTTAATTTCTGCTGAACAGCAAAGTGATTCAGTTGTACACATACATACATTCTTTTTTAAAATATTCTTTTCCATCATGGTTTATCATAGGATACTGAATCTAGTTCTCTGTGCCATACAGTAGACTTGGTTATCCATTCTACGTATAAAAGCTTACATCTGCTCATCCCAACCTCCCACTCCATCCCTCCCCCTGCCTCCTCCCCCTTGGCAACCATAAGTCTGTTCTCTATGTCCATGATCCTGTTTCTGTTTTGTAGATAGGTTCATTTGTGTCATATTTTAGATTCCACATATAAATGATATCGTATGGTATTTGTCTTTCTCTTTCTGACTTCACTTAGTATGATAATCTCTAGTTGCATCCATGTTGCTCTCAGCTATATCTTAAATTGCCCACACTAAAAAGGCAAAAAGGAGGAAAACAACCAACCATTCCCAACCCCATAGGTAAAATTTGCAGAAAATATATGAGGCCAGGACTTGGGACCTCATGATTTGTTTTTGTTGGTTTGTTTGTTTGTTTTTACTTTCAGCAAACATTTATAGAGTCTCTATGTGGCCATCACTGTGCTAGACTCTTTTTTTAAATTTGTGGTAAAAAAAACACATAACATAAAATTTACCATCGTACCCATTTTTAAGTGTACACACCACACAGTAGCGTTAACTACATGTACATGGTTGGACAACAAATCTCCAGAACTTTTTCATCCGACAAAACCAATCTCTGTACCCATTGAACAAGAAATCCCCACTTCCCCTCCCCGAGCCCCTGGCGACCACCATGCTACTTTCTGTCTCCAAGAGTCAGACTACTTCAGATGCCCCTTAGAAGTGGCATCGTGCAGTATTTGTCTTTCTGTGACTGGTTTCTTTCACTTAGCAAAATGCCCTCAATCTTCATCCGTGTGGTAGCATATGACAGGATTTCCTTCTTTTTTGAGGCTGAATTCAAGTTTTTTAAAAGTCAAAACTGATCCCATGTTGCAAACAGAATTATTCAGCGATTTTTTTAGAGAAGGGCCTCAGATTCTTCCCCGGCGGGTACAACCTGGATAGCCATCTTCAGTTTGATCCCAGATATATTTCCCTACCCCCATCCCTGCTCTGTACTTTTGCTAGTGTCATCAATGAAAAGTTTCTCTCAGGAACATCTACAGCATTATTTTTGCATTTTATAAGGTTTTTATTTTTTTATTGAAATATAGTTGACTTACAATGTTGTGTTAGTTTCAGGTATATAGCAAAGTGATTCAATTTTTTTTAATATATATATATATATTCTTTTTCAGATTCTTTTCCCTTATAGATTATTATAAAATATTAAGTATAGTTACCTGTGCTATACAGTAGGTCCTTGTTGGTTATCTATTTCATGTATAGTATTGTGTATATGTTAATCCCAAATGCCTAACTTATCCCTCCCCCCCTTTCCCCTTTGGTAACCATAAGTTGGTTTTCTATGTCCCTACAGCATCTCTTAAATTACCAAACCTCAGGTCAGCACCATTTCTGTCTTGCCCACATGATGTTGCCCCAACGCCTAGCACATGCCTGACCTAGTTAGGTACTCGGAAATTATTTGATGAATAGATATATAAAAACAGCAAAAAAGAACTTGAAAACAAGATTACCAGCCAGCATCCACTTGCCCAGCCTTTAAAAAAACAGTTTCTGAAAATAAGTCTCAAGAAATTAGGTTGGTGACATTAAGTTGCCATAGAAACTGGCCGAGTCCTTTCTTTCTGTGGAAAGGTTTACAACTGTCCACAGAGATAAAGACATTTTAAAAAATCTGCTCATTTAAATGAAAACAGTATATGGGTTAAACCAAGACACTTTAGATTTTCATGCTGTTTTTCTGATAGAAACTAAAGATAACAGAGACCCAGTAAACGTGATGTCTGAATCAACAGTGTAACCAGGATTCTGACTTGAATTCCACCGTGTGCAATCTGGGGGTCAAAATGTTGACTCACACAGAAGGACAAACAGTCTGTGATTTCACTAATGTGAGGTCCCTGGAGGAGTCAAAATCATGGAGACAGAAAGTAGAAGGTGGGGGCCGGGGGGTGGGGTGGGGGAGGGGGAGGGGGAGTTAGTGTTTAATGAGGACAGAGATTCCATTTGGGAGGATGAAAAAGTTCTGGAGATAGATGGTGGTGATGGTTGCACAACAGTGTGAGTGTACTTAAAGCCACAGAACTGTACACTTAAAATGGTTAAAATGGTAATGTTTATGTTATGAGTATTTTACTGCAATAAAAAATGTTGATTCAGTAATCTTCCTTATTTTGGCCACCAACTCACAACTGCTCCAGGGAAAGAGTAGAAAGAAGCTTTAGAGGTAGAAGACCTTAATTTGAGCCCAGATCTCTCCTTTATTAGTTGTGTAACTCTGGGTCCCAATTTCCTCTTGTGGGAAATAGGAGTAATTCAAGTGTCTGCTCCGTCAAGCTCCCTGCGTTCTTTTGAGGATCAAAGGACCAAGTGCAGGTCTGCAAGTGTCCAGAGAGGTCTCAGAGTCCCCTGTTGAATCCCACCCCTGTCCTGGGATTGCAAGAGTATTTCATTTGTGTATGCATTCCACTCGGTTGGTAGGGACTTCCCAGAGTGGAAGGAATGGATGCCTGGGTCGACTAGCAATGTCTGCAGTGGGGAAGCCCAGCAGCAGGGAGCAGGGAACTTGGCGATTCTGGCCAGGCTGTGTATTTGGACTTTGCTACTGCCAAGGGCCCTGGACTCTGAGATCACACTTCTGTCTCAGATATTTGATGCTGTCCCCAGTCACCTGTTTCAATCCAAATCCCTGGTGTGCCTCTTAATCCTGCAGACTTCCTCTACTCTGAGCCCACATACCTGCTGATTGTGTAGCTCTGTGATGTCATCTTTCTAGCCACACTGGCCTGACCCATCTCCTGACCCACTGGCCTGTCCGAGATGTCATCACTGCTTATGCCCGATCCCAGCTGCCTTGCTGGTGACTAATTTCCCAGAAGTGTCTGAGGCTTTTTCAGTGTTTATGACGCTGTAGACAAAAGCACAGCTGACCTACTTCCATACCCTCTCAATGGATGTCACCTCCTAACATTTCTCAACTTCATCTTCTCTCCATGCCCCACTGTCACCACCCTAGTCCAAGCCACCATCATCTCTTTGGGGAATAATTGCAGTGAACTCCTAACTGGCCAAACCTCATCCACTTGGGTTCCCCTTCCAACCTAACTGGGTGGACCTTTCTAGAAACCCACCTGTGTTAGTTTCCTAGGGCTGCTGTAACAGACTGAGTGACTTAAAATCTGTTGTCTCAAGTTCTGGAGGCCAGAAGCCCAAATCAAGGTGACAGCAGAGCCATGCTCCCTCTGAAAGGCTCTATGGGAGGATCCGTCCCTGCCTCTTCCAGCTTCTGGTTTTGCTGGCAGTGCTCAGCATTCCTTGGCTTGCAGCTGCATCACTACAATCTCTGCCTCTATCATCACATGGCCATCTTCTCCCTTTGTGCCCTCTTCTTAGAGGGACACCAGTCATAATGGATTGTGTTCACCCTACTTTAGTATGACCTCATCTTAACTAATTATATCTGCAATGACCTTATTTCTAAATAAGGTCACATTTTGAGGCATGGGGATTAGGACTTCAGCATATATTTTTTGTGGGGAGGGGACACAATTGAACCTATAACTTCAAGCACATGGTTCCCCATCCCTCTCTCCCGCCAAACCACAAGTCCTTCACTGGGTTCCACTTGCTTTTGAAATAAAGACAGAAGTCCTTCCCATGACCTTGAAGGCCCTGCCTGATCTGTCCCCTGAGGACTTCTCCAGCCTCATCTCACACTGTCTCCCACTTCAGTCCCTCAAGTTACCTTTCTGCCATCCATGGCCTCTTTGTACTGTTGACTTTGCCTGAAAACTCTTCTCCTTCTTCTCACCATAGATGTCTCATACACAGCCTTTATATCTCTGCTCAAGCGTCACTTCTTCCAGGAAGCCTTCCTTGACTCCCAGACCAGGTCAGACCCCCCACTTCACAGGCAGTTGAACCACCATGCTTCTCTCTTATAGCGAAATCACAGCTGCACGGTCCCACTTGCTGTGATTGTTTGAATAGTGTCTCTCTGCCCACCGGCCAGTAAGACGCATGAGGGCACGGGCAGGGGCTGTGTTTGTTCAACTCTGTTTCCCCATGTGGACACAAACAAAGACCAACCAAATGAGAACATGCAAGGGCTATTTCTTCAGAGCATCCTGAGGCAAAGGAGTCGATCACCATCACTTGTGTTTGGCAGAGCCCCGAAGGCAGGCAGAGGAGCAGGAAAGCTTTATTTTATTTTTTATAAATTTATTTATTTATTTTTGGCTGCATTGGGTCTTGGTTGCTGCACGCGGGCTTTCTCTAGTTGCAGCGAGCAGGGGCTGCTCTTTGTTGCGGTGTGCGGGCTTCTCATTGTGTTGGCTTCTCTTGTTGCGGAGCATGGGTTCTAGGTGCGAGAGCTTCAGTAGTTGTGGCGCGTGGGCTCAGTAGTTGTGGCTCTCAGGCTCTAGAGCGCAGGCTCAGTAGTTGTGGCGCACAGGCTTAGTTGCTCCGCGGCATGTGGGAGCTTCCCGGACCAGGGCTCGAACCCATGTCGCCTCCATTGGCAGGCGGATTCTTAATCACCGCGCCACTAGGGAAGCCCAGGAAAGCTTTATAGTGGAAAACAAGGAAGGCTCAGATATGCTCTGGTAGGAGGCTGTCAGCGGGGAAGCCGGAGGCAGGCTAGTAGAAGCTGGACACCCTATGTGAGTATGTCAGGGAGTGTATTTGGCTTTCTCTGATTGGTCCTACGTTGGAAGCAGGAACAAAAATGAGGGGAGCTGTCAGTTATTAGTCACGTCCCCATTGCTTTGGGCCGACGGTCACACGGGTTAGTCTGGCTTCCTGGATTACTTGCTGGGTCAGTGTTCTGACTTCCTACACCTCTGACTTATGGGCTGGTTTCCTGGGTGGTGGGTCAGTGTTCTGACTTCCTACACCTCTGACTTATGGGCTGGTTTCCTGGGTGGCGGGTCAGTGTTCTGACTTCCTACACCTCTGACTTATGGGCTGGTTTCCTGGGTGGCAGGTCAGAGTTCTGTTTTCACATGTGCTCTGACCATTGTCCATTTTTATTTTTTTTATTATTATTTTTTTTTTAGCGGTACGCGGGCCTCTCACTGCTGTGGCCTCTCCCGTTGCGGAGCACAGGCTCCAGACGCGCAGGCTCAGTGGCCATGGCTCACGGGCCCAGCCGCTCCGCGGCATGTGGGATCTTCCCGGACCGGGGCACGAACCCGTGTCCCCTGCATCGGCAGGCGGACTCTCAACCACTGCGCCACCAGGGAAGCCCTCCATTTTTATATTCAATCTCTCACCAGCACCTTCCTTGTCACATTGTAAATATTCAATAAGTACATTGGAACGAATGGACTTGAGCGGGTCTCTTATCCCGAGCCTCAATTTCCCCCTTTTATAGTGGAGATAATAATACAACTTACTCCATCTATAGGTTGTTGACAGGTAATCCATGGGAAGCACCTGGCATTGGGCCAGGCACTCAGTGAATGAGGAATAAATGGTGGGCGTTGTTGTTGCCGTTATTGCTGTTTTAAAACAAAGACATTCCAGGCGAAACTCGTACAAAGCGCTAGAAAAGGAGAGGACAGTAACTGGGGGTTAGGAGATCCTGGAGTGTTGATAATGTGTTGGTTCTTGATCTGGGTGCTGGTTACATGGGTGTGTTTACTTTATAGAAATGCATTGAGCACTTTTCTGTACCTGTGTTATACTTCAATAGAAAGTTTACTTTTAAAAAGTGGTTGTGGGACTTTCCCAGTGGTGCAGTGGTTAAGAATCCGCCTGCCAGTGCAAGGGACATGGGTTCAATCCCTGGTCCGGGAAGGTGCCACATGCTGCAAGCAACTAAGCCACGAGCACAACTACTGAGCCTGCGCTCTAGAGCCCACAAGCCACAACTACTGAGCCCAGGCGCTGCAACTGTTGAAGTCCATGTGCTCTAGGGCATGTGTGCTGCAACTACTGAGCCCAAGCCACAACTACTGAGCCCAGGCGCTGCAACTGTTGAAGTCCATGTGCTCTAGGGCATGTGTGCTGCAACTACTGAGCCCACGGGCTGCAACTACTGAAGCCTGTGCACCTAGAACCCATGCTCCGCAACAAGAGAAGCCACCACATTGAAAAGCCCACGCAACGAAGAGTAACCCCCGCTTGCCGCAACTAGAGAAAGCCCGCGCGCAGGAACAAAGACCCAATGCAGCCAAAAAAAAAAAAAAAAAAGTGGTTGCTACTCCCCCAAGGTTGAGCAGAGAAGGACGGAGGGTCCTGCCCCGTGACTTTGGCCTTGAGGTGTGGTGGGTGGAAGAGGTGGGATCAGGCATGGCCGGCTGCAGCCTCTCTCTGTCCTCTGGGCTGAATGATCATGGGGTTCTGTGGACTTCCACCAGAGGAGACCCAGATGCTGAGCTGGGGTGCTGCCTATGTTCATAGCAGGGCTGTGATGAGAGATGCTTAACCAGAAACAGGCTGTACCCTCTGAATGAGGAAAATTACCTCAGAGCTCAGAAAGAGAAGTCATCCCGGCCCTAAAGGGGATCAGAATATGCTGCCCAAAAATATGCCACTTGGACTACTTTGGGCTGAAGGCAATTGAGAAACAACAAATGCAAGAAGAGTTCTCTTCTCTGCCCTTATCTGCCTAAAGCAGGTTATAAATTTCCTGCAAGAAAAGTGGTTTTCCTGTACCAGGAAGGGGAGAGCAACTCATCACTGGAGGTGGAGAGTTGACGCCAGGATGAGTCTGCATAAACAGTCCTTTCTAAAAGAACCCTTATCTTCCATTAGTTCCCCATATATTTCCTAGTCACTTCCCCATGACCTATCACCCCCAGAAGCCCAAACCTCTGTTCCTTTGTCTAGTCACTTCTCCAGAATTTATCATCCTTTGTTAAAATGATATGTAAGCCCCCAAGTTTAATTGCTTCTTTTTTTTTTAAACATCCTTATTAGAGTATAATTGCTTTACAATGGTGCATCAGTTTCTGCTTTATAACAAAGTGAATCAGTTATACATATACATATATCCCCATATCTCTTCCCTCTTGCATCTCCCTCCCTCCCACCCTCCCTATCCCACCCCTCTAGGTGGTCACAAAGCACTGAGCTGATCTCCCTGTGCTATACGGCTGCTTCCCACTAGCTATCTGTTTTACATTTGGTAGTGTGTATATGTCCATGCCACTCTCTCACTTTGTCCCAGCTAACCCTTCCCCCTCCCCGTATCCTCAAGTCCATTCTCTAGTAGGTCTGCATCTTCTTTCCTCTCAACTCCCATGCAGGTAAAATAAAATTGTACCTTTTCTCCTGTTAACCTGTCTTTTGTCAGTTTAATTCCCAGGCTCCATGAACTGAACCTAAGAGATTGGAGGAAAAGTTTTTTTCCTCCCTGACTGCTGCCTTCATCTCATCACTCTGTATTCTTTTTTCTTGAGAGCACTTACCATGGTCTGAAATTATCTGGTTTACTTCTTTGTTTGCTTGGAATGTGCTGAAAAGTAGGGGCTGTATGTGTGTCCTGTTCACCCTCAATCCTCAGGGCCTGGCACTTACTAGCACCAGAGGCCCCCGCAGTGGAGAACAGAGGGCCTGGCCTCATCTGGGAGACGTGAGTAGTCGTAAGGTGGATCAGGTGGGAGTCTGAAGTCTTACTTAAACAGTGGCCAGTGTGGTTAAAAACATCCCTCATGCTTTGTCATTCCCCATCTAGTCTAAGGGAGTCTCCAGTGTCTTGCAGGACTGTGGCAAATTTGAGGACATTAAGAGCTGAGATTCTTAAAGGTTGGTGATTAAATTCCAAGGCCCATGGGAAAGCAACTCCTGAGTGACAAGTTAGAAAACCTGAAAAAATCTGAATTTCAACATCTAGCTGATGCCTCTGTACAGTGATATGGGTGGAAATCTAGAGTTACTCACCTTTTCCCCTTGATAATTCACTTCAGACCCAGGGTCATGTGTGGGCTGGACCTATTTCCTTAGGGGGAATTTCTTTTTTCTAAATTGAAGTAGAGTTGATTTACAATATTGTGTTAATTTCTGCTATACAGCAAAGTAATTCCGTTATACATACATATATTCTTTTTTTAAATATTCTTTTCCATTATGGTTTATCATAGGATATTGAATATAGTTCTCTGTGTTATACAGTAGGATCTTGTTGTTTTTCCATCCTGTACATAATAGGTTACATCTGCTAACCCCAACCTCCCGGTCCACTCCTCCCCCACCCCCTTCCCTTTGGCAACCACCACCAGTGGCAACCACCAGTCTGTTCTCTATGTCCAGGAGTCTGTTTCTGTTTTGTAGATAAGTTCATTTGTGTCATATTTTAGATTCCACATATAAGTGATATCATATGGTATTTGTCTTTCTCTTTCTGACTTACTTCACTTAGTAAGATAATCTCTAGTTGCATCCATGTTGCTGCAAATGGCATTATTTCATTCTTTTTTATGACTGAGTAGTATTCCATTGTATATATGTACTTAGGGGGAATTTCTAAGGGCAAGACAGGATATAGTACTTTAAGATATGATAATGTTAGGATAGCTTGACTTAGCATAACATGTATCTGGACTACGCTTAGGATAGTAAGCACTCCTATGATACCTGGCTAGGCTGGGGCACTTTCAGTAAATGAATGAACAAGCCACTAGCCTGGCTTACATGCACTGTATATGTGTGTGTGTGTGTGTGTGTGTGTGTGTGAAGGTTAAATACAGAAAGAGAAGAAGAAGAAGGGGAGGAGCAGGGAGAATGGAGAAGAGAGAAGAGAAGGAAACACGGGCCCTCCTGTCCCTTGAGCCTGGGGGGACTTGTAACTAAACATCCACTTGCCCGGCTAACACTTCTCAGGTCCCAGGAAGATGTTTCTTTACATCTCTTGCTCTGTGTCCTCAAAACAAAAGACAACTGTGTCTAAAGATGTGGAGGCTGTCCCTCTCCGATCCCAGAGACAGGGGACGAGGGAAGATTTGAGTGGTGGGAACCTTAGGAAACAAACAAACAAAAAGACAAAATTAAGTCATCAAATCCTTTTTCTCAGATACGGTGAATATGATAGATTCTCATATAACAAAGTATTGTTTCCTGGTAGTGCTAAATGTCTGTTTTTTTCCTTTTCTTGGTGTTTTAATTTGTATTATAGTTATAGTTAATTTGTATGGACTAATTCCAGAGGTATTCACAGAGTAGCTTGTTAGTTATAACAATTGCACATGGTGACTAGGAAAATTTGCAGTATTAAACAACTCGTGTTATTTTTGATTTGCGTACATATAGGTCTAGATGTAACATGAGAGAAGTGTTATATCAATTTTTTATGTTGGCAACTAGTTAGACATTGAATATTAGAATTGTGAACTGTCATGTTTAGAAAAATTTAGCAAGGTTTAATGAAATTCAGTGAATATTTTAAAACATTAAAAACTTTCATTTTATTTAAATCATTTTGATTAAAAATTTTGGTTTTCCTTAATTATAATTCATAGTTTACCTTTTATTTGTAATAGCTGACTTTGAATGCTTTAGAAGAAAACAAGTTTGTGAAAACATACAAAAATAATTTTGATTTTTAAATTTTTTACCTTTAATATGCGTTTTTGATGAAAATATATTCAAATGTCATACTTTGAATACCGTTGCATTTTATTATTTATTCTTTATTTATGTTTGGCTGTGTTGGGTCTTCATTGCCGCATGCAGGCTTTCTCTAGTTGCGGCAAGCGGGAGCTACTCTTCATTGTGATGTGCAGGCTTCTCATTGCAGTGGCCTCTCTTGTTGCGGAGCACAGGTTCTAGGTGTGTGGGCTTTACTAGTTGTGGCACGAGGGCTCAGTAGTTGTGGCTCACAGGCTCTAGAGCACAGGCTCAGTAGTTGTGGCACATGGGCTTAGTTGCTCCGCAGCATGTGGGCTCTTCCTGGACCAGGGATCGAACCTGTGTCCCCTGCATTAGCAGGCGGATTCTTAACCACTGCACCACCAGGAAAGTTCCTACAGTTGCATTTTAATTTTTAGTCCTTGAGCTCATTATTGACAGTAGAACATTAATTATGTGAAATTTTTATGATATCATTACATAGTTTTTGCTAAAAAGAAGGGAAGAAAAACAAATTCTACGAATTTAAAATACAATAATTTATGAATTATGTACATCATTGTTTTTTGTTTTTGTTTTTGGTCGCACCACATGACATGCGGGATATTAGTTTCCCGACCAGGAATTGAACCCGTGCCCCCTGCAGTGGAAGTGTGGCATCCTAACCACTGGACTGCCAGGCAATTCCCCTAATTGGATGAGTTTTTTTTGTTTTCATCATTGTTTTATTATTCATCCAAACATTGTTGACCTGGCAATACTGACATATAAAATAATAAAAGCTAGTCATTTTTTATATTTTGCCTATTTTGTTCATGCAAAAAGCCATACACAGCCTATCCACTTAAAATGTGTGTGAAGCACTTGTGTACCTCACGTCTCAGAACATTCCTGAAAGACAGGTATTGATGCTTCCTTATAGATGAGGAAACTAAGCTAAATTCCAGAGAATGTGCCAGTCCTCAGCTTCCTACTGAAATCTTCCTGGTTCCCTGCTCTTTCTACAGTTTCTGGACTAACTGCTTAATTTTGCAAGACACGGAGAGCAGAGTCCCAGTGAGATGATGGTTATTAGGAAGGGCCCGCCCTGGCCCCAGTCAATGGAGAGGCTGCTATGACAATGTATAAAGAATTCTGCAGATGTCAATCGCCTCTGCCAAAAATGTTAGAAAAAAACAAAGAAGCCATAGCTGTGGTTCAGTTGCTATGAGAAGGCATTTGTCAAGGTCGGAGGACAGCACGATGTACTCTAACGCTTCTTTGCACCACTTGTGATTCACACATGTGGTGCGTGGGCCTCTGTGCTGTCACCCTGGGCCAGCAAATGCCAGGGCCGGGAGCCAGGGCAAGAATATTTGGAGAGGGAAGGATGGATCAGCTGTGTCGAATGCCTCTGCAGGGTTCAGATGAGGCCTGAGAATGTCCATGAGGCTTAGCACGTGGGGGCGATGAATGTGAGTGTTTTGGGGCAATGCAGGTGGGAGCTGCTAGGTGGGAGGTGAACAGGTGGGAGGGAGACCGAGGTGGGCAGCAGGAGGGGATGCAGAGCTGCAGGAAATCTTTTCAGATGTCAGCTGCCAATGGCTTTGCAGAAAGTTTGGGTTCAGGAGAGGGTCTGAGAGGGCCGAGCACCCCACTTGTGAGAACAGTGATGCATCCTGGGTTTTAGTTCTTCTCTCTCAGGTCTTCCTCCAGCTTTCTGTTAGGACTGTATTTTGAGTGTTTGGAATGTTGGATCCATCGCTCCAGGCTTCAGTAATGGTCCAGCTGGCATTCTGGGTGTCCTTAGATCCCTTATGGGCGTCAGGGCCCCAATACCCGCTCCCTTAGCCTTCTCACTGGCTCTCAGAGGACAGCATAAGCCACAGCATTTTTTACCCAAATGTTGCAGGAGAAGACAATTCCTTCTCTCTGCCTTCCCTTCTAATGCCTTAAAATCATCCCAGAGATGACAGCACTTATGTCTTTTTTTTCCTCTTTGAGATTTACTTTAATGACTCAGTGGAATTGATGGCAAACATCTATTAATTCATTTGCACATAAGCCTTTGCCTGGCTGTGTCTTTGCGGGCTTTGAGAAGGATTGTAGGAAGAAAAGGCTGACATTGAGATGTGGGCAAAGCTTTCCAATCCACCAGCACCTTCTGAGTTCATGGGCTGCACTCCCCTCTTGAACAGCCTGCGTTTACTGCCATGGATCCTCTACTGTCTAGGAAACCCTCCATTCTCCTGTGTTTCTCCTTAACTCTTACATTCCTACCCCACTCACGACACTTCTGACACCAGATGTGTGTGGCTGGGTTTCCCCACAACGAGCAATTCTCTGCGACACCAGCTGGGTGTCCTACAGTTTAACTCAATTAAGCTCGCTGAGCTTCATACTTTGGGGATTTTTATGGAAGCTTCCTCACGTAGGCATGATCAATTATTAACTCCATTTCCAGCTCCTCTCCCCTCTCTGGGGGATGCAGGGTGGGGCTGAAACTCTGAGCTTCTAATCGTGGCTTGGTCTCTATGGTGACCAGCCGCCATCCAGGAGCCCACCAAGAGTCACCTCATTAGAACAAGAGACTCCTATCACCCCCGAAATTCCAAGGCACTTAGGAGCTGGTGTCAGGAACCAGAGTTAAAGACCAAATATTAGCACAAAAGATGCTCCCTGTGCTCTTATCACTTAGGAAATGCCAAGGGTCCAGGAGCTCTGTGCCAGGAGCTGGGGCAGAGACCAATATATATATTTTCTATTATCTCACGTACACAGTGAGATCTCTGGCGCTCTGTGATGTACATGATCGTTTTATATTTATTATTTCTACACCAGTAATATTTAATTAATTAGCTAACCAGTTAATTAATAATTTTGTTAGTCATGCCAGGCATGTAATAGGTACTCCATAAAAATTTATTGCATATAAGACAGACTGTGTACCAATATTTTGATAACCTATAAGTTCTGTGATGTCTTTTTTCTGGCATTTCTTTTCTTCCTTAATACAGGTAACTTATAAGGAATCTATGTAGTTTGCATTTGAATGACTTGAATATCCTTTAGTTCTACTTTGATTTGACACAAAGAAGCACTGGTAGGTCTCAAGTATTACCTGTTTTAGAAGCCTCTTGTCTGTAAGAGGAAACCCAATATCAAGAAATTGAAACAAATTAACTTCTGTGGAAGGAATGTAAAGAAAACGTTGGGTAGCTTGGCTAGAGCATTATCAGAGCAGTGTGTTGAATTGTAATGAAAATTTTTGATGTGCTGTTTCAATTTTCAGTAGCAAATCAATGTGTGTGTAGAGGATCTTATTAAAAAGTTTATTGCGTAAATGAATAAGAAAAGTGATGTTCTAAGAGCTTGGGTGAATTCCCCAAGGTCAGACAGCTGGAAAATTCAGAGCGACGGTGAGCTCCTGTGTCTTCCGATTGTGTATCTGTTCAAGATCATGCCTAGATAAGAACATGAGGGGCCCCTGAGGCTCTAGAACAATGTCCTAGATTTGGACCTGGCCCTGATGTCTGTGGTTTCCAGAACTTCTGGATGACAGTGCCCCCCTTCCTTGAAGTTTCTCTTATTAGATGGTTTTCCCGGGTCTGATTCTCAGGGGGATATCTGTCCAATTCAAGGAGCTCCCCCCACCATCCGCCGCCACAGCACCTGTATGTTAGGGAAGAGCAGACAGATAAGAAGAGGGTGCCCTGGAGTGCGCGCTGCGGCCTCTCTCGTTATGTTGGGTTTCGTTGCTATTTCTCCTTAATTAACTCACGTAGTCTCCATTAAATGTTACCTGCAGCCCGTCGGTAAGTTGAGATGGAGATGCTCACATTTCTCGTTCATGAAAGAATCAGCCTTCTGAAGCATTTTGTTTCTTCTCTCCTCTAACATTTCATATGTGCCTGAGCAGTTCGGGGCTCTCCTAATATTTTTTGCCCCGGTCAAAAATGGGTACATTTATCAAATAGATCACAGAGTTGGTCAGATAGCAAAAACTTTAAGGATAGGTTTTTACTGAAAAATGCTCAGAAACTTCTTGGCAAGAAGTCTTTGAACGTGGGGGCAGCCCCACTGCTGACACGGGCTGTGTTGGAGCAGGTGGTGGTGGTTGTTTTTTATTCGGTGGGAGGGAGGATGTGCCTTGGGAATCCTGATTCTTCAGTGGAGGAAGCTGGAGTGGAAAAGCTGGGTCATATAGTAGTTTTAAGACACTGTCAACCCGTTTTCCAAAGAATTTTAAATTCAGGAGAGAAAACATGTTGAAAAGTAACCTAAGAGCCCAAGAGATCTTATCGGCACTTGGGGAACACACCTGTTCACACAGAGAAAGCAACTCCAGCAGTGAAGAGAGTTCCAGTCCCCTCCATGTCCTCACCAACACTTGGTATGACAGGTCTTTTTAAAAATTAGGACGTTTTCATTGATTTGTAGTGGGATTCTCCTAATGACTATGATGTTCAGCATCTTTCCACGCGCCTACGCTATGGACCGAATGTATCTCTCCAAAATTCAAAGGTTGAAACCTAATCCCAAGTATGAGGATATTAGGAGATGGGTCCTTTGGGAGGTGATTAGGTCCCTCCTAAATGACCTCCAGATCACCTCCTAAATAGGGTGGAGCCCTAATGAGTGAGATTAGTGCCCTTATAAAACAGACCTGCAGGCATCTCCCTTGCCCCCTTCTGCCATGTGAGGACACAGCTGGGAGGCGCTGGCTGTGAATCAGGAAGAGGGTTCTCACCAGACACCAAATCTGTCAGTGCCTTGATCTTGGACTTCCCAGCCTCCAGAACTGTGAGGAATAAATTTCTGTTGTTTAAGCCACCAGTCTGTCGTATTCTGTTATAGGAGCCTAAATGAAGTAAGACATCCTTATTGAGAATTACAAGCATACCTCGTTATATTGTGTTTCACAGACATTGCATTTTTTACAAATTGAAGGTTTGTGGCAATCCCGCATCAAGTAAGTCTATTAGTGTTATTTTTCCAACAGCATTTGCTCACATCATGTCTCTGTGTCACATTTTGGTAATTTTTGCAATTTCCAAACTTTTTCATTATTATTATATTTGTTTTAGTGATCTGTGATCGTTTTTTTTTTTTTTTTTACCTGCGGTACGCGGGCCTCTCACTGTTGTGGCCTCTCCCGCTGCTGAGCACAGGCTCCGGACGCGCAGGCTCAGAGGCCATGGCTCACGGGCCCAGCCGCTCCGCGGCATGTGGGATCCTCCCGGACCAAGGCACGAACCCGTGTCCCCTGCGTCGGCAGGCGAACTCTCAACCACTGCGCCACCAGGAAAGCCCCGATCTGTGATCTTTGATGTCACTACTATTATGACTTGCTGAAGGCTCAGATAATGGTTAGCATTTTTTAGCAATGAAGTATCTTAAAAATTAAGGTATGTACATTTTTTTTAGACATAATGCTATTGCCCACGTAATAGACTATGGTATAGTGTAAACAAAACTTTTATATGCACTGGAAAACCAAAAAGTTATTGTGACCCACTTTATTGCAAGATTCGCTTTATTGCGGTGGTCTATAACTAAACTTGAAATATCTCAGAGGTCTGCCTGTAGCTTTAAAGATAGGATCAATAACAGCATATTTGTACACCAATTAGAAAGATTTATTAGACAGTGAAAAATCAGTGACTGAGGGGAGAGTGATTGGAGTGATGTCCTTGAGTGTGATGGGGTCCTGTGTCCACATGGAGAAGCTGGCTTAGGTAGGATGGGGCTGGAGCATCCTATGCATAAGGATAGAAGGCAGAGTATGTGGGATGCAGGTGCTGGTGGTGCACAAATGGGTTTGGGGGCGGGGCAAAAAGCTCTCTTCTGATGGTTTCTGTTTTCTCAGTGAAGAAGCAAGTTCACCTGCTGAGGATGAAGATGTTTTGGGGTTTGAGGATTGAAAGAGTGATCTGGGGAAGTGAGAGAGAGAGAGAGAAAAGACTAGAGATAGAGTGGGGTTTCCTGGCAGGAAGTTTTACTTTGTGAAATATTTCAGACTTCAACGACCTGTAGAACGTAGCAGGCAGTGCCTGTAGTTCGATACCACTGGATCTGACCTGGGATTCCCATTAACCAAATTTGGTGTCATCATGACTCAGCCACCTGATCTAGTCACCTTGAGCCTCTTTATAAGTGCTTACGGTATTTTTGGCCAGTGTCAGCACAGCCGAGCAGCATGGTTCTCCAGTGCCCTGAATTATTCATGGTTTTGACCTATTCTAACGAGAACTTTGCCCAAAAGGCTAAATTATTAAGCACCTGGGTGCGATCTTGGAGGATGCTGCCTAGAAAACCGGGACACGGTGAATTTTCTTGCTGGTTTTGCTTCTTATGGGAGTTGAGCCTTCACTAATGACGCACAATTGCTCCCCAAATGAAAGATGGTGATGCCGAGTGGCACTAACGTCACAGAACCCAGAGCAGAGAAGCCTGACTAATTAGAGGAGGAGAGATCCCCACCTGGCCCGAAAGTCAGCGCTTTTTTAGAGCATCATGAAGGTGTAGTGGATGATGACCACACCATTCCCTTAGCTTGTCAGGCCGAGGGGATTTCTTTTTAAGAAACATGAATCACTTCTAGCGACAGAAGAAAATGAAATTCTGGAAATAAACATGTTCAGCAGTGCCCTAGGGATCCATGAGGGCTGTTCAGCACTTAGGCAACACATATCCTGTGCATTTAGAGAAAGTGAGCTTAGCTGTGTATTGAAGTAAATAGGTAATGACCACACTGAGCTCCTTAGTTCTTGAGTCATTTTTGGAAAGCAAAACGAATACACACATCTAGATGTGAGGTAAATGTGCCGACTTTTAAATAATGGTATAGTTGTCTACTTTTAGTTCTCCATTTGCATAAAGATTTTAATTGCTGCAGTTCTGTAACTGCAGGGCAATTTAAAGACTTCATGAATATTATATGTACTTATGCAAAATTCCAGAGCTAAAATTTTCCATATAAATAACACTAGGTTTTCCTGCTTTGTAGTCAAGAATTTCTAAGGATGTTGGGTATTATTAAAAGAACATCGGGGGCTTCCCTGGTGGCGCAGTTGTTAGAATCTGCCTGCCAATGCAGGGGACACAGGTTCAATCCCTGGTCTGGGAAGATCCCACATGCCACGGAGCACCTAAGCCCGTGCGCCACAACTACTGAGCCTGTGCTCTAGAGCCCGCGAGCCACAACTACTGAGCCCACATGCATAGAGCCCATGCTCCACAACAAGAGAAGCCACCACAATGAGAAGCCTGCACACCACAACAAAGAGTAGCCCCCACTCGCTGCAACTAGAGAAAGCCCGCGTGCAGCAACGAAGACCCAACGCAGCCAAAAATAAATAAATAAAATAAATAATAAAAAATTTTTTAAAAAGAACGCTGTACGCTCACTGAAGCATTTATAGGTAAAGGACATTCTGTCTAGGATTTCTTTTTCTTTTTTTTTTTGCGGTACGCGGGCCTCTCACTGTTGTGGCCTCTCCTGTTGCGGAGCACAGGCTCCGGACGCACAGGCTCAGCGGCCATGGCTCACGGGCCCAGCCGCTCCGCGGCATGTGGGATCCTCCCGGACCGGGGCACGAACCCGTGTCCCCTGCATCAGCAGGCGGACTCTCAACCACTGCGCCACCAGGGAAGCCCTAGAATTTATTTTTTTATCCAGCAAAAACGGGGTGGAGCTGGGAATAAATGAAGAAAAAATATTTATGGGCAATAGATGCACAGCACTTACAGTATAGTATAGAAAGCTTTTCTGCCATTATTTCTTCAAATATTTTCTTTCTCCTACTCCCGCTTTTCTTCCTGGACTCAATTACACATATATTATTATGCCTCTTGAAGATGTCTTACAGCTCACTGATGCCTGGGTTTGTTTTTTTTTTTTCCCCAGAATTTTTTCCTTCTATATTTTAGTCGTATCTTTTCTGTTGCTGTGTTTTCAAGTACATTACTCTTTTCTTCTACAGTGTCTAATCTGTTAATCCCATTCAGTGTATTTTTCATCTCCAGAAGTTCAATTTGGGTCTTTTGTATCTCTTTCGTGTTTCTTCTTAACCTGCTCACATTTTCGTCAATCTTCCTGACCATATCAAATGTAGTTGTAGTAACTATTTTAATGTCTTTTTCTATTAGTTTTATCTGTGTGATTTCACTTGATTGATTTTTCTCCTCATTATGGAGTATAGTCCTTGCTTCTTTGCATGTCTGGTCATTTTTGATTGGGTGCCAGATATTGTGAATCTTACCTTGTTGGGTGTTGGATATTCTTCTATTAAAAAAATATCTTCTCGAGCTTTGTTCTGGGACGTAGTTAAGTTACTTGGAAGTAGTTTGATCCTTTTGAGGCTTGCTTTTAAGCTTTGTGAGACAGAACCAGAGCAATCTTTAGTTTAGGGCCAATTTTGCCCCACCTTCTGAGTACTTGACTTCATGCTGTGTATATTATTAATGGAGCTTTTCATTCTGCCTGTTGAGACAATTCCCAGCAATCTGTGGGCTTCTGCCTGCTTATTTCAAGCATTTCCCCACCTGACTCCAGGTAGTTTCCTCACGTGCATGTGCTGATGATGATACTCAGCTGAAGACTCAAGAGGGCTCCTTTGCAAATCTCCAGAGCCGGCTTTCTAAGCACCCTCTCCTCTGTGGCACTCTGCCCTGCAAATTCTTGCTGCTTTGCCCTCCCCAAACTCTTAACTCAGGGAGACTTCCAGGCTCTGCCTGGGTCCCCCTCCTTGCACTGCAGCCTAGAAACTCTTTGCCTCATTTTCCCCCTCTATCAGGGATCATTGTCCTATGCTGCCTGCCATCCAGTGTCAAAAGCTGCTGTTTCTTATGGTTTGTCCAGTTTTGTAGGTGCTTAAGGCAGGAGGGTTCATCCAGTCCCTGCTATTTCATCTTGGCCAGAAGTGGAGGAGATCTCCACAATTTTTTTTTATTTTAATAGATCTTTATTGGAATATGGTTTCTGTTATACACCAAAGTGAATCAGCCATATGCATACATATGTCCCCATATCCCTTCCCTCTTGAGCCTCCCTCCCATCCTCCGTATCCCACCCCTCTAGGTCATTGCAAAGCACTGAGCTGATCTCCCTGTGCTATGCTGCTGCTTCCTACTAGCTAACTATTTCACATTTGGTAGTGTATATATGTCGATGCTACTCTTCGCCCCAGCTTCCCCCTCCCACCCCATGTCCTCAAGTCCATTTTCTATGCCTACATCTTTATTCCTGCCCTGCAGCTGGGTTCATCAGTACCTTTTTTTTTTTTTTTTTTAGATTCCATATATATGCGTTAGCATATGGTATTTGTTTTTCCCTTTCTGACTTACTTCACTCTGTATGACAGACTCTAGGTCCATCCACCTCACTACAAATAACTCAATTTCATTTCTTTTTATGGCTGAGTAATATTCCATTGTATATATGTGCCACATATTCTTTATCCATTCATCTGTGATGGACATTTAGGTTGGTTCCATGTCCTGGCTATTTTAAATAGGGCTGCAATGAACACTGTGGTACATGACTCTTTTTGAATTATGGTTTTCTCAGGGTATGTGCCCAGTAGTGGGATTGCTGGGTAATATGGTAGTTCTATTTTTAGTTTTTTAGGGAACTTCCATGCTGTTTTCCACAGTGGTTGTATCAATTTGCGTTCCCACCAATAGTGCAGGAGGGTTCCCTTTTCACCACACCCTTTCCAGCATTTATTGTTTCTAGATTTTTTGATAACGACCATTCTGACTGGCAGGAGGTGATACCTCATTGTAGGTTTGATTTGCATTTCTCTAATAATTAGTGGTGTTGAGCATCTTTTCACAGGCCTCTTGGCCATCTGTATGTCTTCCTTGGTGAAATGTCTATGTAGGTCTTCTGCCCATTTTTTAATTGGATTGTTTGTTTTTTTGATATTGAGCTCCATGAGCTGTTTGTGTGTGTATATATATATTATATATATATATATATTTTTTTTTTTTTTTTTTTTTTTTACGGTTCGCGGACCTCTCACTGTTGTGGCCTCTCCCGTTGCGGAGCACAGGCTCCGGACACACAGGCTCAGCGGCCATGGCTCACGGGTCCAGCCGCTCCGCAGCATGTGGGATCCTCCCGGACCGGGGCATGAACCCGTGTCCCCTGCAGTGGCAGGCGGACTCTCAACCACTGCGCCACCAGGGAAGCCCTCTCTAGTTGTTTTAAGTGTAGGGTTAGATTGTTTATTTGAGATTTTTCTTGTTTCTTGAGGTGAGATTGGATTGCTATAAGCTTCCCTCTTAGAACTGCTTTTGCTGCATCTCATAGGTTTTGCGTCATTGTGTTTTTGTTGTCATTTGTTTCTATGTATTTTTTAATTTCTTCTTTGATTTTTTCAATGATCTCTTGGTTATTTAGTAGCACACTCTTTAGCCTCCATGTATTTATGTTTTTTTTACAGTTTTTTTCCTGTAAATGATTTCCAGTCTCATAGCATTGTGGTCAGAAAAGATGCTTGATATGATTTCCCTTTTCTTAAATTTTCCGAGGCTTGATTTGTGACCCAAGATGTGGTCTATCCTGAGGAATGTTCTGTGTGCACTTGAGAAGAAAGTGTATTCTGCCACTTTGGGGTGGAATATTCTATATATATCAGTTAAATCTGTCTGGTCTATTGTGTCATTTAAAGCTTGTGTTTCCTTATTTATTTTCTGTTTGGATGATCTGTCCATTGGTGTAAGTGAGCTGTTAAAGTCCCCTACTATTATTGTGTTACTGTCGATTTCTCCTTTCATGGTTGTGAGCCTTATGTATTGAGGTGCTCCTATGTTGGGTGCATAAACATTTATAATTGTTATATCTTCTTCTTGGATTGATCCTTCGATCAGTATGTAGTGTCCCTCCTTATCTCTTGTAACAGTCTTTATTTTAAAGTCTATTTTATCTGATACGAGTATTGCTCCTCCAGCTTTCTTTTGATTTTCATTTGCATGGAATATCTTTTTCCATCCCTTCACTTTCGGTCTGTATGTGTCCCTAGGTCTGAAGTGGGTCTCTTGTAGACAGCATGTATATAGGTCTTGTTTTTGTATCCATTTAGCCAGTCTGTGTCTTTTGGTTGGGGCATTTAACCCATTTACATTCAAGGTTATTATGTTCCTATTACCATTTTCTTAATTGTTTTGGGTTTGTTTTTGTGGGTCTTTTTCTTCTTTTGTGTTTCCTGCCTAGAGAAGTTTCTTTAGCATTTGTTGTAAAGCTGGTTTGGTGGTGCTGAATTCTCTTAGCTTTTGCTTGTCTGAAAAGCTTTTGATTTCTCTGTCGAATCTGAATGAGATCATTGCTGGGTAGAGTAATCTTGGTTTTTCTCTTTCATCACTTTAAATATATCCTGCCACTCCCTTCAGGCCTGCAGAGTTTTTGCTGAGAAATCAGCTGGTAACCTTATGGGGATTCCTTTGTATGTTATTTTTTGTTTTTCCCTTGCTGCTTTTAATATTTTTTCTTTGAATTTAATATTTGTTAATTTGATTAATATGTGTCTTGGTGTGTTTTCCCTAGGGTTTATCCTGTATGGGACTATCTGTGCTTCCTGGACTTGGGTGACTATTTCCTTTCCCATGTTAGGGAAGTTTTCGACTGTAATCTCTTCAGATATTTTCTTGGGCCCTTTCTTTTTCTCTTCTTCTTCTGGACCCCTGTAGTTTGAATGTTGTTAGTGTTGTCCCAGAGGTCTTTGAGATTGTCTTCAATTCTTTTCATTTTTTTTTCTTTATTCTGCCCCTTGGCAGTTATTTCCACCATTTTGTCTTCCAGCTCACTTATTCATTCTTCTGCCTCAGTTATTCTGTTATTGATTCCTTCTAGTGTAGTTTTCATTTCAGTTATTGTATTGTTCATCTCTGTTTATTTGTTTTTTAGTTCTTCTAGATCTTGTTAAATATCTCTTGTATTTTCTCAATCCATGCCTCCCTTCTATTTCTGAGATTCTGGATCATCTTTACTATCATTACTCTGAATTCTTTTTCAGGTAGATTGCCTATTTCCTCTTCATTTATTTGGTCTTGTAGGTTTTTACCTTGCTCCTTCATGTGTGACATATTTTTTTGCCATCTCATTTTTTTTTTTTAAATGCATGGGATTATGTTCCTGTCTTACTGGTTGTTTGGCCTGAAGCTTCCAACACTGGAGTTTGTAGGCTGTTGGGTAGAGCTCGGTCTTGGTGCTGAGATGAGGACCTCCATGAGACCTCACTCCAATGAATATTCCCTGGGTCTGAGGTTCTCTGTTAGTCCAGTGGTTTGGACTCAGAGGTCCCACCACAGGACCTTCTGCCCGACCCCTGGCTTGTGAACCAAGATCCCACAAGCTGTGTGAGGTGGCAAAAAGAAAAAAAAGGAGAGAAAACAATAACAAAGTAAAAAATAAAATTAGACTAAGAAACTAACAGATATGTTAGAAAGAGTATAAAAATAAAAATATAGATGAATCAACACCGGAAGGTACAACCGCATCACTATAGTAAAAAAGAGGAGGAGGGAGAAGAAAAATAAAAGAAAAAAGAAAAAAAGGGGGAAGGGCTTGGCTGCAAAGTTTGGGTGGTGGGTGGGGCCAATGCTCAGGACCCTCAGGGCTGAGGGGTGTGGGGGTGGGGCTTAGGCTCACGGAACAGAAGGGGCCCAGGCGTGCCCCCCACCCTGGTCTCAGAGGGAGGGGACCTCAACTGGGAGCCCAGCAGGCCTCCTGGGCTCGAGTGGGCGGGGCAAACGCCCTCCACTCATTCCCGCTCCTCCCGGAGGGCCCCTCCCGCCGGCCTCTCCTGATCTTGGGGCCTCAGGGGCGCGATCCTGTCTAGCCTCCACTTCTCCTCCCCCCTCAGTCCCCCAACGTCCTACCAGTTCACTTGGGGGTTCCTCCCTCCTTGGGCGTCAGGGTCACGCCCCAGCGGCTGGTAGCCACCCTAGTTGTGGGGAGACGCTAACTCAGCATCTTCCCACACCGCCATCTTGACTCCGCCCCCCCCAATTTTTTTAAAAAATTGTAAGTTACTAGGAGAATTTTTGGTTAAAGACTGTATAATGTATTAAGCTTCTTGATAATAAGTAAATAAGAAATTTAAATAATTTTTATGTGTGTATAGATGCCAGAATATTTATTTCCCATGGAACCCTGAGTTCTCCAGACTCCTTGGTAATTCTGTTTGTGGGCATAGATTTTGCAGCTTCCTGTAGGTGTCACCAGAGGAAGGCAAGTCAGAGGGCACAGAAGTCCTGGAGTGAAAACCACAGCATCATAGCAGAGGGCAGAAAAATGAATTGAAGAAGGTTGTAGTTTAAATCAAGAAAATCAGTCCACAAAACCAAAATGTGTTAACAAGGATATAATAAAACCCTTCTTAAAACAAATATTGTCATAAGCAACCAAATTAAACGTTGTCCAAGTTAGAAGCAAATGAGGAAAGATTTGGTTATATGTTCAGGGCTTTGGACCGATTCAATGGAGGTCACATTTGATCAAATTCTTCTTTTTAAAAGCTGGGGGTTTGGGCTGGAGCTTAAGCACGTGTTTCTCATAAAGGGCCCTTTGTGTGTCTGTGGGTGGGATATCATTAATTGAATACAACTTTTGTTGTTCAAGTTGCTGAAGATAGAGTGTTGATCAAGGCACAAGATCCCCACTGCCATGAAGCTAACCTTCCAGGGAAGAGGGACAATAAACAAACAAACAAGAAAACACTAACATGCAAATAAGACACAGCAGAGGGGCTCGCTGTTACTGCCTTACGAACTCATGTTCTCATGCCACCACATGCCCATCACTAGGGAAACAGTTTGGAGATTTATTAACATGTGTCTGAATCTCTTTTTGGCAAAGCATTTAGACATGTGTCTTGTTTAAGCGGCTGAGTTGCTTTGTATCCTAAAAGCCAACCAACTCCAGCAGAGGGAGACATGGTGACGGCTGGGACCCTGTGTTTGGACTGCAGGGGCCGCAGTTCCCGCCCCATCCCCCAGCACGTTCTGGGACGGGCACATGCACGTTGCATAGACAGTGCCAGGCAACCGCAGAAGAGCTGGGATGCAGTTCCAACTCAGCTGCGTTTAGAAGCTGCGTGATCTCAAGCAAGCCCCGTCGTCTCTCTGAGTCGGTTTTCTCAGCTCTAATGGTCCTAATAAGACCTGCCCCTAAGTGCAGTGAGAGGTGTTTATAAGGAACACGTGGAATGAGGTGCCCCAGGCAATTCTGAGTATGGTATACATCTCCACATATTAACTTTCCTGTCTTGGGCAGATCAACTGCCCTCTCCAAACCTCAGTTTTCTCATCTTTAAAGGGGGTTGTAAAAGGTCTTTCCATAAGTTCCAGTTCTGTTCAACATTTTGCCTATAGTTAACAACACTGTGTTGTACACTTGCAAATTTGTTAAGAGGGTAGGTCTCACGTTAAGTGTCCTTACCACAGTAATTTTATTAAAGCGTTTTCATCCAGGGGGCACCATAAAGAAGCCCAGTCAGTGGTGTCTGGCTGTCCTTGCAGGACCCCAGACCCTCCTCTTTCCCGGCTGCAGTTGAGAGGACTGCTAACCATCATGGCCACTCTCTGCTGTCCCCTTACTGGCTCCTACTGCCCCTAGGCCACAGGCTCCTCTTCCTGTCTCCACATCCCAGGGCCGGCGGGTCCAGGAAGCCCACCCAAGCCACAGCTCTCCAAGCTGTTCTCTGCCGGGCCAGGGCCTGGAGCGCTGCCCTCATGTGGAGAGAAGAATTAACCTTACCCCGATAGACGGCTGCCTTTGCCCTGGGCTACTGGGGGGTGATTTTTCTAGGCTCCTGGAATGTCCTGCCTGATAGGAGTGTCTTTGTTTGCGGGGGCTCTGGCCACCGGACCGTCGAACAGTGTGTTTTATTGTAATTTATACCAAAGAGAAACAGAGCCAGACATTGGTGATGGGCAGCATGACAGATTTTATTCAGGCCCTTTATACAGGAGGGGCTTCTGTATAAACAGAGCTCAACCCTGATCTGTGCAGAGGTGACTGGGCGTGTTTTAAAGGGAGGGTGAGAAAGCATTCAGGAGGAATGGGCAGGGGCTCAAGCAAAGTCAGGGGAGTGGAAAATGACAAAGAGTGGGTGAGGGGCTGTTTTATGAGAGCTGTTAGGCAACGCAGGCGCTGGGCCCGAGTGTATCTCACGCAGAACATTATTTTGGCTGCCTTGAGCTTTCTTAGTGACTAAAGTTTAGTCGAGGAGCATCTTTGTCAGGGTTTTGGGCAGGTGTAGCCCTCCCTCCAGGAGGGGCTAGAGAGAGCAAAGCCACCGGGCTGTGTATGACGGAGCCCCAACAAAAACCCTGGGCGCTGGAGCATGATGGTGGGCAATACTCTGTGCATGATGTCACCTGTGTGATTCCATGGGAGGGAACAACAGAATCTCTGTACACGGAACCCTCCTGGACCTGCCAATGTGCCAGTTCCCTTGGCTGACCTCCTTCTGGATCCTTGATATCATAAACCATAGTCGTGGGTACAACAGCTCTCAGTGAGTTCTGTGAGTCCTTCAGCAAATTACCAGACTTGAGAGGGGTTTCGGGGAATCTCCCGAACTTGCAATTGGTATCAGGAGTGAAAACGCTCTTGGGAGGACTGTCCCCTCTGGCTTTGTAGTTGGGTAACTCTTGCAGTTGGACTCCACTCCTTGTGTCTCGACGGTCGGACACCCCATCTTCATGGCGGGGCATGATGTGGGGCTGGGAGCACGGTCCTTGCTGTGAGGTCCTGAGGCCGGGGCCTGGTGACCACCTGACCGCTCTGGATACACATGCTGTCTCAAGATTTGAGGCATATTTGTCGAGCACAAACAATGATTGGTGTCTGCTGATACCTTCTGTGCATCTTGCAGAGGGGACTTGGGGGGTCATCATCCTGCCTGTCCCCATCTTACCCATACCGGCCTCTCCCGAGGCCACCGATTCTGTGATGCCCATAGAGAAAGTTCCAGATGCTCTGAGCCCGGGCCACTCTCTGGGGGCAGAGGCCTCGCTCTCCACATGGGGCTGCTCAGCCTCCGGGCAGTTCCGCTGGTTCTGCAGCCTCTCGCCCCTCACCCTGTAATTCTTCATTTTATACTTCTCTACTTTTTATTTACTTTCCCCACCACATCCTATTTCCAATGGATAAATCTGGACTGAAACCCCAGTTTGGGGCTAAGCGTCATAGGTGGGGAACCAAGTCCATGCTAAAAAGGGGTTCATGGGAATAGGATGTGGGATTACAAGTAGTGAATCCACGTGATTTTAAAAAATACCACATAACTTCCCTTCACGTGATGCCTCTCGATCCATAGTCTGACAACACAGGCAAGTGTACACAGTGTCATCAAGAATGTCAGTCTGTTAAAAAATAAAATCCTATTATCCAGATTTGACGAACATCCTGCATTTTCTTTTATTTTCCCTTTAAAAAATTAACTCCAGGGCTTCCCTGGTGGCGCAGTGGTTGAGAGTCCGCCTGCCGATGCAGGGGACACGGGTTCGTGCCCCGGTCCAGGAGGATCCCACATGCCGCGGAGCGGCTGGGCCCGTGAGCCATGGCCGCTGGGCCTGCGCGTCCGGAGCCTGTGCTCTGCAGCAGGAGAGGCCACAACAGTGAGAGGCCCGTGTACCGCAAAAAAAAAAAAAAAAAAAATTAACTCCACAAGGGAAGTAAGGTATTTGCTTTTCGTATTCACTGTAATATACATTGAACACATATTCAAATGTCTCAGAATCACCCAGAAAAGGACAAAAAAATATATCAACGCGATAACATGAGATTCAGCAGGCCCACGAGGAAATCTGTGGCTCCGGATCTAAGGAAAGGGAGTGCGCCGACCCTGACAAAATACGTTTGGCGAGGGTGTGAGTGCACTGCTGATTCCCAGTGCACAGTCATCAGTCGTGTTTCTGCAGCTTCCACCTGTGAACTGTAAGCGATTTGTAAAATGCTATATCTGGTTTCAAATATTAATAATTCATTGAGGTGGTTGGTGGCAATTAACCACACCAGTAGTACACACACACACGTGTTTCTGAAAACTGAAGCTTCAGCCACATCCCCCTGCTTCTCAAAGAACCTTCTCTGAAGCTGGGTAGCAGAAACGGCTTGGAGAGAGCGGGGTGCCGTGAAGGGTTTCCTAAGGACTTGATTCAGACCAAGGTCATGATGATGTTGGTGAAGGCAGAGGAAGCTGTCAGTGGCCTGTGTTACTTATTTGTGTTTGTCCTCTTCCTATCCTCATCATAGCAAACGCAGAACTCCTATCACATGGTATGGCTTGGGTTATGTCCACCCACCAAAAAAGATACGTCGAAGTCATAACCCCCAGTACCCCGGAAAATGACCTTATTTGGATATAGAGTTTTTACAGAGGTGATCAAGTCAAAATCAGGTCATTAGGGTGAACCCTAATTCAATATGACTGTGTCCTTATAAAAAGGGGAAATTTGGACACAGACGCACCACAGGGAGAAGGCCATGTGAAGATGAGGCAGAGATTGAGGTGATGCATCCACATGCCAGAAGATACCAAAGATGGCCAGCCAACCACCAGCAGGTAGGGGAGAGGCCTGGAAAAGATTATCCCTCACAGCCTCAGAAAGAACCAACCCTGCTGACTCCTTGATCTTGGACTTCCAGCTTCCAGACTGTGTAAGAATATCCACCAACTCCTGTCCCTGATTGTTTGAGGGATGCTCAACCTGGGGCCATTGCCCCCCCCGCAGCACTTCCAGCCTTCCTGGCACGTGGAGTTGTCCATCAAAGTCACAAAGCTAAGTGTGCTAAGGCCAGATTGCTTCGGATCAAGCCCCAAGTGTATCATGTACAAACTTTGGGTAAATCCCTCTGGTGCAGTCAAGAGGGTAGGGTGAGGCACCCACAGCATCTACTACATCATCCCTTAGTCCTTTCACTTCCTTTCTTCCTCTCCATGTTCTCCATCAAAATGCTTACAGTGAGGAACAGAAAAAAATCATGCATTGTCCTCATTACTAAATAATAATAATAACATTTCTTAAAGGACTTCCTCTGTGCCCAGCACTGTGTGACATGTGATGTAGTTACAGTTATTAACTCCATGACTTTACAGATGGGGAAACTTGAGGCTTGAGGACTGTGCTCAAATTTAGTAAATTAGATGGAGCTGGGGCTGAGCTGAAGCAATCTGACCCTGGCACATGTATCCTTGCTCCCTGCAGACAAGGGCACTCCAGGAGCAAGGGGTGCAAAAAACATGACCTGCCTCACTCTTTTGGCTCCAGCAGCAAGAATAAGACAAACTGATGTTTCAGTAAACATTATTATTTTGTAAAGTAAATGAAGTTGCCCTTTTCATGTGGTTCTCAGTTGACTGGGTGGGGGAATTCTCACTGGAAAAGTTTTCTCTGGGTGAAGAAAGTGTTGACTATTGTACATTTTAAAAGTTGCCAGTTTTGTTGTAAATCAGGCTGAGAAGGAGCTCGTTGAAGGCAAAAATATGAAAGACTATAGTCCAAACAGGCAAGACCAAGGATGTATTTTTTACAGACTTTGCAGAGAATTCTTGGATCAAGCTAGCAACTCGGTGGCTGATTATAAGACGAGCTGTGAGGAGTCTAATTCCTTTAGTCACAAAGGCATCTGGGACCCTGCTGCCCCATGGAACCTTCAACCACCCATTCTCCATGCTCAGAGGAGACCTTGCACCCCAGGTCCCGGCTGGAAGGGCCTGCCCGCTCTCTGGAGAGCGGGGATGGAAGGGAAGGTGATAAACGTGTAGAGGTTGTTCAGCTGGGGTGATGCTAGCGCCAGGTTGATGAGCAAGCCAGGGAGGAGCCCCTTCCCACCCCCAAGCCTGACCCTCCCTGAGCCTGAGTCTGCAGTGACGGAATGGATTCCCGCCCTGCTCTGGGGGAGAGAGATGAGTGATGCCTGCACCCACCAGCCTTGCCTGGAACAGGGCATGTTCTGTTTCCCTCGCGAGGGCCCAGCAGCAAAAGTCTTCCCTTTCATGAGTGTCGTGAGGCAAGGAAGGTTGAGGTGTGAGAGAAGGGAGAGAGAGCATCTGATCCTTGCTCAGTAAAGGGAAAACATACAGGTCAGTTAAGTATATTCACATTACACCACCATCCATCTCCAGAAAGTTTTCATCTTTCTAGACTGAAACTCTGTCCCCATTAAACACTAAGTCCCCACTCCCCCCTCCCACAGCCCCTGGCACCCTACTCTAGGGCACCTACGGCATTCTACTGTCTGTCTCAATGAATTTGATGTTGCTAGGGACTTCATCTAAGTGGATACATACAGTATTTGACCTTTTGTGACTGGCCCTTTCACTTGGCATCATGTCCTCAAGGTTCATCCATGTTGCAGCATGTGTTATAATTTTCTTCCTTTTTAAGGCTGAATAATCTTCCATTGTATGGATGGACCACCATTCATCCGCTGATGGACACTTGCGTTGCTTCTGTCCCTTTGGCTCTTGCGAATAATACTGCTATGAACATGGATGAGCAGATATCTGGCCCTGCTCTCGGTTCTTCGGGGCGTATACCCAGAAGTGGAATTGCTGGATCTGCTTTTGTTTTTGCAGTGGGTCAGCCCTGGGTGGGGGAGCCAGGGCGCTTCTGCTGTAATCCGGCACAGCCATGGGATGTGATAAGAAGTTAGTTTGATTCTCAGAACCTGCGTTTCCTCAACGGTAAAAAGGAATAATGATAGTAGCACTAATCACAGGATTGTTGTGAGAGGTATTTAAAATCACGTGTTTTGTATGTTGGATGGGGGGGGGGCGCCCACCCAGCTGTCCATCATTTTCACCATGATTGTCGTCAGCTTTAAGATTCGGGGAAAGGGGGGAGCATGCTTCGTCACGTCCACCAGGGGTCGCTATTGCCCTCGGAGCTGAGTCCTGGCTGGGCCGTAATGGCCTCCCGCCTCCGCCCTCCATCAGCTCCCACCATTTGGCCCCTAACTCTCTACTCTCTATCCCACTTACTTTTGACTCTTCAGTTCCAACTGTCTTCCTGTATCGCTGCTTTCACCCAGGAACAAGAAGTTCCCCAATGATCCAAGCCAGATCACCTTATCTGATTACCCGTGCCCCATTGCTCCCAGCGGGGCTTCCTTCTGCAGGAATTTCAGGCCATCATGGAGGCAGATTTATCTGCGCCAAATGATGTCCTGCTGCAGGTAATTACCATGTTCTGTTTCCCTCTTGAGGGCTTTTACGAGAGTCAAGTGAGGCCATGTGTGGGAAAGTACTCATGAACATTTGGGACAGCTGCCGTGAGTCTCGGGCCTGGGCCCCGAGGAGTCCTTCCTGGTCAGAGCCGCCTCCGGGAGTGACTGCAGTTTCTGAGCAGGAATGGAGCATTTAGGTGTCCACAGGGTCTGAGCAGATGCGGCCCTGGGAGAGAGGCCCTGGGCACTGTGACCAACTCTAAGAGGGTGCTGGGTAGCTGCTCCTGAAGCCTGGCCCATGGTCACTTGCTGGGCCTGAATGTGGGCTCAGTGTGGCCAGATATTCTCATTTTTCAAGGGAATCTGAAAATGCAGATTTTTTTTTTTTCACATGAAATCTCCAAAATTTTCAATATGGGCCGTTAGGGACAATTTTTCTCAAACTCTGCATGGGCCAATCAAAACACTCCGCAGGCTGGTCTTGGCCCTTGGGTGCCACATTGCACCCTCTGATGGGATCTTGTTTAAGATGTAGTCAGTGACTGGTGGCAAATACCACTGACATTGACCATGGGGATGACCTGGGTTTTTAGCTGCCAGGTGCTCTTTGGTGTTCACCTCCTCAGGGACAGACCAGGACTCCTGGCTTCTCCTGTGGAGAGTGGGGGGAGGGGTCCTTTGGGTGTCTCCCATGGGACCCAAGCTGAACCAGTAACCTAGAGATTCAAAAAGCCCCATTTGTATCCCACTTCCCCGAGCTGTTCAGCTTCACTTCTTCTCCCGCAAGACTTTTTGCCCAAGGAGCAAGAGACACTTGGTAACCCACTTACGGCATCAGTGCCAGGCTCTTATAAGGAGCATCATAACTCCCTCTGTCGCCAGGATGGCATTTCTGGGTGCTCCCAAACGACCCAAGAAACTGCTAATTATACACTGATGGTTCAACCACCCCTTGAAAGGTCAACCTCACGCTGCCCATAGACTGTGTGGATGGTCCTCTGAATGGAGGGACCCCGTGGACAGGAGTCAGCGGCAGGGGCTGGGAGGAAAGAGTGTCCCTGTGGGTTGGGTTGGAAAGTCCTGATGTTCAGCTCATCACACCACCCAGTGAGTGTGATTGCAGCTGTGGAATCCAACACAGATGCGCTTGCCAGAGGGGCCTCTTAAGGCGCTGAAATGGGACTTCGCAGGGTGGGCTAGTATTGAGGTGCAATCAGCAGCCAGGCACCCTCCCCCTCCCACCCGCCCCATGTGCGTCCAGCAGACAGGACTTACGGTGGAGGTCCCAGTTTGCCTTCGCTTCTGACCCCGAGCCGGCAGCTGGATCAAGCAGTCCTGAGGAGGTGACCCATTTCCCTAATTTGGGAAATGCTAAAGTGTGAAATGCTGAATGCAGTTATCCCAGGCACATTTATCCCACACCTCCTCCCCCAGGCTTAACTTCCATGGAAGGAACGAAGTCAGATTTTAATGATGATACAGCCAAGGGCAAAATAATTCTGGTTCTTTCTCTGTAGCTCCCCAAAGAGCTGACCACACACACACACACACACACACACTCCTTTTAAATCAGTGCAGTTGAAACAGAATTGCCTAAAACAAATGAAGGTTATCACAGCAACATTTTTTGTGATTCAGAAATTTTGTATCCAATTGAGGGAAAGCTATTCCCCTTGCCAATCCCAAGAAGTGAAGGTAACCACATATTTCTCGAGCACTTCATTATGAAAGGTGGCCTCTGTCTCTGGAGAAGGGAGAAACATACAAGTTTGCCGCTGGAGTCTTCTTCTGCTGATGCCAGGGAGGAATTTGACGGGCATCCATCCTGGAGGGTAGCTGAAGTCATAAGAGCTCTGTACTCTTTTCCTCAGCAACAAAACCTCCACTATTTTTTCTCCTTTTCCTAAGTTCTCAGCAAGAGGCTTTCTCCTCATTTCCCTTACCCCTGCAGTGGGCCTAGATTTAAGAGTTCACAGTGAATCATAATCACAGCTGGCCTTCTTGGGTCCTAATGATGGACTGGGCACTGCACATGCCCCAGACCAGCTCTGTCCAACAGAACCTTCCACCTTGACGGACGTGTTCTGTATCTGCTCTGTCCAATGCAGGAGCCACTAGCCACATGTGGCTATTGAGCCCTTGAAATGTGACCAGTAGGACTGACAGACTGAAGTTTAATATACTTACAGTGAATGAAATAGCCATATGTGGCTAGCGGCTATCATATTGGACCGTTCAGCATTAGACCCTCGAAGCAAGCTTGTAAGTACTGGTGTTATTCACCCATTTTGAAGATAAAGAAATAAAGTCTCCGAGGGATTAAGTAACTTGCTTGAGGTCACAGAACTAGCTCTAACCATGGTCCCAAGTCTTGTGTTTGGAGGGAATGTTGCTTGGGAACCTTGATTCTCAACTCTCCTTCCTCCCACACCAGGGACCTGGCTCAGGTGTGCAAATGAAGGTGGCTTTCTGCATGCTATGTTTGCTTAGTTAGTTCTCTTTCCTTTTCCCCTCCTTTAAAAAATGTCTTTTTCTGAATGTTGAGGAAATATAGGTGCATCAGGGCAAAATTACAGGAAAAAATAAAAAGAAAAATATTTATCCATAATTTCTTCAACTAGATTAAACCACTACATACAATTGCATCATAAGGAAAAAAATACCTAGGAATAAATTTAACCAAGGAGGTGAAAGAACTAACTGTACACTGAAAACTATAACACATTGATGAAAGAAACTGAAGAAGATGTAAATAAATGGAAAGATATTCTGTGTTCATGAATTGGAAGAATTAATATGTTAAAATGTCCATAATACCCAAAGCAATCTACAGATTCAATGCAATCCCTATCAAAATTCAAAAATGACATTTTTCACAGAGATAGAACAAAGAATTCTAAAATTTCTGTGAAACCACAAAAGACCCCAAATAGCCAAAACAATTTTGAGAAAGAACAAAACTGGAGGCATATGCTCCTTGATTTCAAACTATATTACAGAACTATAGTAATAAAAGCAGTATGGTATTGGCAGAGAGAAAAAACAGAAATAGATCAATGGAATAGAATAGAGAGCCAGAAATTAGCCCACACTATATGGTCAATTGATTTACAACAAAGGAGCTAAGACTATACAATGGGAAAAGGACAGCGTCTTCTATAAATGGTGTTGGGAAAACCGGACAGCCACATACAAAAGAATAAAGCTGGACCACTGCAGGTACACCCCGTTTTACTTTGCTTCCCTTTAGTGCACTTCACAGATACTGCATTTTTTACAAATTGAAGGTTTGTGGCAACCCTGCATCAAGCAAGTCTATTGGTGCCATTTTTCTAACACCTTCAAATATTATCATTGTTGGGCTTCCCTGGTGGCGCAGTGGTTGAGAGTCCCCCTGTCGATGCAGGGGACATGGGTTCGATCCCTGGTCTGGGAAGATCCCACATGCCGCGGAGCGGCTGGGCCCGTGAGCCATGGCCGCTGAGCCTGTGCATCCGGAGCCTGTGCTCCACAATGGGAGAGGCCACAACAGTGAGAGGCCCGCAGTACAAAAATATTATCATTGTTTCTTTTGTTAAATTAATAGACAAAGCAATGGTATCTTGTTGTTTTTATTCATTTTTTTCTAGTGTGTGTGGTCATATGTATCATACAATTATTCATTTTATATATATATTTAAAATACCTTACTTTCATTATGTCTTAGTATTTTTCATCTTGATTTGTGTGATATCCTGATATGATAAGGCTACTTAGTTTTTGTGGGTGAGGCTTGTGGCAAATATGATCCCAACTTGTTTGCCTTTCAACTTTTTTTTTTTTTTTTTTGCGGTACGCGGGCCTCTCACTGCTGTGGCCTCTCCCGTTGCGGAGCACAGGCTCCAGAGGCGCAGGCTCAGTCGCCATGGCTCACGGGCCCAGCTGCTCTGCGGCATGTGGGATCTTCCCGGACCGGGGCACGAACCCATGTCCCCTGCATCGGCAGGCGGACTCTCAACCACTGCGCCACCAGGGGAGCCCTGCCTTTTAACTTTTTATGATTTTTTTTTTTTTTTTTTTTTTACTAGTGTTTCATTACCAACTCCATCATGGTTGGTCCCTCTGGTTTCAAGCGTAAAGTCTTTGTTCTGTGGCTGAGCTGGCTGCAGTGTGCCTGATGCTTCTGGTGGGAAAAAGCACTCCTATCTCCCAGCCTCCATGTGCAGAACGCTAGGAGCACGAGGCCGTTTGATTTGGGGTGAAGCCTGAGAAGGAGGAGGGAGTTTTGTGCAGGGAACTAAGGAGCCAGAGAAGGGAGGAGAGGAAATGGGGCGCCGGCGGGGGTAAGGGGTGAGGAGGGGTGGCAGTGAAGAGCTGGTCGTGGGCACAGACATGGGGAGGAGAGAGTGCCAGGAGCTGAACAATGCCGATTAGGAGTCCAGGTGATTGAATGCCACAGGGGCAGGAAAGGGACCTTTACCCTCTTCCTTCATTCATATGCATTCATCCACCCACCCACCCAATCATTCATTCGTCCATCCACCCACTCACCCATCCTTCCATTCATTCATGCATGCATGCATTCATGCATTCCTTCTTTCAGCGATGGGGCAGGAATCTGAGAACAGGCCTCAGTATAATGTGGCAGGATGGGTCAGGAGCTCAGACTGAGCCAGGTCTGGGTGGGTCTGGATTATCCTCACACCTGCAGCCATGGGGCAGACAAGTCCCCATAGGCACAGAGTGACAGCCACGTGAGGTCCCAAAACACAGGCAAAGGGCACTGGACCTCCTGTACACACCACAGGAGCGATCGTGACAGCAGGCCACCTAGCTCTACCTTCAGAGTAGACAAAATATTGTGATGAATGAAAGTGAAATCCACAGCCCCCTAACTTCAGTTCAAGTTCATATTCATGGGTGAAGCCACAGATGACAGCCTCTTTTTTTTAACCGACAAATGGGTTTTATTTGGCCTGCGTAGTGTTAGATTACAAAGTATTTTTTTAACTTTTTGAATTCACGCCCAATGAACTTAACCTAGAAATCAGGATTTCTAGTTCTTTTGAAAATTAAGCAATCTGATGACACTGGCCCTGCCCCCATTGAGCACTAACTTCCCATCCCCCTCCTCCAACCCCCGTTACCTCCCTTCTGCTTTCTGTCTATGAATTGGGCTCCTCCAGGGACCTCACGTAAGTGGGATCATATGGCATCTGTCCCTCTGTGCCTGGCTTATTTCACTTAGCATCATACCCTCAAGGTTCATCCAGGTTAACTTTACTTTGCCGCTATCTCAATGTTTAGTGGAATTTCCCTTTTCTAAGCTTTTAACTGCTTCCTTGTCCCAGGCATTGCAATCCAGGCAGATCAATATCTCCACTGGATCCCACAGACAAAGGCACCCAGTCATGGGAGGCCGGGCAGCCACGAGGGTCGGCACAGAAAAAAAGAGGCACATCCTTTTGTAGGCTGCTCTTTGCTGTATTTTTTCACTCCTGGCTGAGATGCCACATTGTGGGTTGCCACAGTCTCTCGCCTTTGGTTCTGCCCATCGGGACCCATGGCTCTGTCACCCCACATGCTGACTTGGCCATTGGTCCTGATGGGACAAGGGCTGTATGCCTTCACGCGATGGGGACCCAGAGTCGCAGAGCCCAGCTCCCTAGGCCTGGGGACTTTCCCGCCTTCACAAGAGGTTTTCATCTATGCTGAGAACTTCTGGGAAATTCCCAGGCAAAGACATGGGCAGTGAGCATGTCCTTGTGTGGCGTCGAAAGCATGGAGCCTCAGAATGGGGTGAGATGGAGTTTAATTCCAGAAGGCTCTCCCACATGAACAAGGTCATCTAGATGGGACCAAATCCAGGCTTTTTGTCTTTGGGTCCTGAGCCGCCTCCAGGGTGACTCCAGCATTGGGTCCCCTTCATAGCCAGGGATCTGGCTGGGGAAGCAGGTGAGGGAGGGGGGCAGAGCAGGAGCTGTTGGTGGTTCACCTAATTTGATGTCCCATTTGGGTCCCTGGACTAGAGGTTTGAGCACACTCACCTGGCAGTCGGTCCCTGAAAATTCCTGCTCAGACAGCATGTTTGTCAGCCCCCAGGACACCTACCTGGCTGGTGGGGCCTCCCAGGACTCATAGCTCCTCCGACGCATCATCCAGAGTGGAGAACTTTTTTTTTTTTAATCAATCCTTCCATTACTTTCTTTTCATTCAAGCATTCATAGACAAAGAAAGGTTTCCATACTTAATTTTTAAACATAATATACAGAACCACAGTACTATTTAAATTTCAAATTATGGGAGATCACATTCAAATATGCTTAGATTTGACGAGTTGCTATGACAATACTGAGGCATTTCACGGAAAAGGTATTTAGAATTTGTAAGATAGTCAAATGTCTTTTTGCTGCGTGGGCCAGGGGTGAGCATCGTTCTCCCCACGCTACAGGTGAGCACACCGAGCCCCACGGAGCCTGGGGAGGAGCAGGGAGTGGAGCCCGGGGCCACTTTTTCCAAGCGGTAGGAATCCTTGGAACTTTAGAGCATCCTGATCTCCAGGCTCACTTGGTGATCAACTGCTTCATCTTAAAGATGGGGCCTCGGGGGGCACTGAGGCTGAGGGAGGTGCTCAGGGTCACACGGCCACTCGGGGCCAGGCCACCTGGAGAACTGGAGTCTGTGGTGTCTTGTTTGAGGCCTCTCTGGGCACCTCTGCCCCACCACACAGGCATGCGTGGTCTCGTCGGAACGGAGGGTTCTGAGTTACTCAGAATAACTTAGTTATTCTGTAAAGGAGGCCTCGATACAATCGGGTGGGACAGGGCTCCGGGAGGTGGAAGGAGGTGAGAGATGGGAGGCACCTGGAACACACAGCCCATACTCCTGGCGCCTGGCCTGCAGCCCTGACTGGCACAGGTGGGCTGGAAGGTCTGGGGTCAGGCGCTAACTCAGCTCACGTCCCAGCCAGCGTTTCTCAAACTAGGGCCTGATATCTCTACAGGAGTATTTAAAATTCTGTTTTAATTTTTATCATTTTTTTGGCTTTTATAAAATATCATGTTTTAATTTTACAATCACCAATTGATGCTGTACTAGGAGAGATGAGACTAACTCCTTTGTGTCTTGTTTATTCAGCTGAGGTGTAATTAACATATATTAGTTTCACGTGTACAGCATCACGATCTGCCATTTGTATAGACTGAGAAATGATCACCACAGTAAGTCTAGTTAACATCCATCACCTTTGTGTCTTCCCACCTCCCTTTCCCTTCTCCAGAATTTTTACCTGACAAAGTTTATCCCATTTACATCCCATTCCGCTACCATAATTTCCTTTCCAAAAGAAAGGTTTGTGGTTGAAGCTGCCAGATTCTGAAAAAGATACAGAGACCCTTAAGGGTTATTTTTTTCTTTTGTTTTTAACTTAAGATGTGGCCCAACCTAAATCAGTGCCTCAGGCTTTTATCTGCCATCTCCACGGAAGTTCCTCATAGATGGGTAACGAGTGTGTGTGTGTGTGTGTGTGTGTGTGTGTGTTTATTGAGGTGAAATTCACATAACATTAACCATTTTAAAGTGAACAATTCAGTGGGATCCAAGGCATTCACAATGTTGTACAGCCACCCCTCTATCTTGTTCCAAAACATTTTCATCGCCCCCGAGAGGAAACCCCACACCAATAAGCCATTGCTCCTCACTCCCCGCTTCTTTCTCCCCTGACAGCCACCCATCTACTTGCTCTCTATGGATTTGCCTGTTCTTAATATTTCATATACATGGAATTATAGAATATTTGTCCTTTTGTGTCAAGCTTTATCTGTGTTGTAGCAGGTGTCAGTACTTCATTCCTTTTCGTGGCCAAATAATATTCCATTGTATGTATATATCATATTTTGTTTGTCCATTTATCCAGGGTGGGCATTTGAGTCATTTCTACCTTCGAGCTATTGTAAATAATGCTGCTGTATCCATCCTAGTGGGTGTGAAGTGATTTGGTGTTTTTATAGGATGTATTTGGCATACAGTCATTAAGGAAATCATATCAAATATCCTCTTCTAGAGGAGCCGAGGTCTGTACATCTAGAAGTAGTCATCACAGATAGACTTTTTTATTTATATACTATCTATAGGCATGACTGGATGCTAATGGCAACTGAAGCAATATTTCAGATTTACAGACCTGGCCACAGATAGCAAAGGAAGGCTCTCATTTCCTTCCCCAGAATATAAATTTTCTCTAATTCACAAAGAGGTCTCAATGAAAGATGTCAAAATTAATAACAATACTATCCAGAATTTATTGAACGCTTAGCCACATGTCAGATACTGGGCTCTATTGTATGAAACAGCTTCTATTTTTATATCCGTCTTACCAATGAACTCCCTGAGGAGAAATGGCTATTAAATGGGAATTAAATGGCTGTTTGGTGTCCTGGGGTTGGTAAGTGGCCAAGCAGAGGCTGAGGCTGGGCAGACTGAGCCCAGGGCCTGTGCATCTTAACTGTGATCCCGTGCTGTCTCTCAAGGTAATCCACTCCCTTGCATTCCAGATGCTACAGGAGGAGCTGTCGTCTCCGTGCCAGCAGCAGAACCCGGGAGTCTGGAAGCCCTGTGACAGCCCTGGGGAAACCAACCCCCTCTGAGCCTCAGTTTCCTCATCTGAAAGCAAGAGGATTGGACTGAGTGCTGAAGGTCCAGCTGCTCTGACACCCCAGGACCCTCCTCACTTGGGGAAGAGAGCAGATGCCCTCACCTTTGCTGCTGGGCAGAGTAGCCTTTGTGTCCTTTGGGGAGACAATGTTGGTCATTGCCATGGCTGGGCTAAGAAGTGACAAGCAAGAGTGAGTCTCTTTGTCCTGGACTGTTTTGTCCCCAGTCTGCCTCTGCTGACACTTGAAACCAAAATGAAGCCTGAGAGTTTGGAGTCTGGTGATGAGGGAGGCGTTCTCAGAAAGAAGACAGGAAAGCCCTACATTTCAGGCCCGTTCCTGTGTTGGCCCATTCACACCTGTGAGCTGGGGACAGGACATGCACTCCTGGTCGCCATCCCCAGGGCTGACTTGCACTGGCGCCCCTGCCAGCGGGGCCCCACAGACACTGCATCCAGTCCAACACCAAGTCTGGAATCCAGAACTTCTCGTCAGCAAATGCATTCTCCGTTTAATCAAGAAAAGTGGATCCCTGGACCTGGCCTCCACCACGCTGAGCTAATGCTTTGGAAAGAGGTATTAGGTTTGCAGCCACGGAGGACGGTAAGAAAAAGCCCTTCTGCCTTGTCATTATGACTCTTTTCAGAGGAAGCCAGAAATAGCCGTGCTGGGGAGGGGGTCCTGCCTGGGAATGGTCCCCCCAGAGAGCAGGTCTCAGTATGGACTCAAAAGAACTTATCTAATTAACAGATTAGAGAACTTATAAATCTCTTTATGACTGGCCAAGGCAACTTCTCTTTACTATCGTGAACTAACTCATCTCTCTGGGAGCAAGATGACGCAGGCAGGAATCAATAAAAATAGATGCTGGGGATGAGGGTGGGGTCCTGGGTGAGCCTCACACCCTTTCTGGAGCTGCTTCAGGTCAGCCTTATGTGTGATGTTTCAAATTTTCATGTGGAGAAGGTATTATGTGTAACCCGTGTATTACTTGGATAATTAAATCTTAAATTTTGAAAGACCACTTAATTGGAAACCACTATGGTTTTCCTCCCACAGTCATTAGGAATGTCCTGATTTGCATATTACTATGTTCCCAAATTCAGGTCTGCCTTCCCTGTTTTGTTTTCTTCATAAATATTATGTCTTTGAAATTATCTCAGGCATTGGTTTACTTCTGGGGAGGTCTGTCTCCACTCATTAGAATGTAACAATAATAACATCATATAGAGCTTATTCTGTGCCAGGCACTGTTCTAAGTGCTTTGTATGTAAATTAATTCATTTAAATGTCACAGCCGACCCTAGGAGGGAATATTACTTTAACATCCCCATCTTACAGATGAGGACACTGAGGCTCAGAGAGGTGAAAAGATTTGCCCAAGGTCACCAACACTAGAATTTGGCTCTTAACTGCCAGCCATGCTGTCGCTGGGACCAACTTGCTGGTCCTAAGGGCAGATCTCGTAGCTGAGGGATCTTTCAAGGCGAGTTTGTTGACTGCCCTGTGGGCACGTGGTACCGAGGAGGAGCGGGGAAGTGGTTGCATCTGTGCCTGCTGGTCCACAGGCGGTCTTCCTATCAGCTCATCGCTAGGGTCTGGCCTGGAAGAGGGTCCTGAGCCCACCAAGAAAGGGCCCCTCAGAGAAGCTCAGGCCTGGCCCCAGCCTCAGTTCTCCAATTAGTCCCCACACTCCAGGGACTTGACGTCAGAAATCACCTCCCCCCAAGTTTCTGGCAGCACATACTCGGCCTCCAGGCTCCTCCTGGAGAAATGTAGAGAGATTCCCCAGGCTCACCTTTGGGTGCTCCTGGATGGGGCCCTACGGGTGTCCGGGCAGCAGGGTGCTGCCTCCTGCGGGATTCCCCACCATTACACACCCTAAGCTGAGCACATGCACAGACCCCGGGCCTGGAGTCCAAACAGGACCCCGCCGGATAATGACCTCTCGCCATTTTTATCTTGAGAGAATGCACCTGATATTTGCAAACAAAACAGGATAAGTGGCTAAATCTGGGGAAAGTGCTTGGCCAGATCGAATTTCTTATGATTTAAGCAGAAAGTTTAAACTTCTCCTTAAGCCCAGAGCCAAGGACGAAGACGAGTGCTGGGCTGAGCCCCAGGATGCAGGGTGCAGCAGAGGGGAGCGGAGAGGCTCTGAAATGTGCTAACTTGTCCCTGCTGTGTGCAGACGGCGCCCGGGGGCAGGGCCCGCCTGCCAACGCCTGCGGGATAAGCCAATCCTGCGCCATGCAGCTCAGGTTTTGTTTTGGGGCAAAGGAACAGAATCAGCATTGACTCAGATGCTGGAAAGAGGAAAAGAGGGTGGGATTCCCCGGTTTGTTCCCTCCTTGTCAGTGGAGGGGGTCTCGTCTCCCGGACGCTTGGGGACCCCGCTGACGTTGGACCCAAAGCTGCTGACTGTGCCCCGGGTTGGCAGATTCCCAGATTTCCTCCAAATTGATGAAAGGGAATCTTGTACTTATTTTATCTTATATTTTTAGTTCAATAGTGTTTTTGTATTTTAATGCAAAACGTTCTTCTTTATTGTGTTAGAACGCACATACCATAAAATTTAGCATCCTAACCATTTTCAAGTGTACAGTTCAGTTGTATGAAGTACATTCACATTGTTGTGCAGTCATCACCACCATCCATCCCCATAACTCTTGTAAATCTGAAACTATCCGTATTAAACACTAATTCCCTCCCCTCCCCCAACCCCCAGCAACCACCATTCTACTTCCTGTCTCTGTGAATTTGACGAGTCCAGGTACCTCGTCTAAGTGGAATCATACAGAATTTGTCCTTTTGTGACTGGCTTCTTTTACTCCGCATAATACCCTCAAGGTCCATCCATGTTGTAGCAGGTGCCAGAATTTCCTATCTTTGTAAGGCTGAATCATATTCTGTTGGATTACCATGTTTTGCTTATTCATTCATCTGTCGATGAACACTCGGGTTGCGTCCACGTGTTAGCTATTGTGAATAATGCTGCTATGAACATGGGTGTGAAAATCTCTCTTCAAGACCCTGCTTTCAGTCCTTTTGGGTGTATACGCAGAAGTGAAATTGCTGGATCATATGGTACTTCTACTTTTAGTTTTTTGAGGAACCATCATCCTGTTTTCCACAGCAGCTTCATCATTTTACATTTCTTAACAACAGTGCACTAGTGTTCTAATTTTCCCACATACTAACCAACACTTGTCATTGTCTTTTTTTTTTTTAATATAGTAGACATCCTATGGGTATGAAATGGTGTCTCATTGTGGTTTTTATTTCCATTTCCCTAATGATTAGACATGTTAAGCATCTTTTCCTGTTGACCATTTGTATATCTTCTTTGGAGAAACGTCAACTTGAATCCTTTGCCCATTTTTTAAAATATTTATTTATTTATTTATTTGGTTGCACCGCGTCTTAGTTGCAGCCGGTGGGCTCCTTAGCTGTGGCTCGTGGGCTCCTTAGTTGCAGCATGCAAACTCTTAGTTGCAGCATGCATGTGGGATCTAGTTCCCTGACCAGGGATTGGACCTGTGCCCCCTGCATTGGGAGCGTGGAGTCTTATCCACTGCACCACCAGGGGAAGTCCCCCTTTGCCCATTTTTAATCATATTGTTTGGGGAGGGGGTGTTGTGGAATTGTAGGAATTCTTTATATATGTTGGATATTAACCCCTTATCAGATATAAGCTTTGCATCTATTTCCCCCCATTCCACGGGCTGCTTTTTCACTCTGTTGATAGTGTCCTTAGATGCACACAAGTTTTAAATTCTGAGGTTTTCCAATTTATCTATTTTTTCCTTTGCTGCCTGCAGATTTGCTTAACGTTTAAAAAGCCGTTTTCTTGGAAACCACCATGGTTTTTCTCCTGCTGTTCTTAGAAATGTCCTGATATACATATCATTGTGTTTTTCTAGTAAGGTCTTCCTTCCAAGTGATTCCCACGGTTTCTGCCTTCAGTGCATCCTGGGAGACGGTTCCTGTGGCCTGGTCATCTGCACCCCCCAGGGGCCCACATCCATCCTGAAATCCCCCAGTTACCCACCATTTGGGCTTAAGGCCCCTTGGAGAAAGGCAGCCTGTTCCTGGGATCGTGGCTCTTGGACCTCTTTTAGGCAGAAAGCCCTGGGTGATGGGCTTCCCATGAGAGCTGTGCCTGGTCTCAGCACTAAGACCAACCCAGGAGAGACGTTCAGAACCCCCAGTGTCACCCTGACCAGAGGCCTCTCGGTTTCCTCAAGGCCCCCTGAAGGCCAGGCCCGGCATTGTGGCCCAGGCAGAAGGCAGCACTGCCCACATGTAGAGAAAGCTCCAGAAAAGGCCTCTCCACCCTCCTCTGCTGGCTCTCACCTCTGGACTCGCTGTTCTCCACATGCATGTTCCTTCAGAGGGCCTTGAAAATGGCTCATTTTGGTCAATCTTTTCCATTCTGGCACTAAGGCATTTTCTGCCAAAGACAGAATCTATTTTGGACTGCCTTTTTTTGGCCTGCTTGCTTCATACGTGTGGGTCTCCCGTGGGCTCCACATCAGAGATGCTTCATCCCCTTGCTGGTTTCCAGAAACAGAGCCAGCCACATGGGGCGAGCTGTTCTCAGGCACAGATGGTGCCTGCGGTGAGGGCGGTGGGGAGACGGGCTCTGGTTCTCCTCCACCTGCACCGGTTGTGGGGACGGGGCCATCCTTCAAAATCAGAAAGAGGTGACCACAAAACCCCTTTTAAAGCCCCCGTCCCAAAGCCCTGGATCTTGTGAACACGTCCCACAGTTGCTTTCTATTCCCTGGGCTGAGATGGTGGTAGTTTGTATGTTGACATCTTTTAAATTCAGACGTCTATGCATAGATACCCTCTGCTACATTGGTGCCAGCTGATTTGGGGGGTGGGATTTCAGGAACAAAGGCAAGGTGCTCTCTCTGGGTCTGGCCCTGAGCAGCTGGGGAGAGGGCGAGGGGGGCGGGGGGCCTGGAGAGTCAGAGGACTCAGGGGCTCTGCTGTACATCCTCCACGGCCGTCCCCCAGGGCCCACGGCACTCCCCAGTGACTCTGGGGTCCTGTCACTCCTCCACACTCTGCAATAACTATTTCAACCTCCCCCTTCTCTCCTCCAACCTCGGATCTCTGCCCCTTACCTCCCCCCAACACCCCCTCACCAGTGGCCTGGCCTCCCACTTCACAAAGATCCTGGGAGCCTCCAGCTAGAAACGCCCAATGCCCCTCTTCCCTCCCTCCATCCGCCCCCCCATGGGACTTGGACCCCTCCCTCTTCCCCCACCCCCACCCCATCTCTCCAGCCACTGGATCCTCCCCATCTCGGCTTTTCAACAGACCTTAGCCTCTCTCATTGGAAACAAAACAAAGCACACAAAAAAGAACACTCTCAGGACCCTTCACCCCCTTTAATTAACACCAGCTTTCTCTCTTCTCCCTTTCACAGCCAAACTCCCCAAAAGATGTCTCTAAACTAAAAGCCTCCCATCCCCCATGCTCTCTCGAGCCCCTGTCTGTTCCCACCCTGACACTGAGGTCACCAATGATGACCTCCATGTCACTAGAGCCGGGGCATTTCAGCCCTGTTCTCGCCTGTCCTCTTGGCAGGAGAGATGCCAGAAGGTTCTTTCTGCTGGGCTTGGTGGAATTTCCTCTGCCTCATTGGAGCTGCCTTCCCAGTCTCCTTTTCAGGCGCCTCCTCCTGCACCAGGCTGGATGCTGTCCCCCTTCACCCTGTGCTGTCTTCTGTGATATTCTCATCCCACCCATGACTTCACTTACAGTCAATTCCTATTATTCGAGGTCATTATATTCTATAAAATCTCCGCCAACACTGAACTAGTGAACACAGAACCATTGCTCATGGGGAAAATATGGGGTTAGGTTCCCACCAGCCTCTGATCACATCTTCATCAACCGATCAACACATAACCTCATTCTTTGGGAGATTTAGCTCTGTCCATGCCTCCACTGGAGGGAGGCAGCTAGAGGCTCTGTGTGTAGAACCTGCCTGGACTCTGCCCCATGAGCCTCTGCCCTTGGCTGACCTTAATATATGTCCTTTCTCTATAATAAACCATAACCATGAGTACAGTAGCTTTGCAGAGTTCTCTGAGTCCTTCTGGGAAATTATTGAACTTGAGGCTGGCCCTGGGCTCCCTCAAACTTGAAATTGCAAAAGTTTGGCAGCATCCATGTGGCCCGTGTAGGTACCTGTGTCCCACAGTGTGTGCTCCCTTCTGGGGTCCTCTTGGGGTCCACTAATGCCTCAGGCCCTTCCCCAACCTTGGTTCTTTGAGCGCCTGCTCTAGCTCCTGGGGTTCTTGGAGACGCTCTGGGACACGGCCAGGGCACATCGTCTCATGCTGGTATGAGACTCAAGGACAAAATCTTGATGCATGAAAGTGCTCAGCTGGCCAGGCCACTCCTCAAATTCGTGGGAGACTAAAAACAGGCCACACGTCCAAAAGTAGGAGAAGGGCAAAATAAATTATGGTACATTGACCAGATGGGATGTTGTTTCCCAGCTCTTAAAAATAACAACCACGAGGACTGCAGCCATGTATGAAAATGTCCACAACATTAAAGTAAAACAAGCAGAATCCAAAAATGTCTCTGTGCTGACTCAAACTGGGTAAAAATACACCTGCAGGTGAACAAAGACTGGACAGAAGGCAGAAAGATGTATGTGTTGGTGTGGACGACTTTTATTTTGTTTTGTCCTTTGTTGTTCGTGGTGCAGTTGATAGAGCTTGAGGGGGGGAGTGAGTACAGAGCCTCACAAGGAGGGAGACAGGCAGTTCGCCTCCCGCCTCTGCACCGAGGGCGGGCAGGGTGAACATCTCGGTCCGCGGTGCTCTGCACGCAAAGGGGCTGGGCTCCTTCAAGGGGGTTATACTGATGTGCTCACAGGTCCACAGACACTCAGGGCTGCCATCTGGACCTGCATTTCCCCCAGCATGAAACATGTCCCACCTAATTTCAAGGTAAGTGGGTTGTTTTTTTTTTTGCTGGTGGTGATGATTTTTATTAAGGTAAAGCATACCTAACATAAAATTTACCATTTTAGCCATTTATTAAGAGTACAGTTCAGTGGCATTAAGTACATTCATATTGTTCTGCAACCATCACCACCATCCGTCCCCAGAACTTTTTCACCTTCCCAAACTGAAACTCTGTCCCCATTCAACAAAAACTCCACACCTTCCCTTCCTCCAGCCTCAGGCAACCTCCCTCAAACTTTCTGTCTCTATGAATGTGACTATTCTAGGAGCCTAGAATAGGTTCATGTCAGTGGAATCATACAACATTTGCCCTTTTGTTACTGGCTTATTTCACTGAGCCTAATGTCCTCAAGGTTCATCCATGTTGCGGCCTGTATCAGAATTTTCTCCCTTTTAAGGCTGAATGACATTCCATGGTATGGATGGACCCCATTTTGCTTACCCCTTATCCTAGCTTTGAGCCTCCCTGAACTCCCACACATCATGGGTCCATGGAGCATCAGGAATGTCATTAAGCAAATGGGGTGACAAGCAACCATGGACATGCTTATTTCAGGTACCTCTCTTGTTTATGTACCTGTGCCGTTGTCCCATCGGACCTCACTCAACAAACAAGTTCAAAGAGAAAATTATTAAGAATTTCAAGACAGTGAGAGCAGAGCATGAAGCTAAACAAGGGACTCCTCTGAGCGTGGGGTCCTGCCAACTGCACGTGTCACTCACCCAGGAAGCCAGCCCTGCTCTGCTGACTCTGCTGGGACTGGGCAGGTTAAGAGCATAGCGAGGAAGGAGATGGGGTGGGAGGAAGCAGAGGTGACAAGGAGTGCGGTCAAGGGCATTCATTCTGATGGCACTGTGGGCACTTAGAAGAAACCGATGGTACCCAGGGCAGGAGCCTGCCCTACTCCCCACAGGTCTGTGCAAAAGGAGAAGCTGCAAAACGTATTCTTAAACGTCCACTAGGGATGCAGTTCAAAGATCAGCCACTGTTATCAGTGAGCCACCTCCTCTCACCTCCCTGAGGAGTAGGCAGGAAGACATGAAGCTGAAAAATGGAAGGGTAACAACACTAAGTCCTGGTGAGGACTTGGGGAAATGGGAACTTGCACCCTGCTGGTGGGAGTGGAGATTGCCTCACTCACTTACCGAGCAATCAGCAATCCCTGGTGACTGGAGGCTGTTCATCTCTCACAACCCAGAACCCGTGCTCCTAAACGTATTCCAGAGAGAATCTCTTGTATGGGGCACCGGGAGCAAAGAGCAAGGATGTTCACTGCAGCATTGTTTGTAACAGCAAAAAAATGGAAACAATAGAAATGACCATATTTAAACAAAATAAAAATGGGTATGTTAAAACAAAGGACATCTATAAGGCAGTTAAAATGAACATCTAGGACATCTATAAGGCAGTTAAAATGAACATCTATCGAGAATAAATCTCAACAATATGTTGGGTGAAAAAGCAGTTTGAAGACTACGTTCGGTGTGAAAATGTACATTTGAAAACAAGAACAATACTCTCCATTGTTTATGGATACTATTGAGGTAGTGAAAGTAGAAAAGCATGGGCAGGAAGGATACAGGCCAACTTCAAGTTAGGGATTTTGCCTCCAGGGAGAGGAAAGTGAGATTCAGGAGGGATCCAAAGGGCATTTCTTTCTTTTTTTTTTTTAAACATCTTTATTGGAGTATAATTGCTTTACAATGGTGTGTTAGTTTCTGCTTTACAACAAAGTGAATCAGTTATACATATACATATGTTCCCATATCTCTTCCATCTTCAAAGGGGATTTCTTAAAAATCAGAAACGTAAAACAAAAACGTTAACATATATTTATTCTGGATGGAGGGTGCATGAGAGTTGTTTTTACTCCGTGTAGTTTTCTGTATGTTTGAACCGTTCCATAACCTTCAATAAGAAAAAAAAAAAGCAGTGCTGAAAAGTTTTCCTTTTGTTTTTCACTCCTCCCCAGTCTCTGCCTTTTAAAGACAGGGAAACTGAGAGCTGCGGGTGGGGCGACAGGACTGGAGGCGATGGGGTGGGGATTGGTAACAGGAGGGTGGCAGACAGATGAGACCAGCCCCTTCCTTCTCGGCTCCAGTTTGGCTCCGCCCCCGCCCAGCTGTATCCGCGGCAACCAGAGTCCGTCGTGTTGGCTGGACCAGTCGTCGAGTCGGGCTGACGCTCGCCACCTAGTGGCCTATCTGGTGGCGCGGTCTGTGAGAGGGGTCCCCAGGCGTGAGTCAGAGGGGCCGCACTGAGAGGCGCTCCTTAAATATAAAGAGCAGCGTTGCCCTGTCACAGCAGGTCCCTTAGAGCTGCGTCTGCTGCCCTTAGGGCAATGGCAGTTCATTTCAGAAACTGCTTTCATTAAACTTCCACTGTAGCCATTGACCGTCAAGTGTTTTCTGGGCATCTTCTGGAGCCCTGGGCTGCTCTGGGCATTTATGGGTGTGTCTCTTCATGGGGACCCCCAGAGCCCGTGGTTACAAATTCCTTAGAGACCCCAAGAGAGGAGAGTTTTTTATGACATGCTGGTGTGGACTTATATATAGCGTATGCCCCTTCTTTTATATGGGTTTTATAGATTTGTTTCAATCTTTTTTTTTTTTTTTTTTTTTTTTTTTTTGCTGCACCGCTAAACTTGGGGGATCTTAGGTTCCCCAACAGGGACTGAACCTGGGCCCTCGGCAATGAAAGTGTGGAGTCCTAACCACTAGACCGCCAGGGAATTCCCTAAATTTGTTTTACTTTAAAAGCAACATAAATTTGTGGAGAGTGTGGAAAATCATCTCACCACCCATGCTTAACCAGAGCTAACATTTGGGCCTTTATCCTTCCAGTATCCCTCTGCTCCATTCATTTTTTAAAAAATTAATTAATTAATTTCTTTTTATTTTTGGCTGCGTTGGGTCTTTTTTGCTGTGCAGGGGCTTTCTCTAGTTGCGGCGAGCGGGGGTTACTCTTCTTTGCGGTGCACGGGCTTCTCATTGTCGTGGCCTCGCTTGTTGCAGAGCACAGGCTCTAGGCGTGTGGGCTTCAGTAGTTGTGGTACGCAGGCTTAGTAGTTGTGGCTTGTGGGCTCTAGAGTACAGGCTCAGTAGTTGTGGCGCACGGGCTTAGTTGCTCCGTGGCATGTGGGATCTTCCGGGCCCAGGGATCGAACCCATGTCCCCTGCATTGGCAGGCGGATTCTTAACCACTGCGCCACCAGGGAAGCCCTCCATTCATTTTTTGAGGGGTTTGTTTCTTACAAAATTGGAAATTCACGGCCCCTGAGTGATTTTTTGCCAGGGCTCTGGAGACAGGTACGCCTGGGTTACAAGCCCAGCTCCTCTGCTTAACTGCCACCTCAGGCAAAGGAATGAATTTCTCTGCACCTCGGCCTTCTAACCTGTAAAATGGGAATATTAACTGTGCCTACCTCACAGGGTCATTGGGGAAATTTCAGTGATATAAACAGTACAGTGCTGAGTACATAGGAAGCAATAGAACCTCAGCCATCACTAAAATTACAGCAAAGGATCGCGTGGTATAATTACAATATTTTGCAGTCCACTTTTTTCATTTAATACAGCCTGAGCATTTTCCCTTAGTTTTTTCCTTTCCATGTAGGGAAAACCCCAGCTCTTCTCTCTCTGTTTCTTTCACCTGTGAGTCTCCTTTACTAAGAGAAAACACTTCACTTGTGACAATTCTGGTCAACAAATGAGAAGAGGTTTTTCCCACAATACACAATTCTCTGTGACACCAGCTGGGTGTCCTACAATTTAACTCAACTCTAATGCTGTCTACCAGGAGACAGTGTCAGATCCCACAAGTTAAGAGCCCAGTCCCACAAGAATGCCCCCCGCCTCCACTCCAGTGCCAGTCGCAAGCCCAAGTTATCACCTGTGCTAGGTTCCAACAGCGCCCTCCTTGGGTTCACTTAATTTGCTAGAGTGGCTCACAGCACTCAGGGAAACACTTACTTACGTTTACCAGTATATTAAAGGATATAATAAAGGATACAGATAAACATCCAGATGAAGAGATACATAGGGTGAAGTCTGGGAGGGTCCCAAGTGTAGGAGCTCTGTCCCCATGGATTTGAGGTGTGTCACCCTCCCAATGTGGATGTGTTTGCCAGCCTGAAAGCTCTTTGAACCCCCTCCTATTGGGATTTCATGGAGACATCCTCACGTAGATATGATAAATTATTTTTTTAAATTTATTTATTTAATAAATTTATTAAATTTATTAATTAAATTTATTTAATTAATTTATTAATTTATTTAATTTATTTTTAATTAATTTATAAATCCCAATCCCTCCTATTGGGATTTCATGGAGACATCCTCACGTAGATATGATAAATTATTTTTTTAAATTTATTTATTTAATTAATTTATTTTTGGCTGTGTTGGGTCTTAGTTGCTGTGCGCGGGCTTTCTCTAGTTGCGGCGAGCAGGGGCTTCTCATTGAGGTGGCTTCTCTTGTTGCGGAGCGCGGGCTCTAGGCACGCGGGCTTCAGTAGTTGTGGCACGCGGGCTCAGTAGTTGTGGCACGCAGGCTCAGTAGTTGTGGCGCACGGGCTTAGTTGCTCTGCGGCATGTGGGATCTTCCCGGACCAGGGCTCGAGCCTGTGTCCCCTGCATTCACAGGCAGATTCTTAACCACTGTGCCACCAGGGAAGCCCCCGATATGATAAATTATTAACTCTATTTCTAGCCCCTCTCCCCTGTCTGGAGGATGGGGGATAAGGCTGAAAATTCCAAGCTTCTAATCGTGGCGTGGTCTTTCTGGAGGCCCCCATCCAGGAGCCCATCAAGAGTCACCTCATTAGAACAAGAGATGCTCCTCGTGCTCTTCTCATGTAGGAATTGACTAGGGTTTTAGGAGCCCTGGGTCAGGGAAGGGGTCAAAGAC